>NC_133383.1:9145643-9188272 GCF_049309525.1 Garra rufa | reverse complement strand
ATTATGAGGGGAAAACAAAATCCAAACCCACATGGCCCTGTGTGAAAAAGTGTTTGCCCCCTAAACTTAATAACTAGTTGGGCCACCCTTAGCAGCATCAACTGCAATCAAGTGTTTGTGATAACTTGCAATGAGTCTGTTACAGCGCTGTGCAGGAATTTTGGCCCACTCATTTTGGCAGAATTGTTGTAAATCAGCCACATTGGAGGGTTTTCGAGCATGAACCGCCTTTTTAAGGTCGTGTCAGAGCATCTCAATAGGATTCAGGTCAGGACTTTGACTAGGCCACTCCAAAGTCAAAGTTTTTCTTCAGCCATTCAGAGGTGGATTTGCTGGTGTGTTTTGGATCATTGTCCTGCTGCAGAACCCAAGTTCACTTCAGCTTGAGGTCACGAACAAATGGCCGGACATCGTCCTTCAGGATTTTTTGGTAGACAGCAGAATTCATGGTTCCATTTATCAGGTCCAGAAGCAGCAAAACAGCCCCAGACCATCACACTACCACCACCATATTTTACTGTTGGTATGATGTTGTCTTTCTGAAATGCTGTTACTTTTACACCAGATGTAATGGGACACACACCTTCCAAAAAGTTCAATCTTTTGTTTCGTCAGTCCACAGAGTATTTTCCCAAAAGTCTTGGGGATCATCAAGATGTTTTCTGGCAAAACTGAGACGAGCCTTTATGTTCTTTTTGCTCAGCAGCGGTTTTCGTCTTGGAACTCTTTTTTTGCCCAGTCTCTTTCTTATGGTGGAGTCATGAAGACTGACCTTAACTGAGGCAAGTGAGGCCTGCAGTTCTTTAGATGTTGTTGTGGGGTCTTTTGTGACCTCTTGGATGAGTCGTCGCTGTGCTCTTGGGGTAATTTTGGTCGGCCGGCCACTCCTGGGAAGGTTCACCACTGTTCCATGTTTTCGCCATTTGTGGATAATGGCTCTCGCTGTGGTTCGCTGGAGTCCCAAAGCTTTAGAAATGGCTTTATAACCTTTTCCAGAGTGATAGATCTCAATTACTTTTCTTTCTCATTTGTTCCTGAATTTCTTTGGATCTCAACATGATGTGTAGCTTTTGAGGATCTTTTGGTCTACTTCACTTTGTCAGGCAGGTCCTATTTAAGTGATTTCTTGATTGTGAACAGGTGTGGCAGTAATCAGGCCTGGGTGTGGCTAGAGAAACTGAACTTTTTCACACAGGGACGTGGGTTTGGATTTTTTTTTCCCCTTCATAAAAAAAAACCTTTATTTAAAAACTGCATGTTGTGTTTACTTGTATTATCTTTGATTAATATTTAAATTTGTTTGATGATCTTAAACATTAAAGTGTGACAAACATGCAAAAGAATAAAAAAATCAGGGAAGGGGCCAACACTTTTTCATACCACTGTATAGAGAGAGAAATCCTGAAAGGTTTTCCTCCAAAAACATAATTTCTTTAAAGTCCCCCTGTAGTCAAACATTTTATCCCCTAAAATATTTGATCATCAAAATTACATATTTAAATTTAAAAATTTTCTCATGCTTTAATGTAGCCTCATTTACTATACGCGGATCTATGAATATGCAAATGAGCTCCGCCTCCACTTACTCACACCAGCCAGAGCCTCCTGATCCGTCATTCACTAACTGAACTTAACTGTAATAAACGCGATATAATGGCGATACACGGATAATGACTGATAAAACTATGTTTTTACTAGCAGACAACTACTGTGGATATTGTAACATTCGTTAAAGTTACTTACTTGATGATGTTGTGTCCTCAAAATGCCTCGAAGGCTTGAATGCAGCCTAGATAGTGATTCCAGTTCGCGTCCGCGAGCATGTGTGTCTGAAGTGCAGATGACAATGTGGGAGAGGTGCTTCTGACTCTGGGCAACTTTTACACTGTTGTCGCGGGTTATTATTTAAGTTAATGGGCTAGCGGTTAGTGGTTTTGCTCTATTTAATTTTTGGTTTTGTGCTGGTAATCCTATTGGTATATTTTGCATGCTAATGATATAAATATACCCATTGACGTGATTGGTTATTAAACTTGTGACTTGGCAAAAAAAGGGGCTGTTTCAAACCGCATTTCTGGGACAGCCTTTTTAGAAACCACAGTTTTAAAGAGAAAATACTAAGCAATGGTGTTGATTTATGGATTGGCTCATGGTTTGTCTAAAAGCATATTAAAAACACCACATAGACAAATAAACAACACAAACTTGATTTTCACTACAGGGGAACTTTAAGACTGAAGAAAGAAAGACATGAACATCTCTGATGACAAGGGCTGAGTAAATTACCTGTACATTTTTGTTCTGGAAGTGAACTTCTCCTTTAAAACGTCTAATACAACTATGTGGGCATTGAAACATGCACATAAAATTGAACAATGCCATTCCAAATGCCACTGAAGGAGAGTCACATCTAAGTTTTCTTCTTCTCTCTCCAGTTCCATAATAGCTTTATTGCCATTTGTCAGAGAGCCTGTGATTTCTCAGGACACACTTGGAAAGAAAAAAAACTGGGAAAAGTTGGGTAGACTTCTATAGTGGTGAACAGAAACTACAACAAATTTACTTTTGGGTTTCCATTTGCTCTAATACTAACAGAGACAAAATCCACAATAGCATAATAGCAAAAAATATTGAGAGATTAATTACATCAGTCAGAACAGAGAAATATGTCAAGTTTGCCATTACTCCCTCAGCGTATGTATTAGAAACACCCTCACAGCAGCATTAACTAGATTTAAATGGATAGTTCATCCATTTGTTCCAAACCCCTTGAGAACACAAATTAGGAAATATTTGATGAAATCTGATAGCTTTCAGGCCCTGCATAGACAGCAATGGAACTGACATGTTCAAGACCCAGAAAGGAGGAAAGGACATTGTTAAAATTGTCCATGTGACATCAGTGATTCAAACATAAAGTTATGAAGCTAATAGAATACTTTATGTGCACAAAAAAAAATATATACAAAAACTTTATTCAACAATTTCTCCTCTTTTGTGTCAGTCTTCGATGTGCATCTCATAACATTACCGTTGAATCACTAATGTCATATGGACAATTTTTTTTGGCCTTTTTCTTGCTTTTTTTAATCGACAGGACAGTGGTGAATGACTGAAAAGCTTAGGGTGGAGAGTTGGGAACAGGATTGGAAAAGGACCACGAGTTGGGACTCGAACTCGGCTCACCAGAAGTGCAGTTGCACTATATTTCAGTGCTTTAACCGCTGGGCTATCAGCACCTGCCAATAGCTACTGAAAACTAACCTGATCACATTTCAGAAGGGATCCCCACGTAAAATGCGTAAAATTCGCATTCCAGGGGCTAAACATCACGTTATTAGGTTTGCTTCAACCCGCGGTCATGAAAAACAACTCGCATCAACAGTGTTAAAATAGCCTATCTTTCTGTTCCCTGAACATGTCAGTTGTGCTGCTGTCTATGCAGGGTCAGAAAGCTCTAGGATTACATCAAAAATATCTTAATTTGTCTTCCGATTAGAGAAGGTCTTACGGGTTTGAAACGACATGAGGGTGAGTAATTAATGACATAATTTTCATTTTTGGGTGAATTTTCTCCTTAAATGTAATTTAATGACAAGATAATGTAACACAAAGTATAGAGATATAAATGCACATCTTTTTTTATGAAAAAATATATATTTTTAAATGCTAATAACTGGATATGTGTCATCGCAGTCTTTGAAAAAGATCCTAATTGTTTTCCAAAAATGAATTTAAAATATTACCTCTGAACTTTGGGATATTTCATCTCAGACATGACGTTTGTGGCTTCGGTTTGTTTCTGTTTAAGATGCCGTGGCCACATGTTGTCCACCCAATCCACTAGATCCACCTAAAGACAATCAGAAATACATTAAATTAAAGCGACAGGATGATAAAGAGTAAACTCCAAAGAGATGCTTAATAACTAGAGTGATTTAAAACAATAATTTAATTCTACCCCTCTTCTGTACTCATTAACATTAACAGGTGACCACTGCATGTGACGATTTCGGGCAGCTCCAGTGTTATTTTATAGTATTCTTAATACAGTCTTACGGTTATTTAAATTTTTAAGTAGCTTTTGTTTTATATTTTAGCTTAATTTTAATTATATTTGCGAACCCTGACCACAAAATCCATCTTAAGCAGCAAGGGTATATTTGTAGCAATAGTCAAAAATACATTGTATGGGTCAAAATTATAAATTTTTCTTTTATGCCAAAAATCATTAGGACAGTAAATAGAGATCATGTTCCATGAAGACATTTTGTAAATTTTCTATCTTAAATATATCAAAACGTAATTTTTGATTAGTAATACGCATTGTTAAGAACTTTATTTGGAAAATTTTAAAGGCGATTTTCTCAATTTTTTAAATAGTTGTAAATCGGCCAAATATTGTCCTATCCTAACTAACATACATCAATGGAAAGCTTATTTATTTAGCTTTCAGATGATGTATAAATCTCAATTTCAAAAAATTGACCCCAATGACCATTTGTGGTCCAGGGTCACATTTATAGTAATTGGTTTAAAAAGAGAGATAACTGAAATATGTATGACTTGATTTTTTGCAAATAAAATAACTGTAATACCCAATACTTGCATGAAGGTATTAAAGGGATAGTTTGCGCATGTCATTCCAAACCCTTGGTCGCGATCACACCGAGCGCGTTTTAGCAGTTGGAGGCGCCTCTTTTGAATGGTTTTCTGTTGGCAATGAGCGTTCTGCGCGCCGCTTATGCGCACCGGGCGCATAAGCAGCGCGGAGAACGCTCACTGCCAACAGAAAACCATTCAAAAGAGGCGCCTCCAACTGCAAAAACGCGTTCGGTGTGATCGCGGCCTAAGACGTTCGTTCATCTTCGGAACACAAATTAAGATATTTTTGATGAAATCTGAGATCTTTTTGACCCTGCATAGAAAGCAACGCAACTGACACGTTCAAGGCCCAGAAAGGTAGTTAGTGGAATCAGTGCTTTATTCTTAATTTTCTGAAGCTATGAGAATCATTTTTGTATGCAACAAAACAAGGTCTCACGGGTTTGGAACGACATAAGGGTGAGTAATTAATAACTGAATTTTCACTTTAGTGTTAACTATCCCTTTAAAGATTGAATTGCATGCGAAAATATCACTGTGCCATAAATTATTACTTATTTATTAAACTTCATATTATTAAATAATTTCTTGTGCCTTACTAAAATCCCTGCTTTCATCTACCCGATTCACACTTACTGACATGCATGATACTTTAATAATTACAGTCAAATAAGATTTGTCTTAATGTCATTTTAAATAGCAACTGCATGTTAAAACTGGCTTTTTAGAGCAAGCGAATGTTGAAAAGCAACTAATCAACTTAAAAAATTCGACCAAGTTTCTTACCACTGTCGGTCTCTTGATCAAATTCTCCAGTTTGGTGTGACTGAACTCCAGACTGATGACATTGAACAGCCTGTCACGTTCGTCCTCAGGCGTCTCATAGTAGCGGACAAACTGCGCCATGCTCATCTCGGAGCCCTTCTGTGTGCTGACGTCCATAACGTCAACCGCCCGCCTGCTGCCTGAACATCCATGCAGAAACAAACACTTTAACACTTGATAGGCTACTCCTTTCATTATAAGAAGTTTCTATTAAATCCGTTTTTTAATGCTAAAGTGAGATGGTACAGAACCTATGGAAGATTGTTTTTGGACTTTGTTTTCTGCATTTCAGAATTCCAAGATATAAACAAAGAATTGTGAGATGTAAAAACTAATGTTAAATATAAATTCTCGTTTTGTTTCCTGCAGTTTCGTTTAGATCTCACAATACTGACTTTTTCCTCAAAGTTATGAGTTTAGATCTTGCCATTTTGACATTTTTCTCAAAATTCTGACTTAGAATTCAGAGTTTAAATCTTGATACTCAAAATTGCGTGGAAGACTTGAGATAAAAAGTCAAAATTACCTTTTTTTTTTTTTTATTCTGTGGTGGAAACTAACTTCTAAGGGATATCAAATCATTATGAATAAAGAGTTTAATTCTTTTAAGGAATCGGATACACATGGCATGGCCTATATTAAGTTGCAGTTGCTTAGTATCACCACCAGAGGACGTAAATGTTGTTATAAATCTATTTTTTTGGTATTTTTCTGCACTGGTCTTTCTTTTAAATTACTGCAACTAAGCTATATTATGCACTTAAGCATTTTGCTTCTAACTCTTCTTAAGAGTGCACAGGTTTTCAATATTCCTCACGGTTTCTGACTAAAGATTAATCCTATTCTTAATACACAGATAATTCTAAAGTATTTACCAGCTTCATAAATCAAAGTACTGGCCATAAATCTGAGAGTAAATGCGAAGCTCAGACAGCTTATGCTCTTCCTCAACCCTAATAAGAAGTAAGATGGACTGTGTATATGTGGATGATAATATCAAATGAATCAGCCGGTAAACAAATGCAAATGTACTCTTCATAATACCAACACACACAGAAGAGACATGGTGCATGTGTTTAGTTTCATAATACAGCGGCAGAACATTGTCCTGTTCATGCATTATGCAAGCCCTGATTAGATATTGGTAATATAAAACAGAAAAGGCAATAAAAGTCCCAGACAATGAAATTGAAAACTAAAGATCAAAACATTTTATAGCCTTTTAACTGAGTACATCTGTACCTGTACACTGAATAAATTAATTTAAAAAAAGTGTAATTGTGTACTTACCAACCAAACCCTTGATTTCGCTTACAGTAAATTCTGGATCCGGCATCCTGTAGTACATTAAACAAATCAGATAAGTGATTTGCAATGTGAAAGGTATAGATTTATGTGAAATAAAACTGGTTTACTTGCTCTTACCTGATTCCCAGTCCATCTTTGGCTTTAAATACGAGCGGAGCTCGCAGTGCCTCTTTTTGAACATACTCATAGGTAAAATCTAGGAAGTGGTTGATAATAGTTAGATTGTGTTTTAAAAACAAATCCCTGGATTTGAAAATGTAGCATATGTGAATGACACAAGGATTACTTGTAAACAAAGATTTTAAAAACACGTTCTTATTTATTATTATGACAATTTTCCACATTTTAAAATAAATGTAAAGTCATCAAAACTATGAAGCAGCTCAAATGGCAGATTGGGAATTATGTAGTGGCCAAATAATATTTGATATATAACATTTATAGCAATATTATATATACACCCACACTCATGAGGTTCATATGAATGCTGGACACATGTTGGCTGCTTTTTTGTCACAATCCACTAAAACTAATACAATTAAAAAAAATACAATTTTAATTTTGTAAATAAATGTTATGTCCTGTAGGCACAATTTATACTTGTCAAAACAGAATTTTAACTAATTGTCTTATTCAAAAGTGCACATAGACTACCAGTCAAAACGATGATTTTTAATGTTTTTTAAAGTCTCTTCTGCTCACCAGGCCTGCATTTATTTGATCTGAAGTACAGTAAAAACAGTGAAATTTTGAAATAGTTTTACCATTTAAAATAACCGTTTTCTATTTGAATATATTTCAAAATGTAAATTGATTTTAAAGCTGAATTTTCAGCATCATTACTTCAGTGTCACATGATCCTTCAGAAATCATTCTAAAATGCTGATTTGATGTTCAGGAAATATTTATTATTAATAATATTTTAAACAGTTGAGTACATTTTTTTCAGGATTCTTTGCTCTGAATTTCAAATATCAGCATTCAGGATTCAAAAATCAGCATTTATCTGAAATAAAAACATTCTCTACACTATTCAAAAGTTCATTTCTATATAGAAATTACAGAAATTAATACTTTTATTAGTAAGGATGCTTTAAATTGACCAATAGTAATGATAAAGACATTTAAAATGTTACAAAAGATTTCTATTACAGATAAATGCTGTTCTTCTGAACTTTCTATTCATCAAATAAACCTAAAAAAATTCTACTCAGCTGTTTTCAACATAATAATAATAATAATAATAATAATAGTTTTTCGAATCAGAATATTACAATGATTTCTGACGGATCACATGACTGGAGTAATGATTCTAAAAATTTGCTTTGAAATCACAGGAATAAATTACATTTTAAAATATACTGAAATAGAAAACAATATATTTTGTTATTTTCAGTAAACATGTTTTAAAATTGGACTCTTGCTGTACTTTGGATCAAATAAATGCAAGCTTGGTGAAAAAAACCATACAAATCTTACTGTTCATAAACTTTTGACAGGTAGTGTATGCTTTATTTATAAAGGGATATTCACCCAAAAATGACAATTCTGTCATCATTTACTCAACCTCATGTTGTTTCAAACTTATATGAGTTTCTTCCTGCTGCTTAAGACAAAATAAGACATTCTGAAGAATGTATGTAACCAAAACGTTTCCAGTCCCCATTGACTTCTATAGAATGGAAGTCAATGGGGACCAGCAACTCTCTGGTTTAAAATATCAACACATACAGGTTTGAAAGAACTTGTGATTAACTAAATGACAGTATTTTAAGTTCTGAGTGAACTATGTCTTCAACGTCATCCGTTTGGTACTAAACGATGAGCACAGCTACACGTGCAACTTATATTTCAGAATCAGAATCAGAATCAGAATGAGCTTTATTGCCAGGTATGTTTACACATACTAGGAATTTGTTTTAGTGACAGCAGCTCCACAGTGCAACAGAGTGACAGTGACAAGACAAGACATAGATTATAAAAAAAGAACAATATACAAGTACACAAGACAAAGTGCAAAGTGCAAAATAGCAAAAACACAATATACAGAATATGCCATTACTATGTACAGGTATATTAGGTGCAAATTTGGATGTAAGTAGGTATTAATAAATACTGAATAGATTAATAAGGCGTATAATAGTGCTGCAGGTTCCACGTTTTTGCAGGTGCAGGTGCCAAGAGAAGAACTAAAATATAAGATATATAACAGGAACCCAATAATTAAGACTACAATAAATATTAACTACACTAATAAGCAATATACACACAGAAAAGTAAAAGAGCATGTACCTTTTCCCTCCATATACTGCACAAATTCACCGTTGTATGAATTGCTCTCAAGTTTGTCCTCCACGCTGAAGCCCCTGATGTTTGTGATTTCCTCCACATCTGACAAGTCCTCGTTCTCATCGTACATCCTCCTGCAGATCGAGCGCTGGACGAAAACAACATAAGATGAAGAAAGCCTGCCTCATTCTGTGCTCGGATATTAGATGTTATGTCACTTGCGCGAATGTCAGATTCCATGATTAATACCCAGGCCTTAATCGTCGACCATCTTACATCTGTTATATAATTAATACATGTCAAATCAGCGTGAACGAGTTAAACTTCCCGATGAATATTAGACACACGAGGGTCGCGGGGCACCAATGTGTGCTGTTTCGTATATATGGAGCATCTTGCTCTCTTTGTAATATTATGAAACATGTGTCCTTTCCTGTTTACCATGACGAACGTCATTACATTGAAGCTATTACTGTGGCGTACGTCGCTTTAATTCTCGTATTGCAGTGATTCGCCCCGATTCAGGCCACTAAACACAATGCGTGTCGATGTGAGGCTGAAATTCCCGATTTAAAACGAGTCTTTGAGAGGACAGCTTGAACTACACACCAGTTTGCGTCCGGATTCCGCACACGCCTCCATGTCCGAGCCTTTCGTCCGCGTTAATTCCCTCAGCGCTTTATTTGGACCATATCTAACGCGTAAAGTTGTGCACACTTTGATTGCTTGTATTGAAAACTAAGTAGGAACCATTTTTGTGTAGTGCACCGTGACGTCACGGTCAACAGAATCAAAACATTGCCGGAACGTCACGCGGATCCTGTTTATGAGGGGACAAAACAATATCCGATTTTTCCCCCCCGAGTAGTTACAAGAATGGTTTGTGTTTGCTTATTTTTAAACACGAGGAAATTGTTTTTGAGGGATTCGGAATTGCTCTTTCTTTCTTCTGTTTGGCACGCGCGCTCCTGCACGCACGCACGCGCTGCAGCTGCTCTGCTCGTGCATTTGTGCTTCATCTACAACACTCTGCTAGTGCAACAGTAACTAAACATCTACTACCGTTTGCCCCTTTTTAATATTACATCCACACTTTATAGCCTTATTTACTAATTACTTAATTATTTTGGGGCTTTGTATTAAAACTGTAAAGTTTATAAGAGATAATATTATATTTAATATATTTTTAATTTAAATTCAATAAAAACTATAAAGATTTAAAGTTGTCCCCAAAATATATTAACTCTGTCACCACTGACAATTTACAGTAATAAATAATAAGAATTATTATTACTGTTGTTGTTGTTTACTTATTTAGTAATTATTTTTAATAATAATAATAAAGTATTAAATAATGCATAACATTCACTAAAATTAACGCAGACTGTTAACTAAAATTCAGTTATCTTTTTATGAAAAATATTATTGTTTATATTTGCTATAATTCCTTTTTTTATTATTATTATTATTATTATTATTATTATTATTATTATTAAATTGACATAAAAATATGCATATTTTCTAATATAGCAGGGGGGTTCCTCTTCCTGACATTTTTAATAATGCATAAAGATACCAAAAAAATGCATGCTCCAGACAAATAAAAAATCGTTTTTTTTTAAATAATGCATAACTAAATCACATTAATTTAAAAAACATTACATAAAATGTCATTATATTTTTATGAAAAATATTATTGCTTATAATTGCTATAACTGCTTTTTTAAATATTATTGTTTATATTTGCTATAATTCCTTTTATTATTATTATTATTATTATTATTATTATTACTGTGTGGGGCAGAGTTCGTCTTCCTGACATTTTTTTAAATAATAGCTAAAGATAACTAAAATAAAAAATGCATGCTCCAGACAAATAAAAATATAGTTTCTTTTTTAAAATAATGCATAACTAAATCACATTAATTTAAAAAACATTACATAAAATGTAATATATTTTATGAAAAATATTATTACTTATAATTGCTATAACTGCTTTTTAAAATATTATTGTTTACATTTGCTATAATTCCTTTTATTATTATTAGTAGTAGTAGTAGTAGTTGTCACAAGGATGGTCTGAGACGAGCGGATCCATATGCAGCATTTAATTGTACAGGCAAACAAACACAAAGGGGCAGGCAGAAATCGTAGTCAAACACAGGCAGAATGGTCGGGGCAGGCAGCGAGAATCAAACACGGGAAGGAGTCCAGGAATCAAAACACGGGAAAACAAACACGGGAAGAAACACTCAGAAATGCAGCCGGGGCAATACAAGACTTTGCGAAGAAGCTGTGTGTGTGAGTGGTTTATGAACAGTCAGTGTGATGAGAAACAGATGCGTGCAGCAATCAGTGCAGTGGGTCACGAGGAGCAGGTGTGAGCAGTGATTGGTGCAGTGGCTTGTGGAGGAGTAGAGTCCAGAGGCGAAGGTGGGGCTACGACCGACCAGGGTGGAGCCGGAGGGACGATGGAGCCCGGTGGAGCTGGTGGACCGACGGCCGACAGCGGAGACGAGGGAGCAGAGAGCCGGGGTGGAGCCGCAGGGTCGGAAGGCCGAGGCGGAGTCCAGGACTCTGAAGCTGGAGGCGATGGTGAGGGATCCTCCAGCCAGGACACCGATGGAGACTGGCAGTCCCACGGCAAGTCCTCTGCACCGAAGGTGGGTTGAAGGTTAGCAAAGGGACTGTCAGGAGACAGAGGTGGTAGGACTGGGGCAGTGGGGAGGGTGGGTGGGAGACTCGACAGTCCATAACAGGGCAGACAGGAATCTCAGGACGGCTGGACGGAACCAGCGGAGGCTCTGGAAGGCTGGGCGGTACCAGCGGAGGCTCTGGAAGACTGGGCGGAACCAGCGGAGGCTCTGGAAGGCTGGGCGGAACCAGCGGAGGCTCTGGAAGACTGGGCGGAACCAGCGGAGGCTCTGGAAGACTGGGCGGAACCAGCGGAGGCTCTGGAAGGCTGGGCGGTACCAGCGGAGGCTCTGGAAGACTGGGCGGAACCAGCGGAGGCTCTGGAAGACCGGGCGGAACCAGCGGAGGCTCTGGAAGACTGGGCGGAACCAGCGGAGGCTCTGGAAGGCTGGGCGGTACCAGCGGAGGCTCTGGAAGGCTGGGCGGTACCAGCGGAGGCTCTGGAGGGCTGGGCGGTACCAGCGGAGGCTCTGGAAGGCTGGGCGGTACCAGCGGAGGCTCTGGAGGGCTGGGCGGAACCAGCGGAGGCTCTGGAAGACTGGGCGGTACCAGCGGAGGCTCTGGAAGGCTGGGCGGTACCAGCGGAGGCTCTGGAAGGCTGGGCGGAACCAGCGGAGGCTCTGGAAGGCCGGGCGGTACCAGCGGAGGCTCTGGAAGGCTGGGCGGAACCAGCGGAGGCTCTGGAAGACCGGGCGGAACCAGCGGAGGCTCTGGAAGGCTGGGCGGTACCAGCGGAGGCTCTGGAAGACTGGGCGGAACCAGCGGAGGCTCTGGAGGGCTGGGCGGAACCAGCGGAGGCTCTGGAAGACCGGGCGGAACCAGCGGAGGCTCTGGAAGGCCGGGCGTTACCAGCGGAGGCTCTGGAAGGCCGGGCGGAACCAGCGGAGGCTCTGGAAGGCCGGGCGGAACCAGCCGAGGCTCTGGAAGGCCGGGCGGAACCAGCGGAGGCTCTGGAAGGCCGGGCGGAACCAGCCGAGGCTCTGGAAGGCCGGGCGGAACCAGCCGAGGCTCTGGACGGCCGGGCGGAACCAGCGGAGACCCTGGACGGCCGGGCGGAATCGACGGAGACTCTGGGAGGCTGGACGGAGCCATCTTGGCCGGGGACTCAGGGTTGGCGGCCATCTTGGCCGGGGGGTTTGGTGTTGTGGACTTTCCTACTGGTGCAGGAATGTGAGGGAGGCGGAGCGAAAGTCCACAACACCAAACCCCTGACGCTGATTGGTTGGAACACTGTTTGTTTATCTGTGGAAAGGTTGGTAGTGCCGATTGTTTTTTTGGCATATCTCGGACCCTAGGCTGACCAGAGAGACGCGTTTTTTTCACAGACAATTTATGGGGCAGGCAGCGAGCGGATCGTGATGAAAGGTCAGCTGAATTTGACACTTTATGTTTCAGGCTAGAAATTGCTGATACAACCTTTAAGGCTTTATAAAAAAAAATAACGTTTTTTAATAATGCATACCGTTAGCTAATATTCAATTATATTTTTATGAAAAATAAAAAATGTAAATTTTTAACAAAATGCATACATGAAATTGCATTTTAAACAAATGTTTATAATAATAATATTATATAAGTATAATACTATTATATAAGTATTCACCTACAACGATTATGTTATGTTCACACACCAGTAAGGTGGCAAAACAGCTTTGCGTCTGTTACATTTAACATAACTGTAAATGTTGTGTCTATTACATTATCGTTCAGTTGAATGTGTTGTCGCGAAGGCTTGTGGGTAATGCCTTCACGATGCATCCAGTTTCACTTGAACAAGCCAGCTGACTGTCTCGCTCGGGCGCAGCGCTGGAGATTCACCATTAACCCAGCAATGCAATGCTTCGGCTTCGGCTCAATCTCAGTTGAATCTCTCGGATAGTTTCTCACAATCTCTGCTCGGATGAACATGAGTCGGAACGAGCATTCGCTGCAGGCTCTGTCCTGGAGAAAGCTGTATCTGAGCAGAGCCAAACTCAAAGCGTCCAGTCGCACGTCTGCTCTTTTATCCGGTTTCGCAATGGTGAGTTGTTTTTCGCCTATGTTTATTTAGTGCTGTTGATGTTCAGTTCGCACCGGCAGTACAAATGACCGAGTTGTTAAATAGGAAGCGCGTGTTTCATAATGTTGTGTAAGTTTAAGCGCATATTTTGGCTTCAAAAAGCGCCTGACGCGAGTCTTTGATGCATCTGCAGTCACAAACTGACAGCCACAGTTGTTTAGCTTGTGCTAACGCTCAGCTAGATACTGTACTTACATGCATGACTGCAGCTTTTACTTAGTGGTGGTGTTTAGAAAGAGCATCACGAGTAGCTTAACGCCGGGTAATTGACCGGATGCAGCAAAAATCTCAAGAACTTCTTGAGACTTCCACCGCAGTGCACTTTAATTCAGTGCCAAACCAATTCTTGAGACATCTCTGCACTTCATTTGCACACGTACAACTTTAAATTAACCTGTTAATGTTCATTTATCACATGTATAATCTTTATTTTTGGTATTCTTTATTGTTTTAATATATATTATATAATTTGTAAAATTAGTTATATATACACACACACACACACACACACACACACACACACACATATATATATATATATATATATATATATATATATATATATATATATATATATATATATATATATATGTGTGTATATAATGAATATGATCAAATTTTTATTTAAATTGATGATTGATGTAATTTATTTACATATTACTTACATATTTATGACTAATAATAAAGAAATGTGAAGTGTTTATTATAAACTAATAAGCTAAAAACATTATTTTTCATATTTCTATAAAACTTCTCACATGTTTATTTTATATTTATATACACATACATATATGTATTTAAAACTGTTGTATACACAAGTATTTAAGTATATTTTAAATATTATATTTAATCTATTATTATAGATTAATAGATAAACTAAAGCATTACTTTTTCATATTTCTATGACACTTCTCAGATAAATATATTTTTATAATTATATATATATATATATATATATATATATATATTTAAAAAATATATAATTTTATAGTCATATAATATACACAAATATTTAAATATATTCTATTTAAATATTCTATTAAACTTTTTTAGAATAATATATAGGATAATTTTACTGTCATATATATACAAATATTAAAATGTATTTATTTACATATTACATATTTATTGCTACTAATAAATAAATGTAAATTATTTTATTTTTTGTAGATTAATAGAAAGCTAAAACAGCATTTTTCTATTTTCTATATGTGTATATATATATATATATATATATATATATATAACAACACTTCCCAGATAGACGGATAGATAGATAGCTAAAAAAACAATATTTTTTAATATTTTATAACACTTCCCAAATAAATAGATTTTTATCATCATATATACGTATATACACAAATATTTAAATTAGTTATTTATTTACATATTATTACTGACATAGTACTCCTAATAAATAAATTTTCCATATAATTTATAATTATGCTTTTTTATAGTATAGTATACAGTTTATAGCTAGCAACATTTTATATATTTTGTGTTACATAAGCTTATGAATTGAAAATTCAGTTTATGGAATAAAAAATCAGTTAAAAACTTTGTGAATCCTAGTCTTCTCATTATAATAACTTATGTTACAGTACAATGTTGAATTCAGAAACTACATTTTACCTATATTTACCTATATTCAACAGGTGGCCATGGTGGAAGTACAGCTGGACACCAATCACGACTATCCTCCCGGACTGCTCATTGCTTTCAGCGCTTGCACCACCGTGTTGGTGGCCGTCCACCTGTTCGCCCTCATGGTGAGCACCTGCATCCTGCCAAACATCGAAGCGGTCAGCAACGTGCACAATCTCAACTCTGTGAAGGAGTCTCCGCATGAGAGAATGCATCGCCACATCGAGCTGGCCTGGGCGTTTTCCACAGTCATAGGAACGTTGCTCTTTCTGGCCGAGGTGGTCCTGCTTTGCTGGGTCAAGTTTTTACCCATTAAGCCGAAAGACCAGAAAAACGGTACTATATCCGCCGGGGTGGCCGCTGCGATCACGTCTACCTCCATCATGGTGCCTTTTGGCTTGATTTTTATCGTCTTCGCTGTGCATTTCTACCGCTCGCTGGTCAGCCACAAGACCGACAGGCAGTTTCAAGAGTTGGAAGAGCTGGAGGACTTACAGAACGAATTGGACCACCGAGGGGAGGCGTCTACCTTACAGTCTCCCAGTTCCCTTTACCCCTAGTTTGAGAAAAAGCTTCTGTTAATGTTTTAGGTTTGTCAAGTGTTGCAACACATCGTGTTTTTGACCATAGTATTGATCTATCTGTTGCATGTGGACACCAAAGCGTCCAGTTTCCACTGTTTCTGCTAGATTTAGTTATAACAGACTGTGATAACTGTGAAAGCATGCACTGCATGTTTTACAGATATTTTCTTTTCACTTCTTATAGGAATAATTCACCCAAAAATGAACATTTTCTCCAAATGTATTCACCCTCAGGCCATCAAAGATGCAGATGAGTTTGTTTCTTCATCAGATTTGGAGAAATTTAGAAATTTGCAGATCCTCTGCACTGAATGGGTGCTGTCAAAATGAGAGTTCAAACAGCTGATAAAAACATTGCAGTATTTCACCCACACCACTCTAGACCATCAGTTAACATCTTGTTAAACAAGTCCAATATTAATACATTTTTAACTAATATGGCTAAAATACGAGTCCTTTATGCATAATATTGCTTTTTCCAGTGAAAAAGTCATCTCGTCTAAATCAAGAGAGAAATATGCACAGATCAAGCAGTGTTTGATCAAACAGTTGAGGTCAAAAGTTTGCATCCCCTTTCAGAATCTGCAAAATGTTAATTATTTTACCAAAATAAGAAGGATCATATAAAATGCGTGTTATTGTTTATTTAATACTGACCCGAATAAGATATTTCACATAGAATATGTTTACATATAGTCCACAAGAGAAAATAATAGTTGAATTTATAAAAGTAACCCCATTCAAAAGTTTACATACGCTTGATTCTTAATACTGTGTTGTTACCTGAATGATCCACAGTTGTGTTTTTATTTTTTTGTTTAGTGATAGTTATTTATGAGTCCCTTGTTTGTCCTGAATAGTTGAACTGCCTTCAGGTTTTACAAGTTCTTTGGTTTTCAAACATTTTTGTCCACTTTAAAGGAAAAACGATGCATTAAGAGCCGGGGGTGAAAACTTTTGAACAGAATGGAGATGAGGACTAAATATCATATATATGCATATATATCAATATCATTTTCATTTAGTATTGCCCTTCAGATGCTACAGAATATAGTTACATGTTTCCCTGAAGACAAAATAAATTCAATTTGCCCTGATATTCAAATTCAAAAAGTTAATTGCAGCTTAATGCATGTTTTTTCCTTCTGGAGCATCAGTGAGTGTTTGAACCTTCTGTAATAGTTGCATATGAGTCCCTCAGTTGTCCTCAGTGTGAAAGGATGGATCTCAAAATCATACAGTCATTGTTGGAAAGGGTTCAAATACACAAAAATGCTGGAAAACCAAAGAATTTGTGGGACTTGAAGTTTGTGGTTTGACTGTTCAGGACAAACAAAGGACTCATGAACAACTACCACAAAACACAAACACACAGCTGTGGATCATTCAGGTAACACACAGTATTAAGAATCAAGTGTATATCAACTTTTGAACCGGTTCATTTTTATAAATTCAACTATTATTTTCTTTTGTGGACTATATGTAAACATCTTTTATATGAAATATATTATTCAGGCCAGTACTAAATAAACAATAACATGCATTTTGTATGATCCCTCTTATTCTGCTAAAATAATTAACATTTTGCAGATTCTAAAAGGGGGGTGTAAACTTTTGACCTAAACTGTACTTGCAAAAACAGTTTAAAACACATATTTTGTTAGATTTTAATGTGAGTGGACAACGGGAGATGAACTTTTTCAATAGAGGAAGCATTATTATGGATTTTGAACTAGTATTTTGGTCAGAAGTGATGGTTCAAAGTTATGTGTTTCTTATAGTCTCAGCCTCAGACATATGGTACACTGGTATGGTACATATGGTATGGAAACACTTCAGGAATGTCGAAGTCGTCATCTGATTAGTTGAATTTGACCAGATTTCCGGGAGACGCGAGTGTGGCGTTTATTTTCGGTCCGCCGGGAAACAAAGCCCAGACTGATTTACTCGGCGTTTTGCCAAAAGGTGCTTATGCAGACACCATTGTTGTTATACACATTTGCGACGTTTGCAAATAAATTACTGACTTATTGCTTGTTCTCCCTCTTCTTAGTTATCTTTCAATGCTGGTTATTTCAATGACTGACTTGTTGCACGCCAGTCTGTTGTTGTGGGGGCATTTCCACGCACAGAAACATGACGCTGAACGAAACAAACTGTGATTGGTTGTTTGACATGTCGATCAAACGGTCTTATGTGCGGGCCTTGGCCAATGAAAGCTGCCATGAGTTCCAGACCTTCAGCCGTCAGTCTGAAGGTCTGGCTACTCAAGACTATGTTTCTTACAAACATGCAGATTTTCACTTCACAAGACGTTAACTGATGGACTGGGTTACTTGTGAATTATTATGTTTTTATCAGCTGTTTGGACTCTCATTCTGGCGGCACCCATTCACTACAAGCAAATCTGCTCTATGATTTTTGGGTGTACTATTCCTTTAAATCACCACAGGTAAAATCCTTTATTTCAGTACGGCAGCTGTGCCAATTCTGTTACTCTGTTATTTATTCTTTTCACACAAGCAAGCTACATTCTTACAGACACGAGTTTATATTACAAAAACACTTTTTTAAACGCTGATCCGAGGCTGTGTTTGACATTATTACAGTGCAGGGGACACTTTTATGTCCTCTTGACCGAATAATTCTCACGCGTTTAGAATCAGGGCTTCGCTGTTGAACAGCAGAATCAACCAAAAAACCATAGTCTTATTCAAACTCCATTGTTTACCTAAATGAACCCCCCCGAAAGAGCACATCTTAGTAGAAACAAAGGCACTTTATCAACGTTTGTCTGCCCTTTTTTGGTAGTATTTGAAACCGCTTCCTATTAAAGGGGCCTCTGTTCACTCCAAAGTTGGACTCGAGTACTCAGAGCCGTCACGGCTAAAGAACGGGCAGGATTGTGCTAGCAAACACAGCGTTATTAAGCAGAGGAACGTTTAAGCAGATACATCAGTGAAAATGATTAAAACAACATTTGATTAACATGTTCAGTATTGCCAAATTGAAACAGAATTGTTGTTTTTTTTCTAAAGTATGAGATTATATCCATTTTGTGTAAAGTTTGATTGAGAAGAGCACAGCATGTGCCGGAATTTAAAAACCCACAGTTTTATACATTTTAATTAAAGTCTTAATCAAACCAAGTTCAACCAAACACCTTTTTGTGTTCTTTTATGCATTTGTAGATGCATTATGTACCAACATATTTTTTGTATGGTGTTTTTATTGTGAGTGAGGGGTACAAAACAAAACACATTTCGCTGCACTAGTCTGCTTTTTTTTTGAGTTCAGGATATTGTCAAGGTACATATTGCCTAGCAACGGTATGACTTGGAATCGTGGTCTCTGTTGAGTCCTGCTTGTCCTCAGTGAAATATGCTTGTGCCTCCATCAGCACAGCCTGTGAATCCTGTAGGCAAACCTTTAGACATAAAAGCAGAGCTTTGAATCAGCATGCAAACAAGCCATGCAAATTTCGCTATTGCAGTGGTCAGAACCTGTGACTGAAAGCTTGTTTTCTCAGTGATGCTTCATGCATTACTGTTCAAATGGAAATCATGCAAATGGCCAAACATCGGCGTTAATCATTTACCTTGGGAATTGGATAAACTGTTGGTCTAACTGCTGCTTCTTTCTCAAAATCAGATACAGTTCCGCACTTTGCGACGCCGTTGACCCAAAAGCCTTCGTACAGCTGACCTCTGTCCAGGTAGAAGAACTTGCCTTGTCCGTTTTTCTGTCCATCTCTCCAGCTGCCCACAAAGCGGTTTCCATTAGCTTTAGAAAAAATGATTAAATGTCTGGTTTACAATTCATAGCTCAAAAAAAAAAAAAACATGTTTTATTCTGCATGAAGAAAATGAAGCCAGCTTTCAGGACCATTAAGATTATTTGCATTACATCATTATTTTCATTAAGAAAAAAAAAAAACAATGATTACTATTATTAATATATAATAAATGTATTATAAAAAAAACTTAAATAAAAAATAATTTAATATAATTACACTACGTGTTTTATATTTGATTATTTTTTACTATTATTACTATCATATATATAATATGTTTTTTATTATTTAAATAAAATAAATTGTAATGTTAAATATAAACTTAAAATATAAATCCAGTATGTATGTTTGTATGTATATATATATATATATATGTTATTTCTGATTCATAAATACCAAATAATAATGCATAAAATATATGCAAAAATATGTATTTCTTACATTTAGCTTGTTATATAAACATTATGGCCTGGTTTCACAGACAGGGCTTAGACTAAGCCAAGATTAGATCATAGTTCAATTAGGACATTTAAGTAATTTTTATAAACATGCTTACAAAAAACATTACTGGTGTGCATCTTGAGACAAAACAAAGGCACTGATATATTTTTAAATCAATCAGTGCAATTTTGTTTCAGTTGAAACAACTCAGACTTACATTTTAGTCTAGAACTAGGCTTAAGCCTTGTCTGTGAAACCGGGGGTATATATACATTATACAGTATATATAAGATATATTTAAGAGTGTTTGTGTTGAGTTTAGTGTTTGTGGTTATGGTTTTTATGCTGATTTTCACTTTTTTCTGTATGAAAAATTGTGCACTTAATATTCATAAAAATTGACATTTCAGTTTCTTTATATTAAATAATTTTAATGTTTGTTTTGTTTATTTTTGTTACAAATGTGAATGATTTGGACATGTTTTAGTGAGCTCAACCTGACTTGCTCAATAACAAAAAGTGCATACCTAGCAGAAGCAAACCCTGTCCATGCTGTTTGTCCTTCAGCCACTCTCCCTCATACAGCTCCCCGTTCTCAAACTGCATCCGTCCCCATCCGCTCCTCTGATCCTCCTTCCACTGCCCCTCATAGAAAGCAGACAGACTGTAGAAACATGTCCCAGCACCCTTTGAAGGAACAGCCGACAATTTATTTGTGGAAACTGTGGACAGTATGATGGCAAACAGTGTTTGATACTTACTTCCTTCTTGTCATTCAGCCAAGAACCGACATAAACCCTCACATACTCTTTGGTTTCAGGGTCAGTCCTGCTCAGGGTTCCATAGCCTTCTCTCTTTCCACACCTCCAGTCCCCATCATAGATCATTCCTGTCCTCTTCCAAACCTGCGTTCCTTTTCCTTATCAGAGTGAAAGCTATGCTCAGGAACATACTCTTAATGGAGGGAAAATCATCCTGCCAAATCAAGCTTTGATAAGCAGCGTTTCCTAGGAACACATAATGTAATCTGCAGAAGACATCTAAATAACAAAGTCAATTAAATTAAGGCTTGGCTATTAAAACTGCCTTCTCAAGGCCTGTAATGTTTAAAACATGACATTAAATATTCAGTCCATTAAATATTACCATGTTTTTTATTATCCATCCACTCGCCGGTGTATTGATCTCCATTGACAGAATACACAGTGTGATGCGGCCCACATTTTTGGGCCTTTTTGTCCCAAAGTTTTACAAGTGGTTCTGTAGTCCGGGGTCTCTTCAAAAAGGGCATCCTACACATGAAAAGTTAACTTTTATCATTAAAATATTATAAACTGGAACATGCTAGCATTATAGTATTTTTTTTTTTTTTTGCATTTAAGTGGGTAATCATAAAGTAGGCCTTCTAGAACCTGCTCTGATCTTACCTGAGACCGCATTCACCATCCGAAACATTTAAATAAACTTAAATCGACAAATATTTTTTAACTTTAATCGTCAAACTTTACGATCTCGACTGATCTGTCAAAACAATTCGTGTACGGTATCCTGGCAACAAGACTTGACGCTCCCAGTCATTAGATGGCGATGTCATCTTTGGAATCTTATGCTGGCCTGTGATTGGTGGAGGCGTGAAGAAGCGGAGCTTATATAAATAGCTGGAGCGCCTACTAGCGGCAGTGAGTGGCAGAGCAGCGCCAGCGCAGACGGGTACAATGTCACTGGAGAGATGTCAAAGTGAATGGACAGAAATAGACCAAGAATATCAGCAATTACAGGTTTGAACTGAACGGATATTTGTTGTATTTGTGCTCCGAAAGCCGGAAGATGAATTTCGTGTTAGTAGGGACGCAAACGTGTCTGTTTTGGATGTTAATGACGCGGCTAACAGGCTTTAGCTGCTCATCAGATGAACTGATTTTCTTTTGTTACTGTAACGTTACATGTGTATTTAACCAGTATCAGGTCCTTGAAAACATATTGAAATGACTAGCTTTATATTCGTGTATTTTATTATTTGATAAATGTGACGTGTTAGTGAAGTACGAATGATAATGATTCACCAATTTAACTGGTTAAACCAGGTTAGATGTTAACCAAGAGTTGTTGCTCAACTGTAAAGAAATGATCGTGTGATCGATTCGTGATAGACAGGGTTAGATTTCAGGATGGTCAAGCTCTAGGCAGTGAAGTTCATGAAGTTGCAGGGGTTTGAATTCTACCTAAAAGTGCTTCTTAGGGCTTGGTATCCTGGTAATACCATGATTTGTTGTTTTTTGGATATACAACATGTTTGTACCCTGGTATTTTTTAAATTACACTGGGGTACCATGTAAAAAAAAATTCTGTAAAAATATTAAGTACTAAGCTACAAATCACAGAACCCCGTAGTATTGCCATCTAATATATATGGGCTATTCTACAGAATTTGTGCAAACTGCTGTCCCACAACCAAAAAACACATATAAAAAGATGTTTACTAAGATCATTCTATTATCTATTGAAACCCACAATAATATTTAAAATATCAGTAAGCTTAATATATATAAAATCATCATTTATTGGGCACTTTCAATTGGGAGGTGGCTGTCCCGAACCCTAACCCCTAAATTTCGACTTATGAAAATGATATTGAAGTCATTAATGAATTTTGTCCATTGTTGTTTTTAAAAACAAAATATCTCTTTTACTCTATTAAAAAGTGAAGTTCAATAAAATATTTATTTTACTTTATGTAGACTATTTCATGTCACTACCGAAACACTGTGTGTTTTAGTCCATTGGCTGAGACTGATTTTTACTAAAACATTTGGTGGTTTCAGTAGTGACATCTTTGTTTTTTTCGGGTGTTTTCTCATAAAATTGCCACTACAGAAATATTTGGTTAAGTTTCTGTAGTGACATCTTTGTTTTTTTTGTCCTATAAAATTGTCACTACTGAAACAGTCACAATTAAAATATTTGGTAAAGTTTCGGAAGTGACATCTTTGTTTTTTAGGTGTTATCCCATAAAATTGTCACTACCGAAACAGTCACAATTAAAATATTTGGTAAAGTTTCGGAAGTGACATCTTTGTTTTTTTAGGTGTTATCCCATAAAATTGTCACTACCGAAACAGTCACAATTAAAATATTTGGTAAAGTTTCGGAAGTGACATCTTTGTTTTTTTTAGGTGTTATCCCATAAAATTGTCACTACCGAAACAGTCACAATTAAAATATTTGGTAAAGTTTCGGAAGTGACATCTTTGTTTTTTAGGTGTTATCCCATAAAATTGTCACTACCGAAACAGTCACAATTAAAATATTTGGTAAAGTTTCGGAAGTGACATCTTTGTTTTTTTAGGTGTTATCCCATAAAATTGTCACTACCGAAACAGTCACAATTAAAATATTTGGTAAAGTTTCGGAAGTGACATCTTTGTTTTTTTAGGTGTTATCCCATAAAATTGTCACTACCGAAACAGTCACAATTAAAATATTTGGTAAAGTTTCGGAAGTGACATCTTTGTTTTTTTAGGTGTTATCCCATAAAATTGTCACTACCGAAACAGTCACAATTAAAATATTTGGTAAAGTTTCGGAAGTGACATCTTTGTTTTTTAGGTGTTATCCCATAAAATTGTCACTACCGAAACAGTCACAATTAAAATATTTGGTAAAGTTTCGGAAGTGACATCTTTGTTTTTTTAGGTGTTATCCCATAAAATTGTCACTACCGAAACAGTCACAATTAAAATATTTGGTAAAGTTTCGGAAGTGACATCTTTATTTTTTTTAGGTGTTATCCCATAAAATTGTCACTACCGAAACAGTCAGGATTAAAAGATTTGGTAAAGTTTCGGAAGTGACATCTTTGGTTTTTTTGGGGGGTGTTATCCCATAAAATCGGTGGACTTCTGAAACAGTCACGACTAAAACATTTGGTGAAGTTTCGGTAATGACATCTTTGGTTTTTTTTTTGGTATTTTCCCATAAAGTTGTCACTACCAAAACTGTCACAACAAAAAGATTTGGTGGAGTTTCGGTAGTGACATCTTTGTTTTTATGGATGCTATCCCATAAAATTGTCATTACCAAAACAAGTCAAGACTAAAACATTAGGTGAAGTTTGTTTTTTTGGGTGTTATTCACAAAAAAATTTCACTACCAAAACATTTGGTAAAGTTTTGGAAGAGACATCTTTTTTTGGGGGGGTGCTATCCTATAAAATTATCAATACCGAAACAGTCACGACTAAAGCATTTGGTAAAGTTTCAGAAGTGACTTTTTTTTTTTTTTTTTTTTTTGGTGTTATCCCATAAAATTGTCACTACCAAAACAATGACAGCTAAAACATTTGGTGGTTTCAGTATTGACATCTTTGTTTTGTTTTTTTGTCCTATAAAATTGCCACTACTGAAACATTAACAACTAAAAGATTTGGTAATGTTTCTGTATTGACATCTTTTTTTTTTTTTTTTTTCAGATGGTATACCATAAAATTGTCACTACCGAAACAGTCACAATAAAAATATTTGGTAAAGTTTCGGTAGTGACAACTTTGTTTTTGTTTATTGGATGCTATCCCATAAAATTGTCATTACTGAAACAGTTACGAGTAAAACATTTGGTAAAGTTTCGGTAGTGACATCTTTGTTTTTTGGGTGTTATTCTCTAAATTGTCACTAGTGACATCTTTGTTTTTTATCTCATAAAATTGTCACTACCGAAACATTATCAACTAAAAGTTTTGGTAATGTTTCGGTAGTGACATCTTTTTTTTTTTTTTTTTAGGTGTTATCCCATAAAATTGACACTACCGAAAAAGTCACGACTAACAGATTTGGTGAGTTTTGGTAGTGACATCTTTGTTTTTTGGGGTGTAATTTCCTAAAATCGTCACTACTGAAACATTTGGTAAAGTTTCGGTATCGACATCTTTGTTTTTTGGGTGTTATCCCATTAAATTTTTACTACTGTAACAGTCGTGACTAAAACATTTGGTGAAGTTTCGGTAGTGACATCTTTGTTTTTTGGGTGTTATTCTCTAAATTGTCACTAGTGACATCTTTGTTTTTTATCTCATAAAATTGTCACTAACAAAACATTATCAACTAAAAGTTTTGGTAATGTTTCGGTATCGACATCTTTGTTTTTTGGGTGTTATCCCATTAAATTTTTACTACTGTAACAGTCGTGACTAAAACATTTGGTGAAGTTTCGGTAGTGACATCTTTGTTTTTTGGGTGTTATTCTCTAAATTGTCACTAGTGACATCTTTGTTTTTTATCTCATAAAATTGTCACTACCGAAACATTATCAACTAAAAGTTTTGGTAATGTTTCGGTAGTGACATCTTTGTTTTTTGGGGTGTAATTTCCTAAAATCGTCACTACTGAAACATTTGGTAAAATTTCGGCATTGACATCTTCCTTTTTTTGGATGCTATCCCATATAATTGTCACTACCGAAACAGTTACGACTAAAACATTTGGTAAAGTTTCGGTATCGACATCTTTGTTTTTTGGGTGTTATCCCATTAAATTTTTACTACTGTAACAGTCGTGACAAAAACATTTGGTGAAGTTTCGGTAGTGACATCTTTGTTTTTTGTGTTATTCCCTAAAATTGTCACTACCGTAACAGTCACAACTAAAATATTTGGTAAAGTTTCGGTGGTGACATCTTTGTTTTTTTTGGATGCTATCCCATAAAATTGGCATTACTGAAACAGTTACGACTAAAACATTTGGTAAAGTTTCGGTAGTGACATCTTTGTTTTTTGGGTGTTATTCTCTAAATTGTCACTAGTGACATCTTTGTTTTTTATCTCATAAAATTGTCACTACCGAAACATTATCAACTAAAAGTTTTGGTAATGTTTCGGTAGTGACATCTTTTTTTTTTTTTTTTAGGTGTTATCCCATAAAATTGACACTACCGAAACAGTCACAACTAAAACATTTGGTGAGGTTGACATCTTTGTTTTTTGGGGTGTAATTTCCTAAAATCGTCACTACTGAAACATTTGGTAAAATTTCGGCATTGACATCTTCCTTTTTTTGGATGCTATCCCATATAATTGTCACTACCGAAACAGTTACGACTAAAACATTTGGTAAAGTTTCGGTATCGACATCTTTGTTTTTTGGGTGTTATCCCATTAAATTTTTACTACTGTAACAGTCGTGACTAAAACATTTGGTGAAGTTTCGGTAGTGACATCTTTGTTTTTTGTGTTATTCCCTAAAATTGTCACTACCGTAACAGTCACAACCAAAACATGTCATCATTGTTTTGGTAGTGAAAAAAGGGAACATACAATTCATTTCAGGGAAAAAAAAAATTAGTTGTACAGTTGTACAAATTTGTGGTATTTTAATATCTTTCCGTAGTGTTTTAGTATGCAAGTTAAAATTCTGTAATGTGATGTGATCGCTACCAAAACATTTGTCACTCTCAACAATATGTACCGAAACGTGGGATGTTTTAAAAAAAAATATAAAGTTTATTGAATTATCAACTAAGATGTCATGATAGTGTTAGGTTCAATGTATATTCAAACTAATGAATCCTTAAGTTTGAAATCGCTATGATCAGCTATGCTTTTTACAAAGAAAAATTGGATTCAGAATACAACAAATCTCTTAAATTACACTTGAAATATTGTTAAAATTGTAATTGTTATTGATTTACCTCTGAAAACTTTGTAAAATAAAAATTAAAAAAATATAAATAAATTAGCAAAAAAATAAATATTTACAAGGTAGATGTAAACAAAATCTTAATGGGTCAATATGGCCCTACCTATTAAATTATATATTACTGTGTTTCGGTAGTGACAAATTTGATGAGAGGACAAATATTCCAAAACTTTCTGAAAAAATGCAATATGAGAATTAACTGCACAATTACTAGAAATGTGTACCTTAGAAATTATACAACTTGCACACATACAAACTATGTGGAAAGACGCATTTTGTTTCCAAATTGTTTTCAACTCTGACACCACCAGCTGTCATCTGTTAATGGGCCCGGGTAGAGTTGATAGAACAGACTGGCCCATGTTTAAAATGCCCTTCTCATGTTCAAAATGCCTCATGCTTAAAATGGAGCATCCAGAGGATGCCATGTGCCCATTAAAAGGCCATGCATGTATTAAGAAAACGAAACTGATTTTATTTTGACTATCCCGTGTGTTTTGTATTTTAGGAAATGCACAAAGTCTACAGACAGAAGCTGGAGGAGCTGACGAACCTGCAGGCGATATGCAGCAGTGCCATTAGCAAACAAAGAAAAGGCCTGAAAGACCTCAAGCAAAGTCTTCATAAGTATGAGCCGAGTTTCAGATGTTGCTAATCATCTTGAGAACACGTTGACAATGATGTAACCAGATCATTTTTCTCCATCTTTAAAAAACAGGTGTAAAAAGTCTTGCGATGAAAAAGAAACCGAGGTTGCAAATGACCTACAGGTCCAAATTAAAGAAAGGCAAAATGTCTTTTTTGACATGGAGGCCTATTTGCCAAAGAAAAATGGGTGAGTTTTAGTTCTTCATTGTGGTATTTATAATACCACGGTTGTGTGGTTTGGTTTTGAGGCTTTTTTTTTACTATCTTTAAACTGTTGTCTTCTCCTTTCAGATTGTACTTAAATTTGGTCCTTGGAAATGTGAATGTCACGCTGCTCAGCAACCAAGCCAAGTGAGTCAGAAGTGAGCATGGTCATTGAGAAGAGAGCGATTTCCCACTACAAAATTGCTGATGTTGTGTTTTCCCAAACAGGTTTGCGTACAAAGATGAATATGAGAAGTTCAAACTTTATATGACTATAATACTAATGTTCGGAGCTGTTACCTGCCTCTTCCTTTTCAACTACCGGTGAGATGAAAGATCTGAATAATTTTAGTTTATTTTGCGGAGAAAGATGTGCTTTTGGAGTCTAACATGCCAATGTCATGTTCACAGTGTTACAGATGAAATCTTCAACTTTTTATTGGTGTGGTATTATTGCACTTTGACAATAAGAGAGAGTATCCTCATGAGCAATGGGTCACGGTGAGTGAGTTCACTTTAAAATACATTTGGTCAGTGCTATGTCTTAATGGTTAACTGTGGTGGTAGTGGGAGATTCAGGTTTGAATCTCTCTTCCTAGTATTTTCCTGTCCTGCCTCTACTCTATCAATATCAATAATAAGGTGTTTTAAGGCAAAATGCATCAAATTAAGTAAAATTAATTTTGGTTTTATTATTTTGTTTGTTTTGGTTCTAGTTTTTTGTTTCTTTTCGTTTATTTGGTTGCAGTATTTTTTTTCACCCATTTGTTGTAGTGTTTTGCTTGTCTGTTTTTTTTATTTATTTGTTTATGGGGGTTTTGTTTATTTATTTATTTGGTTGTAGTCTTTGTTTGGTTATACTTATTTATTTGGTTGTAGCACTTTATTTGATTGTCTGTTTATAAATTTAGTTGTATTTTATTTATTGTGGGGTTTTTTTTTTTTTTTGCTGCAGTATTTTAATTTTTTTAATTTTTTTGTCCATTGATTTGTTTGGTTGTTGTTTTAGTTTATTTATTTATTTGTTTGCTTTTGGTTGTGTGTTTTTGGTTTGTTTGTATTTATTTATTTGACTGTGGAATTTTGTTTGGTTGTTTGTTTTTGTGTATTTATTTATTTGGTTGTAGAATTTTTATTTCTTTTTATTTATTTGGTTGTATTCTTTTGTTTGTTAATATTTACTTATTTGGTAGTGGTATTTTATTTGTTTGTATTGTGTATTTATTGTCTGTTTATTTGTTTGTTTTTGTTTATTTGGCTGCAGCATTAATTTTTGTTTCTTGATTTGTTTTGTGTATTTATTTGGTTGTGGTTTTTGTTCATTTACTTGGTTGTGGAATATTTTGTTTGTTTGTTTGTTTGTTTTTGTTTATTTGGCTGCAGTGTTTTATTTTATTTATTTGTTTATTTTGTCCCTTCATTTGTTTGGTTGTATTTTGCTTGTTTGTTTTTGTTTATTTACTTGGTTGTGGAATATTTTGTTTGTTTGTTTGTTTTTGTTTATTTGGCTGCAGTGTTTTATTTTGTTTATTTGTTTATTTTGTCCCTTCATTTGTTTGGTTGTATTTTGCTTGTTTTTGTTTATTTACTTGGTTGTGGAATATTTTGTTTGTTTGTTTTTGTTTATTTGGCTGCAGTGTTTTATTTTATTTATTTGTTTATTTTGTCCCTTCATTTGTTTGTGTGTATTTAGCTTGTTTGTTTTTGTTTATTTATTTGTCTGCAGTGTTTAATTTTAATTTAATTTATTGTTTTATTATTATGATGTTTAATTTTGTCCCTTCATTTGTTTGTGTGTATTTAGCTTGTTTGTTTTTGTTTATTTATTTGTCTGCAGTGTTTAATTTTAATTTAATTTATTGTTTTATTATTATTATTATTATGTTTAATTTTGTCCCTTCATTTGTTTGTGTGTATTTAGCTTGTTTGTTTTTGTTTATTTATTTGGCTGGAGTGTTTTATTTATTTTTATTTATTTATTTTTTGTCTCTTCATTTGTTTGTGTATTTAGCTTGTTTGTTTTTGTTTATTTCTTTGGTTGTATTTTTTGTTTGTTTTTATTTATTTGGTTGTGGAATTGTATTTGTTTGTTTTTTGTGTGTATTTATTAGGTTGTGGTTTTTGTTTATTTACTTGGTTGTGGAATATTTATTTTGTTTTTTGTTTATTTGGCTGAAGTGTTTAATTTTATTTATTTGTTTATTTTGTCCCTTCATTTGTTTGGTTGTATTTTGCTTGTTTGTTTTTGTTTATTTATTTGGCTGCAGTGTTTAATTTAATTTAATTTATTATTTTATTATTATTTTTAATTTTGTTCCTTTGTTTGTTTGTGTGTATTTAGTTTGTTTGTTTTTGTTTATTTATTTGGCTGGAGTGTTTTGTTTATTTATTTTTTGTCCTTTCATTTGGTTGTAGTCTTTTGTTTGTTAATTTACTTATTTGGTAGTGGTATTTTATTTGTTTGTATTGTGTATTTATTGTCTGTTTATTTGTTTGTTTTTGTTTATTTGGCTGCAGCGTTTTATTTTTTGTTCCTTGATTTGTTTTGTGTATTTACTTGGTTGTGGAATATTTTGTTTGTTTGTTTGTTTTTTGTTTATTTGGCTGCAGTGTTTAATTTTATTTATTTGTTTATTTTGTCCCTTCATTTGTTTGGTTGTATTTTGCTTGTTTGTTTTTGTTTATTTATTTGGCTGGAGTGTTTTATTTATTTATTCATTTGTCCCTTCATTTGTTTGTGTATTTAGCTTGTTTGTTTTTTGTTTATTTCTTTGGTTGTATTTTTTGTTTGTTTTTAATTATTTGGTTGTGGAATTGTATTTGGTTGTTTTTGTGTATTTAATTGGAATTTTTTTATTGTCTTTTATATCTTTGCTTGTAGCACTATGATTCTTTTTATTTATTTGGTTGTTGTATTTGTGTTTGTATGTTCGGCTATGATATTTGTTTGGTTATTTTTGTTTATTTTGTTGTGGTTTATCTACTCATTTACGTAATTTTATTTATTGCATTATGAGCAATGGTTATGATTGACATTTTATTCATTTATTATTTCTTTCTAGAATTAAAGGCTGGTGGGTGTCACATCACTACGTCTCAACCTTTTTATCAGGTGTTATGTTGACATGGTAAGTGTTTAGGCTACAAGTCATATAATTTAATCATTTCTCCTATCCCTAGCTTATATTTCATCACCACTCTATTTCTGTCTTTTAAGGCCAGAAGGTCCAATGTATCAGATGTTCAGAAGTCAGTTCCTGGCTTTCTCCATTTATCAGAGTGAGTATAATCTATTAGCTCCTCAGTTTGGTTTTTGTATGTCTTTGGTTTGTTGTTACATTGTTTAACTTTCTGATGTTTTTTGTTTCTGTGGCAGGTTGTGTGCAGTTTCTTCAGTATTATTATCAGAGCGGCTGCTTGTATCGGTTACGGGCTCTGGGGGAAAGAAACCAGCTGGACCTGACAGTGGGTAAGAATCGTGACAGATTTGAATCATGGGAGAAATGTTGATCTGCATGATGTCATCGGTTCACACTGCAGATGTTACATGTTTGGCCTGAAGTCAGAGCCCAGACTGACCTCTCATGTTACTCTCACAGAGGGCTTTCAGTCATGGATGTGGAGGGGGCTTACATTTCTCCTTCCGTTTCTATTCTTTGGCCATGTGAGTATGACTTTTTCTTTTTCAATGCAACATTAGTCACCTTAAAAATAAGTCATAACATGTAACTGTGTGGATTTTAAATGTTTTGTTTTTTTGTTTTTTAGCAAAGACGCATGATCCAATAGATCAAAAGTGACAGTAAAGAAGGATCATGTGACTGGAAATTCAGTAAAAAAAAAAATCAGCTTTGAAATTACAGAAATAAATTGCATTTTATAATATAGTTAAACAGAAAAAGTTATTTTAAATTGCAATAATATTTCAGATTTTTTTTTTTTGGGGGGGGGGCTTTCTGTTCAAAGCTTTTGAACAGAAAGATTTTTAATGTTTTTAATGAAGTCTCTTCTGCTCACCAAGTCTACGTTTATTTGATCAGCAAAAACAGTAATATTGTGAAATATTTTTGCTATTTAAAATAACTTTTTTCCGTTTAAATATATTTAAAAATGTAATTTATGCCTGTGATCTAATCTAATTTTCTTTTTGCATCATTACTCCAGTCTTTGGTGTCACATGATCCTTCAGAAATCATTCTTATATGCTGATTTGCTGTTATTATTATCATTATTTAAACCATTTTTTTTTTTTCAGGATTCTTTGATGAATAGAAAGATCCAAAGATCAGCATTTATCTGAAATAATAAAAAAAAATTGTGGGAAAGAAATTATAGAAATTAATACTTTTATTTACCAAGGATGCTTTAAATTGATCAAAAGTGCATAAAGGCATTTACGTTACAAAAGATTTCTATTTCAGATAAATGCTGTTCTTCTGAACTTTCCATTAATCAAAAAAACCTGAGAAAATTCTACTCCGTTCTATGTTTTCAACACAATGATGATCATAATAATAATAATAAAAGTTTTTTCAGCAGCAAATCAGAATTTTAGAATGATTTCTGAAGGATCATGTGACTGGAGTAATGATGCTAAAAATTCAAATAAAATATAAAATATATTCAAATAGAAAACGGTCATTTAAAATAGTAAAAATATTTCAAAATTTTACAGTTTTTGCTGTACTTTGGATTGAATAAATGCAGGCTTGGTGAGCAGAAGAGACTTCTTTAAAAAATAAAAAACATTTAAAATCGTTAAAAAAAAAACTTCGGAACAGCATTATACATTGATTTAATTGGCAGGCATAAGATGGTTGTGTTGGTTTTCTCTCCTCTGGTCAGTTTTGGCAGCTGTACAATGCTGTGACTCTTTTTAAGCTATCTGCCCGCGATGACTGCAAGGAATGGCAGGTAAAGACAACGGCTAAAGTTGTCATTATTATCATTATTATTGCTTAAAACCCTAAGTATTAATCTTCTGCTCATCCTGTACTGTACAAATTGATTTTTACATTTTCAGGTGTTCATGTTGGCCTTGACTTTTCTCGTCTTATTCCTGGGAAATTTCCTCACTACTGTGAAAGTGGTCCACCAGAAGCTCCAGAAGAACAAAGAAAAGGTCAAAAATAACTGATGAGATGCCACCTGGAAGCTTTCATACTCAGCGAGGCCAGTGTGGAGCTCACAGAACTGATTTTGAAAGCGCACAAAACTGTTTCGTCTATCGGAGTCGCGTCCCACGAGCTGTTTGGAGAGGGTTGGAGGTAGATGTTGACGTCTCCCCGAACTCGTTTCAGCAGCGGCCGTGAAACTTGAGATTTCGTGTCACGTTGCCCTATCGTCTGCCATGTTGTTTTTGCTCTTATTTATGCAATCACAGCAGTTAGAGGGTAATATTTGGGTTAGACACCACTGACAACCTTCAAACACTGTATACTCAATAAGTGAGACTTCAATTCACTTCAGTTTGTTTTGTTCCTGTGCATGGATATGTTTACAATAAGCCACATTTAAGCTTTATGCAACGCAGCGGGAAGGCTGTAGAACTGCAGATTGCAGCATCTCAAAGGGATTTGTTATGGGTTTTTTTTAAGAAGCTGGATAGTGATTAAAGTACTTGTTCTCATATGAGGCATTTTAGTTGAAGCTTATGTTACGTATTTGCAGGAAAGCATTGATGCAATGCAACTTCAAGGGAAAGGCGTGTTTTGCACGTTGTGGCTTGTTGGTTCAAGTGATTGAGCAAGGCCAAGTTCTTGATTTAAAGAAATAGTTCATCCAAAAATTAATATTTGATTAGAATTGCTCACAGAATTTGCTTAGGCCATGCAAGATGTAGATGAGTTTGTTTCTTCATCAGGTTTAGAGAAATCTAGCATTACGTCACTAGCTCACCAATGGATCTTCTGTAGTGAATGGGTGCCGTTAGAGTCCAAACAGTTGATTAAAAACATTACAATAATCCAAATGATACTAATTTAATATTACATCACTTGCTCACCAATTGATCCTCTGTAGTGAATGGGTGCCGTCAGAATAAGAGTCTAAACAACTGATAAAAACATCACAGTAATGATACAAATTTAACATTACATCACTTGCTCACCAATGGATTCATTGTAGTGAATGGGTACCGTCAGAATAAGAGCCAAACAGTTGATAAAAACATCACAATAATCCAAATGGTACAAATTTAGCATTACATCACTTACTCCCCAATGGATCCTCTGTAGTGAATGGGTGCCGGAAAAATAAGAGTCCAAACAGCTGATAAAAACATCACAATAACCCAAACGGTACAAATAATTGAGCAAGGCCAAATTCTTAAATTAAAGAAATGGTTAACTAATAAATTAATATTTGATTAGAATTTAATTCGAATTTGCTCACCCTCAGGCTATCCAAGATGTAGATGAGTTTGTTTCTTCATCAGATTTGGAGAAACTTAACATTACATCACTTGCACACCAATGGATCCTCTGCAGTGAATGGGTGCCGTCAGAATCCAGACAGCTGATTAAAAACATCACAACTAATCCACACCACTCCAATCTATCAATTAACAATTAAATAATTAAAAATTATCCATAACACTGCTTTCTGCAGTAAAAAAGTAATCTAGTCTAAATCAAGAGAGGAATATACACAGATTATGGATTTGTTTCCTACAAACATGCAGCTTTTTGTTTCACTGGACATTAGTTGGTGCACTGAAGTCATATGGATTACTATAAACCAGCTGTTTGGACTCTCATTCTGACGGCACCCATTCACTGCAGAGGATCCATTAGTGGGCAAGTAATCTGTAATCTGCTCCAAACTCATTTACATCTTATTTTTGGGTCACATGATATTCCCTGATGCCTTGAAAACGTGGATTTGTGTTATTAACGATGGCAATAAAGCTCCGGTAACACTTGATAGTACATTAGGAGCTTCCCTTTTTCTCTTGCCTTGTTATTTTAAACTGGTTGTTTGTTGTATTCGAAGGCATGGACATGTACTGCATTATAAGTCAGAATAATGCTGAACTGTATCTCGCAAAATGTAAAATGAAAGCTGTTAGAATTGCATCTGCTCTAATCACATGAGCCAGTATGTGTTTCTGTGTTTCGTTTGTTTAACCCACATTTTTTTCAGTTCACCATCTGGGAGTTTGCAGACAAGGCCTTTTTCCTATCAGGCAAGTAGTGACAGAAGTTGCATTTGCTTACTGGATGGTTTGTTTGCCTTAATGCTCTCCTTTGCCTGTTCACACCTGGTTTAGTTTAGCCTAGAACCCAAGTGTTACAAGTCGTTTTGAATTTTCATGGGCTCTGTGAACTGTAACGTTACCTGAAGCAAAAAGCTGTAATTAAGAGGATTTCTCATGTTGGGAAATGCTTTATTGCACAATTAACTGCTGTGTAAATCATGCCTAACACTTGCCACAATTCACAATGTGATTTCATAAGCGTTTTGTGTCGAACGAAAAAACTGCACTTTTTGCTTGACAAGTAAAATAAGCCTTCAGACTGGAGGGAAAAGAGGCTTCCAAAGGGCCGATTAGACATTAAGCTGGATTTCTAGTCCCCTTCTGTTGCGATAGAGCAAATAAATTCAAATCTGATGCAATCGGTGTGGCCTTGTGTGCAAATCTATTACTTTAGCTCTCACCACCAGAGGGCGCAAGAGTGAAGCTCAAAAATGGGTTTTGTGGGTGAAATAAAGGTGCTAGAAGTGTTTATTTAGAAAACCGCCACAAATAAAATGTTCAACCTTGTTATTAAGAACATATGTTCTTACAACCTGACAGATAATACTGAAATCTGTCTTTACTACAGACAGCACCATCAGTCAACAACAGACGTGAGGCCTGCCACATTTTAGCCAGTCAGAGTCCATGTAAGCCTGTCAATCATTTTCCCTGTTAAATCCGCTTTTTAGAGGGTGGGGTTTTGGAAAAGGGGGCGTGTCATTGAAGCTGAAACCTGAACCTTGAAAATGATTATGCTTAATTCCAGAGCTTTATCAAATTAACTTGAGAAAGCCAATTTACTGATCTGCTATTTGAGATTAATATTATTCTTCTGAGCCTAAATTTAAACACTATCTCCTCCTAGAGCTTTTAAGCTACAGCCACCAAACTTGGATCAGACCTTAAAGGTTGTATCAGCCATTTCTAGCCTGAAACATAAAGTGTAAAATTCAGCTTATCTTTCAGCACGATCCGCTCGCTGCCTGCCCCATAAATTGTCTGTGAAAAAACCGCGTCTCTCTGGTCAGCCTAGGGTCCGAGATATGCCAAAAAAACAATCGGCACTACCAACCTTTCCACAGCAAAAACAAACATTGTTCCAACCAATCAGCGTCAGGGGTTTGGTGTTGTGGACTTTCGCTCCGCCTCCCTCACATCCCTGCACCAGTAGGAAAGTCCACAACACGAACCCCCTGACGCTGATTGGTTGGAACACGGTTTGTTTATCTGTGGTTATTGTTGATAGCGCCGATTGTTTTTTTGGCATATCTCGGACCCTAGGCTGACCAGAGAGACGCGGTTTTTTCACAGACAATTTATGGGGCAGGCAGCGAGCGGATCGTGAATAAAGGTCAGCTGAATTTGACACTTTATGTTTTAGGCTAGAAATCGCTGATACAACCTTTAAGATTGGTCTGACTCTGTGTGTTATATCTTTTCAGACTGATCCGGCTAGCGGTTTTCATAAACCTGACTATCAAAACCACCAAAAATCCCATAGACTTTCATTGATGGAATGTTTAAATGAGCCAAGACTATTCAAACTCCAACTGTCAAAACTCCCAGAATCCCTTGAGACTATATCAAGCTTACAATCGATTTTTTAAAGCCATTCAGACTCCTCTAAATCATGCTAGCAATATGTTATTATGTTATTAACTTGCTAATCATGTTATAAACATGCAAGTAACATGATGTTAATCATGCTAGTAACTTGTTTATCATGCTAGAAACATGTTAGCAATGTGTTAATCATGCTAGTAACATGCTAATATTTGCAACATGCTAGTAACATCCTAATCACGTTAAAATGTTATTAACTTGCTAATCATGTTATAAACATGCAAGTAACATGCTGTTAATCATGCTAGTAACTTGTTTATCATGCTAGAAACATGTTAGCAATGTGTTAATCATGCTATCAACATGCTAATAATATTAGCAACATGCTAGTAACATCCTAATCACGTTTAAATGTTATTAACTTGCTAATCATGTTATAAACATGCTAGTAACATGCTGTTAATCATGCTAGTAACTTGCTTATCATGCTAGAAACATGTTAGCAATGTGTTAATCATGCTATCAACATAGTAACATCCTAATCACGTTTAAATGTTATTAACTTGCTAATCATGTTATAAACATGCTAGTAACTTGCTTATCATGCTAGAAACATGTTAGCAATGTGTTAATCATGTTATAAACATGCTAATAATATTAGCAACATGCTAGTAACATCCTAATCACGTTTAAATGTTATTAACTTGCTAATCATGTTATAAACATGCTAGTAACTTGCTTATGTTATAAACATGTTAGCAATGTGTTAATCATGCTAACAACATGCTAATAATATTAGCAACATGCTAGTAACATCCTAATCACGTTAAAATGCTATTAACTTGCTAATCATGTTATAAACATGCAAGTAACATGCTGTTAATCATGCTAGTAACTTGCTTATCATGCTAGAAACATGTTAGCAATGTGTTAATCATGCTAGCAACATGCTAATAATATTAGCAACATCCTAGTAACATCCTAATCACGTTAAAATGTTATTAACTTGCTAATCATGTTATAAACATGCTAGTGACATGCTGTTAATCATGCTAGTAACTTGCTTATCATGCTAGAAACATGTTAGCAATGTGTTAATCATGCTATCAACATGCTAATAATATTAGCAACATGCTAGTAACATCCTAATCACGTTAAAATGTTATTAACTTGCTAATCATGTTATAAACATGCTAGTAACATGCTGTTAATCATGCTAGTAACTTCCTTATCATGTTAGAAACATGTTAGCAATGTTTTAATCATGCTAGCAACATGCTAATAATATTAGCAACATGCTAGGAACATCCTAATCACGTTAAAATGTTATTAACTTGCTAATCATGTTATAAACATGCTAGTAACATGCTGTTATCATGTTAGTAACTTGCTTAACATGTTAGAAACATGTTAGCAATGTGTTAATCATATTAACAATGAGCTAATAATATTAGCATCATGCTAGTAACATCCTTATCATGTTAAAACGTTATTAACTTGCTGATCATGTTATAAACGTGCTAGCAACATGCTAGTAACGTGTTAATCGTGGTAAAAAACATGCTAGAAACATGTTAGTAACTTGCTAATCATGGTAGCAACATGTTAAGAACATGTTAAATCGTGCTAGTGACATGTTAATTCACGTAAAGTCATGCTAACAGCATGGTTAAAGCATCTTAAATCATGCTAGAAACATGCATTTTCCGACTCTGTCCCAAACTTCAATTTCAACAATTAATTTCAAACTTTAAGCTTTTCAAAGTTATTTCAAACTTACAGACCAGGCTTTCTTAAGCCAACTTCAAACTTCGTCTATGAACTTTACTCATCCAGTTTAATGATTACTAATTGTATTTGTTACAATATTTGTGACCTTGAATCACAAACCAGTCTTAAGTCGCTGGGGTATATTTGTAGCAATAGCCAAAAATATGGGTCAAAATTATTGATTTTTCTTTTATGCCAAAAATTATTAGGATATTAAGTAAAGATCATGTTCCATGAAGATATTTTGTGAATTTCCTACTGTAAACATATCAAAACTTATTTTTTTATTAGTAATATGCATTGCTAAGAACTTCATTTGGACAACTTTAAAGGCGATTTTCTCAATATTTAGATTTTTTTGCACCCTCAGATTTCCAAATATTGTCGTATCCTAACAAACCACACATCAATAGAAAAGCTTATTTATTCCACTTATTGACCCTTATGACTGGTTCTGTGGTCACATTTGTGTGTTGCATATAAATATATAAATAACATACGGTATTTATGGAATACAATATATAAGACTACTATTAATAAATTTGAATATAGGGTATCTTCAGTTAAACTGACAGTAAACTAATAGTTTCATGCTGAAGTAGCATTTCATTCTTAGCTTTCTAGCCGTGACACGCAGCAGTATTTGGAGGCTTCCGTTACCGCAGTCACATCCTGCTAAGCAGGAGCTAACTCGCTAACCACAACAACATCACTCTCATAGTCTGACCAAGTTTGTATTGCAAAGAAAGCAGAGATTTTCACTCAAATGTCTTCAAATTGCATCATCTAAAATGGAAAGTATCCGTGCGCCAAAGTATAACAAATAACTAGCTGTATAAAAGAGCTACAGATATTTAATAACGACTTTTTCCGGTTTCACACATGGTTTACACAACGCCTAAACGCATTTATGCACAACATATAACTTAAAATATCACGGGTTTATTTGTGCAATCAACATTAAGGCAAAATGGTTTTCACATAAATGATTGAACACTTTCTGGCAACTTTTTCTGGCAATTTTTTTTTTGTACACCACAGCACTCTTTTCCAGAAAGCTAATAGAAAATACTCTAACTCAAAGTTTAAAAACGAGTTGATAACATGAATTGCACAACAGAAATATGTTGCACCCAGTGTAACATAATGGCAGTTACTTCAGAGAGTTCAAAATATGACTGTTATATACAGTGCCCTCCACTAATATTGGCACCCTTGGTAAATATGAGCAAAGGTGGATGTGAAAATAAATCTGCATAATTGATCCTTTTGATCTTTTATTCAAAAATTCACAAAATTCTAACCTGTCACTGAAGTAAATCAAAAGAACCTAGGGGTGAAATCTCATTATGAAATAAATGTTTTTCTCTAGTTCACGTTGGCCACTATTATTGGCACCCAATTATTGCAACGTTCTTTCCCCAAGATAACAGCTCTGAGTTTTCTCCAACAATGTCTAATGAGTTTGGAGAACACCTGACAAGAGATCAGAGACCATTCCTTCATACAGACTCTCTCTAGATTCTCCAGAGTCTCTCTCTCCCCAGCTTCATGTTGGTGCTTCTTCTCTTCAGTTTCTATACAGGGTTCAGGTCAGGGAACTGGGACGGCCATGGTAGAAGCTTCATTCTGTGCTCAGTGACACAATTTTGTGTTGATTTTGATGTTTGTTTTGGATCACCGTCCTGCTGGAAGATGCAACCATGGCCTATTATAAGATTTCTAACAGAGGCAGTCAGGTTTTGATTTTTTATCTGCTGGTATTTGATAGAATCCATAAAGCCACGTATCTAAACAAGATGTCCAGGACCTCCGGAAAAAAATAGGCCCACAACATTAAAGAACCAGCAGTATTTTTAACCGTGGGCATGGAGTACTTTTTTTATCCCTGTCTGCACCAAAACCATCTGGAGGGTTAGCTGCCAAAAAGCTCATTTTTAGTTTCATCTGACCATACAAGCCAGTCCTGTTTGAAGTTCCAATCATGTCTGACAAGTCAATATGCTGGAGTTTGTTTTTGGGTGAGCCAGGAGGATTTTTTCTTGAAACCCTCTGGAACAACATGTGGTGATGTTGGGGCTGTTTGATCATTTTATTTTAGGCTTTCTGACCCCAAGACTCAACAATTCTCCAACTGTGATCCTTGGAGAGTCTTTGGCCACTCAAACTGTCCTCCTTATCGTGCATTAGGATGATATAGACACACGTCCTCTTCTAGGCAGATGCGTAACATCTTTAGTTGATTGGAACTTCTTAATTATTGCCCTGATGGTGGGAATGGGGATTTTCAACGCTTTAGCTCTTTTCTTAAAGCCACTTTCTATTTTGTGAAGCTCAACAAACTTGTTCTGCACATCAGAACTACATTCTTTGGTTTTACTTCTTTTGATGGATGATTAAGGGAAATTGGCTTTTGTGTTCCTCATATGTGACCCTGGACCACAAAACCAGTTATAAGTATAAATTTGTCGAAATTGAGATTCTTATGTCATCTGAAAGCTGAGTAAATGAGCTTTCCATTGACATGTTGTTTGTTAAAATAGAACAATGTTTGTCTGAGATACAACTATTTGAAAACCTGGAACCTGACGGTGCAAAAAAATCTAAATATTGAGAAAATCGCCTTAAAAGTTGTCTAAATGAAGTTCTTAGCAATGCATATACCTAATCAAAAATCAAGTTTTTATATATTTATTGTAGAAAATTTACAAGATATCTTCATGGAACATGATCTTTACTTAATATGCTAATGATTTTTGGCATAAAAGAAAAATCGATCATTTTGACCCATGCAATGTATTTTTGGCTATTGCTACAAATATACCCCAGCGACTTAAGACTGGTTTTGTGGTCCAGGGTCACATATTTATAATCCTGTAGAACAGAAAGTTATGACTGGACAGTTTTATACTCCTAGCCACCCTGGTGTGCTAAAAAATTTTTTTAATATTAATGGGAATATACTTCAGAGATATTTTACTTAGACAAATTTCTAGGGGTGCCAATAATTGTGGCCAACGTGGACTAGAGAAAAACATTTATTTTATAATAAGATTTCCCCCCCATTTTTAATTGTTTTACTTCAATGAAAGGTTAGAATTTTGTGAATTTTTCGAATGAAAGATCTAAAGGAAAAACGATGCAGATTTATTTTCACAGTCACCTTTGCTCATATTTACTAAGGGTGCCAATATTAGTGGGGAGCACTGTATGTAAGCTATTGTCATCACTGAGACCTCAGCAGCAGTTTGTCCATCTCCTGTTGGATCCACAATCGTGGAAGACCAAATTCCATCAAGTCATATCTGTAACACCAGCAGAAGGATGTGAACTATTACAGACTTATCACATACACACTGGTGACCTCTGTCAGACAGTAAGCCTCGCTTGGTGGGCAGATTGTGAGAGAACGCACAACACATGTCCTGAAAAATACTCCTTCGAGAACGCTTAAACAATTGTGCGAAGCTTTGCAGATGGTTCCGGAATGTTTACAAAATATCCTTGTTCATATATACACAAAGTTGAACAAGTGTGTTCCTTCTGGCGACTGTCACAGGATGGTGCAGCGCTTCTTCTTCTTGCGGCGATGTCTGGCTTTAGCCCTGGCCGCTAGCGCTCGCTTGGTTGCCTCTCTGAAAATGTCCTCTACGTTTTCTCTATATTTAGCCGAACACTCCAGGTATACCTCAGCATCTAGCTGCTTCTGGATCGCTTCACCCTAAGAAGAGATATGAAGGTTGGTTACTCAGTATATATATATGTGTGTGTGTGTGTGTTTATCTATCTATCTAATTATACTTCTTCATTTTTGGAATCTATTTTATTTTAAAACATTTATTCAGCAAGATGCGTAAAATTTATTAAATGTGACAGTAAATCTGTTTACAACAGCATAAAAAACAAATATATATTAAAAAAATTAAATATTAAATAATTATGTATCAAATTAAAGTGACAGTCAATTTGTTTACACCAATATAAAAAAGAAATACATACTGTAAGAAAAAAAAAAAAAAAATATATATATATATATATATATATATATATATATATATATATATATATATATTATATATATATATATATATATATATATATATATATATATAATATATATATATATATATTATATATATATATATATATATATATATATATATATATATATATATATATATATATATATATATATATATATATATATTATATATATATATATATTATATATATATATATATATATATATATATATATATATATATATATTATATAT
>NC_133383.1:9065834-9145143 GCF_049309525.1 Garra rufa | reverse complement strand
ATAACTACCATTCTAAATGTTGGGGTCAATAATTTTTATTAATACTTAATACTTTTATTCAACAGGGATGCTTGTAAAATCATTTACACCAATATAAAAATGCATATAAATATATCAAATGTATAACTATTATTAAAAATTTTGAGCTCAGCACTTTTTAAATGAAATTAATACTCAATAAGTTAATCAAAATGTACAGTAAATATAAAAATAAACATACATGTGTAAAGAAAATGTACATATTAAATAAACATGCTAAAATTAAATATTCTAAAAAAAAATATTGAAATTTATCAGAATTAATTTTCAAATTTCATTCAGTTAATCAAAAGTGATAGTAAATGTGTTTACACATAATAATAAGCATACATATAAATGAAAAAGAAAATTATATTAAATAAATATGATAATTTCAATATTTAAAATATGTAAAACTACCAATATAAAAATAAACATACAAAAAAATTGTGAATAACATTAAATATTAAATAAATGTTACTTGTAATAAATTGTAACATTTAAAAATATATATAGCTACAATTCAAAATTTTAGGGTCAATGTTTTTTTTTATGACAGTAATACTTTTATTCAGCAGGGGTGGGTTAAATTAATCAAAAGTGACAGTAAATTTGTTTACAACAATATAAAAATAAACATGCATATAAATCTAAAAGAAAAAAATACATATTAAATAAATATAATTAAATATTTAAATTTAAAAATATTATTATAAATTATAATAATTATAAAATGTATAAATATTAAAGTTATAAGTCTAAAAATAAACATACAAAATAATTGTAAATAAAATTAAATATTGTAAAAAAAATATATATATATATATATTTATAAATAGTAAAATAAAAAACCATTAAAATTTTGTTTTTTTTTAATGAAATATTTTTATTCAGCAGGGATGCATTAAATCAATCAAAAGTGACAGTAAAGACATTTATAAAGATTTCTATTTCTTTATGGAAAAAAAGTAACACGGTTTCCACAAGAATATTAAGCAGCACAACTATTTTCACATCTAGTAGAACTTAACCCTAAAAAATGTGAACTTAACCCAATCTGACTTATTTTTTTATTTATAGTCATTATTTTATTTTGTAAGCCACTTTGAATAAAAATATCAGCTCAATGAATGAATGCAAATGTAACGCTAACCTGGAGGTAGGTGATGGGCGCCTGATCTAAAGCTTTGAGCTTCCTCATCCTCTCTTTGTCCTTTCGCAGATCCGTCTTGCACCCTATCAAGATAATGGGGACGTCACGGCAGAAATGATGGACCTCTGGGTACCACTGCAGGGTGAGAGGAAAAAAACATTTCAATCTGAACTACTTCTTTTATATAAATAGTTTTCTGCTCTTCCTTAATGCCATAATGGTGCACTGCATCTATCTTTAGGCCTTGAATGCTGTGGCTTTATTTAAACGGGGCTCGGCACATTCCTCTGAACTGACACGGCAGGAAGCTTCCAGAAACACTGTTTGTTTTCAGAGGTGGTCCGTCTGTAATCATCTACTGTTCAGGTCAAAGTTTATCAAAAGTTAAAACAGACTTTCACCTGACGTTCACTTCAGTTTCTCAGCCAAAAGCAAATTTTACCTTTATCGTGACATTCTCGAACGACGTCGGACTGGTCACATCGTAGCAGATGAGAACCAGGTCTACTTCTTGATATGACAGAGGCCTCAAGCGATCGTAGTCCTCTTGGCCTGTCAATAAACAGATTAGAAGGAAATGACGTAATTTTTTCACACTGACGCCACTGAGAGCCGCATTATGTTGAGTGTTTCTATGGCAGTGCTTCTACACTGAAGTCACTGAAGCTGAAGAGGTGGAGGCCTCTCTGACCATATAAAGCATCTTCCTGTACATCGTATTTTATGAACAAAGTATTTTGACGAAAAACCGAGATGTGGTAGAAAACCACATCCTGGCTTCAACATCCTGTTCCTGAGAGACAGAGAAGGTCCAGGCAGCAGTGTGGGCCTGATAAGCAGCTCGATTACTAAAGATGCAGTTCAATTTAGACCAAAAAAAAAAAGCATTTACAATGGAGAAATTGGGGTTATATAGACGTCAGGGGTTCAGTGAGGTTAGTGGCAGTAAATGAGACGACGATTAGATCAACGTGAGAATGTGAGACAGTCCAAATAAGGTAGAAAATGTCTGACGATCAGTGTGATTAATAAAAAGTAAACTTCCTTATTCTAAAGTAATTTATTTACTGTGACAATAGACTAAAAATATTTTTCAAAAATGAACCTTTTTGGTCACGGTCACAATAAATAGATAAATAGTATTTTATGCTCACCATTTAATCAAAAATACAGTAAAAACAATCATATTTTGAAATTACGATTTAACTGTTTTCTGTTTGAATACATTTTAAAATGTAATTTATCCTTGTGATGCAAAGCTGAATTTGCAGCATCATTACTCCAGTCTTCGGATGAATAGAAAGACATTTCAAATATTTAAGTATAAAATGTCTGGTGATCAGTATGATTATTAAAAATTCAACTTTCTTATTCTAAAGTAATATATTCACTATAGCAATAGACTACAAATATTTTTCAAAAAGAAAAAAAAAAGGTATTTTATGCTCACCGGGGCTGCATTTATTTAATCAAAAATACAGTAAAAACAGTCATATTTTGAAATTACGATTTAACCGTTTTCTATTTGAATACATTTTCAAATGTAATTTATTCCTGTGATGCAAAGCTGAATTTTCAGCATCATTACTGCAGTCTTTAGATGAATAGAAAGCTCAAACGTTTCAAATATTTAAGTATAAAACGTCTGGCGATCAGTGTGATTATTAAAAATTAAACTTCTTTATTTTAAAGCTATATATTCACTGTAAAAAGTAAACTAAAAATATAAAAAAATATCCTGTAGTTCCTGAATGCAGAGTTCTGAAACCATTTTGAACTATGAACATCCTAGAATATGACTTACTCAAATATTAACTAAAATAATTTTCAACCAATTTGAAGGTTCAAAAACAAGTATAACAGTTTTTTTTTCTGTTGTAACATCTTTGTATATATATACACATTTAACAAGATTACACTACTGTTAAATTTTTTTTATCTTTTTGAAAAACGTATCTTCTGCTCACCAAAGCTGTATTTATTTAATCAAAAATACAGTAAAAACTGTAATATTTATAAATATTATTAGTATTTCAAATAACTGTTTTCTATGTGAATATATTTTAAAATGTAATTTATTCCTTTGATGCAAAGCTGAATTTTCAGCATCATTAGTACAGTCTTTAGAGTCACATGATCAGATATCAAATGTTAAAAGCAGTTGTGCTGCTTAATGTTTTTGTGGAAACCATAGTACGTTCAGGATTTTTTGATGAATAGAAAGTTCAAAAGAACAATGTGCAATAAGGTATAAAATGTCTCATGATCAGTGTGATTAATAAAAATGAAACTTCCTTATTCTCTGTCTATATATTTACTGTAAAAATAGACTAAAATATATCCTGTAAAAACCACTTTAAACATCCTAGAATATGACTAACTCAAATATTAACTAAAATGTTCCTTTTTTTAACCAATTTGAAGCTTCAAAAACAAGTATAAGTTTTTTTTTTTTTTTTTGTATATATACATTTAAATACACTACTGTTAAAAAAATTGGGGTTGGTAAGATTTTTTGTCTTTTTGAAAAATGTATCTTATGCTCACCAAGGCTGCATTTATTTAATCAAAAATACAATAAAAACAGTAATATTTTTTAAAATAGTATTACATTTGAAAATAACTCATTTCTATTTGAATATATTTTAAATTTGAATTTATTCCTGTGAGATTTGCATCATTATTCCAATCTTTGTGGAAAGCATAATACTTTCAGGTTTTTTGATGAATAGAAAGTTAACATTCCAAATAAGGTATAACATGTCTGACGATCAGTGTGATTAATAAAATTAAAACTTCCTTATTCTCTGGCCATATATTTACTGTAAAAATAGACTAAACTATATCTTGTAGTTCCTGAATATACAGTTCTGAAACCATGTTTGAACCATGAACATACTAGAATATGACTAACTCAAATATTAACTCTATATTCAACCAGGCTTCAAAAACAACTGTAACTTTTTTTCTGTAATATGTTTTGTAATATATACACATTTAACAAAATTACACTAGTTTTCAAGTTTTTTTTATGCTCACCAAGGCTGCATTTATTTAATAAAATACAGTGAAAACAGTCATATTTTGAAATATTGTCACGATTTAAAATAATTCTTTATTTGAATGTATTTTAAAAAGTATTCCAGTGATGTAAATCGGAATTACTCCATCATTACTTCAGTCTTCAGAGTCACATGATCAGATATCAAATGTTAAAACCAGTTGTGCTGCCTAACCTAAGATTTTGTGGAAAGCCTCCAGGATTTTTTGATGAATAGAAAGTTCAAAGGAACAATGTGCAACATTTAAAATAAGGTGTAAAATGTCTGACGATCAGTGTGATTAATACAAATTTTATTTCCTTATTCTATGACTATATATTTACTGTAAAAATAGACTAAAAGTTTAAAAATATATCCTGTAGCTCCTGATGACTAACTCTTATATTCCATTTTCAACCAATTTGAGGCTTCAAAAACAAGTATAACAGTTGTTTTCTGTAATAACATCTTTGTATATATACATATAACAAAAATACACTACTGTTCAAAAGTTTGAGGTCAGTAAGATTTTTTCATCTTGTTGAAAAAATGTATTTTATGCTCACCAAGGCTGCATTCAAAAAAATAACATAAAGATCTTTTATAACGTTAGAAATGTCTTTACTGTCACTTTTGATTAATTTAATAAATAAATCCTTGCTGATTAAATACTCACTCCATCCAAAGAAAAAAATATCTTACTCACCCCAAACTTTTGAACAGATAATTAAAGTGAAGGTTTTAACATTTTTAATACACGCAATATTCATCCACAAATTTAACAACTGCGTTACACATTCAATAGTGGCTTTTAGCATGTTGCACCACATCCGCAGACAGATTCTGGCCCAACAAGCCACAGCTTAAAAATCGGAGGGTGATACTTAGAATATGAATATTTTGCAATGGCTTACTCTGTAACATACTGTAAGGAACTTATATAGTACACTCTTTCTTCACAGCGATGCCATAGAGGAACAATTTGTGGTTCCACAAAGAACCATTCAGTCAAAGGTTCTTTAAAAAAAACATCTCTTTCTTCCCTTTTTATATTCTGAAGAACCTTCTTTTGCCACAAAGAACCTTTTGTGTTCTTTATGGAACCATTTAGACAAAAGGGTTGTTCTATGGCATCGTGAAGCACCTTTATTTTTAAGAGTGTATGACCTTAGATGTCAACAAATGATGACAAAAAAAATAATAATTCAATGTCAAAAAACCTTTGTTTTTTAATTATTTAGCTAACCATGCAATAATAAAAGTATGCATGTGACCTGACCTCAAGGATGACAGCTATGAAAACTATTACTAATGGCCTCACACCCATTTCACTCAACATTCCTGCCTAAACATTTAATCAATGAAGTGTGTCACTGAAAAGAATAAGGTGATTGGAATCTGAGGTGTGTCTGGAGCCTTTAGAAAATTACCTGCCGTATCATAAAGATTCAGCTGAATGTCTTTCCCTCCGTAGGAGACAGTGGTGACATACTTGTCAAACACAGACGGGGCATATTTCTGTTGGACATCAATATAAAAATTAAACACATACAAACACAGTGCATTAAAAAACATGTTTTTACAAGACACATTTTAAGTACAATCAAGGCGTAGGCAGAAAGCAAGTCTGGGAGTGGAAAAACTTGCTGAGGATGTTGTGCAAATGACTGTAATAGATTTTGCAATGTTTCCTTCTGTTAAAAAAATGCTTATTTTTGTAACTACCCTCACAATTATAAAAATAAAAGTAAAAAAAAACACACCGGCTGTCAAGATAAACACATACATTTTTACTTTTCCAACACAAACCCCTTCAAAATTGTATTTTTTTTTTTAGCTTAACCATCATCAAAAAGCTTACCTCAGGAAAATCTCCTTTGGCGTACACCATTAACAGAGATGTTTTCCCACAACCTCCATCTCCGACGATCACAACTTTAAGAGAATCCTGCTGAGTGCCATTCCCGGCCACCACAATGCCGTTCTCTGTCATGTCCTTTCCGCGGGCCGCACCGGCGAAGTCAATTCCTCCAACAGGTGCCCAAGTGCACAGAAGTGTCAGGTAAATTCATTGGTGACAGTGGCGTGTGAGTATAACGTGAGACTAACACTTTGCCAGGTAAGCATGCTGCTGCTATCCGGTCTCGACTTCCTCCTCCTCTCGCCTTTTTTCTTTTCAAACCATGTGACTGTGTTTTCAAGAAGCCTAGATCAGAGCGTGCGGCTGTAATTGAGGCGGCTGAACATGTGTGACTCTTTCCTGTGCCTGTCTACACATGGTCCACACCATCACTAGGCGGGGTACATGAGGGCACTCCCTCCAGCCGGTCAGGACAGTTTACTTCCTAAATACATCTTTACTGAGACAGTCCTTTTGAAAAGTTCTCACATTTCTCACATTCTCTTGTCTACGGAGGGTGGAGTGGGACAGGACGCTGCTCTGAATGGTATGCATAAGATGATATGACAAAAATGTCATTGTGGTGATTATTTGAGCAATTTGTTGATAATTATGGAAAGTAAATAAGAGTGTGACGTTATGTTGCTAATAAAATTTATATAAAGTCTTATTAACTCTATTACTAGAAAATACAAATGTTATCATTTAAAAAATGTAGCCTATATATTTTGAATTCTTAGTTTTTATTTTTGCTTTTTCTCTTTTGATTACAATTTTATATTTGTAATCGTCTTGTGTTATTATTATTATTATTATTATTAATCACCAGCTAGAATTTATATATATATATATATATATATATATATATATATATATATATAACTTTAATAATAATATAAGTTAATGTTTGTTGTATTATATTGTCAAGTAACAACAACATTCTTATGGTTTTAGTTTTAGTTTATTTTAGCTATAAAAAAAACCTACATTTATTTAATTCAAAGTACAGCAAAAACAGTATAATCTTGAAATATTTTTACTACTTAAAATAACAGTTTTCTATTTGAATATATTTTAAAATGTAATTTATTCCTGTGATTTAAAAGCTGAAATAATATTCTGATTTGCTGCTCAAAAAGCATGTAGATTTTTTTCCAGGTTTCTTTGATGAATAGACAGTTCAGAAGAAAAGCATTTATCTGAAATAATTGTTTTAGCAATTTGTTGATAATTAAGGGAATTAAATAAGAGTGTGACATTGTGTTGCTAATAATATTTATATGAAGTCTTATTAATTCTATTACTAGAAAATACAAATGTTATCATTCAGATATTTTGTATATTTTGAATTCTTAGTTTTTATTTTTGCTTTTTCTCTTTTCATTACTATTTTATATTTGTAATTATCTTCTGTTATTATTATTATTAATCACCAGCTATAATTATGTATATGTTTATTGTATTATATTGTCAAGTAACAACAACATTTTTATGGTTTTAGTTTATTTTAGCTATAATGAACCTGCCCAAATCTTGTATTTATTTGATTCAAAGTACAGCAAAAACAGTATAATCTTGAAATATTTTTACTACTTAAAATAACTGTTTTCTATTTGAATATATTTTAAAATGTAATTTATTCCTGTGATTTCAAAACTGAATTTTTAGCATCATTACTCCAGTCACATGGTTCTTTAGAAATCAGAAATAATATTCTGATTTGCTGCTCAAAAGCATGTAGATTTTTTTTTCAGGTTTCTTTGATGAATAGAAAGTTCAGAAGAACAGCATTTATCTGAAATATAAATCTTTTGTAACATTATAATTGTCTTTTTCATCACTTTTGAATTTAAAGCATCCTTGCTAAATGAAAGTATTAGAAAAATATTATAAATGAATAAATACTGACTCCGAGCTTTTGAATGGCATAGTGTATAATGTTACAAAAGCTGTTTATTTCAGATAACTGTTGATCTTTGGATCTTTCTATTTAAAGAATCCTGAAAAGAATGTACTTAACTGTTTTGAATAATAATAATAATAATAATAATAATAATTTTTTAACAACAAATCAGCCTTTCAGAATGATTTCTGAAAAATCATGTGACACTGAAGACTGAAAATTTAGCTTTGATCGCAGGAATAAATTACATTTTAAAATAGTAAAAATATTTTAATATTTCACTGTTTTTGCTGTACTTTGGATCAAATAAATGCAGGCTTGGTGAGCAGAAGAGACTTCTTTAAAAAACATTAAAAAAAACTTTTGACTGGTACATATTTGTACTATTTAATTTGACTATTATTTAAAAATTATTTGTTTGAATATTAATAAGAATTATTATTAAAAACAATAAAAAGAACAGCAAAATGATTCATTTCAAATTCCCACTTCAAAACATTTTTGCATGTCATTTCGAGATGAACCTATGAGAAACATCATGGTAGTTTATGGGACATTAATCCTTATACTTTGTTATATTAAAAATAATATTAATAATAATTCTAGTCCTGGATGCTGAATAGTCAAAATAGCAGAAAATGCACAATACAGCAACAGATGTGTGTGTGTGTGTGTGTGTGTGTGTGATATTAATTAATATTATGTGTTTACAAATAAAAAATGTTTTAAAGTTCAAGTCTCTTTATGTTCTTAAATGATTTTAACTTGTCTTTTTTAATTATGAATACAAAATACTATAAAAATAACATATCAAGGACTGGATCTTCTAAAATGGCACTTAATCTGCTTAATGGTGCAATTTTAATTAAATTGTGTTGTTTTTAATACAAAACAAATGATATGAGAAGTCATGTAGTACCAGCTAAAGGTCGCTGTTACGCAAAGCAAAGCCTCAGTGCTCCTCTGAGTAAAACAAACCTTTCTTAATTTATTTGACCAATGGCCAATGGGTGTTAGTTAATTCATCCCCCACACCGTCACAGCCAATGAGAAACTAGAAAAAGGTAACGTTGGTTGTTTTTCTCCTCTCTCATTCCTCACAGATAGGAGGCGTCGTATTATGACTGTCTTTGTCACATCACTGTGAACATCTACTGGTTCCAAACAGGGCAACGGAGAGGAATTAATTCGGAGACAAAACTAATTATAAAAGCCCACCATGTTCTCACAAAATCATTTATATGGATTGTTATGGTACATAAACAACAAAGAATCGTTAATCCATCAATGAAGAACAAAAGCGGCCTACAGCAGCGGCGATAAACGGATGTGCTTGTTTTCCACCACACGGGCCCGTTTGGTTCGGTTATACATCAGTTCACAGTTGGCGAAATGTAATAAAAATGTAAATAAATGTTAAAACATGTGAAAGTCAGCTTTGTTTCGAAGAAACAGGTAGTGTAATTAGTAGAAAATGAGGGGGGAAATGAAAAATAAAACTGAACACGTTTGTTAATAGTCAATAAATACAAGACGAAATTTATGTAAGAGCAAAGATATATTTATTACGATATAAACACATTTAATTGAGTGCAAATCTCTTTGTATGTATACTTACCATTTTATTAAATATGTTAAAATCCATCTTTATCACAATTCTAAATAAGAAAAAAAGGTTAAAGTGAAATGTTTCTAAAATAATTATCCATTGTGAGAAATTGTAGAAATGCAGTTGCGAACCGTCGTCTGGATGTGTCTCCTCAGATTTCATGTGAACATTACAGGGAATTAACACACATTACTGGGATTAAAACCCTTTGTGTTTTAATTTTAGACGTCTCCTAGTCTCCACAAACGAATTACATTAAAAATATAACAAATGTTACATATAAAAGAGTGAACTTTTAAAAATTCGAGATCTTGATAAAACCTAACATAGGCTATTGTATAAGATTAATGGCGAAGCTGAATGTCGAAATTTGTCGAGGATCCACTCCAGCTGTCCAGAGCACAAATGAAGCTTTTCGCACACGTCTGCATATCGGGTTACATAAAAAGAAAAACTAAAAGAAGACAAGACTCGTGTCGATTTCTCTGTATTTCTTTTCTGCCCTTCTATCCTGGCGTTAGAAACAGCTTGCGTTCGCAGGTTACGAAGATAAAGAGGATTTTCCTAATTAAACACACGAGTGCCATAAAATGGCCTCATGACCCACTTCAGCCTTGGGCGGCAGGAAACGATGTGGTCACCAAGTCTTCAGTCCTTTTTTTTCTCTGGAATATTCGGACATCAGTCCTACTTTAGACTATGGCAGAGAGACAAAATCGTACTGGTGTGCATGCAAATAACAAGCGTGAATCCTAAAGAAGCGAAAGACAGATGGTGCGTTTCCTTGCGCAATACCATTCTGGTTGATAAATTGGAGCTGGCGTCGCCCCAAACGCACAAGGGGAAAGAGAGAGGAAAAAAAGAACAAAAGGCAATGACCAAATTCCAGTGATGAGATGCTTTGGTTATATAAATATGTCCGTTCCCTACAAATTGTGGAATAATAAGCTACATATACAAAATTACACAGCCATAAATTGTGCAAAACACGACAATGTGCATACCACATACCGGTATGTGTTGCAACAGAGTGTGATATATTCAGCAGAAGATCTGAGAAACCTAAGTAGTGCGCAATCCTGCATGCATCACGTCAAATGATCCTCTGAATGGCTGGCGAATAAACTGCACCGAATGTTCTTGAAAGGGGGACGAGAGAGCGCACAGAGGACTGGATATTCCCTTTGTACTTGCTGATTGAAATGCCACACAGTGTTTGAGATTCTTTCTCCGACCTTAAATGGTTAGGTGGGTGCAGCAGTCATATCCCGGACCCGTGGCATGCGTCCAAACTCTCAGATTACTGCTGTGTGTGTGTGTGTGTGTGTGTTTGTGCCACAGGGTTTCCAGCGCTTTGCGCAGCAGCGGCGAGGGCGCGTTTTACGCACTAGATATTACTGCGAGTTTAGTGAAATATCCTCGCTTTTCAAACGGCAAGCCCCTCTGACCACATCTTGTCAGTTTGTGTTTGCAATGATTGCCACTTACAAAGGCAGAATCGCTTAAAAAGAGCGACCGACAGCCTCGCCCATAAATGGCGCGGGCGGCAGCCTTTCTTTTCCACAATGATGTCCTTGTGAAGACGCCATGTTGAAAATGAGAACAGCAGAGAAGCCATTAAACAACAGGCTATTTCTGAGGTCGCTTTGGACAAGGGTCAGCAATGAGAGGTGTCTATCATAATCATTTTTACACCTTTTTTTCAGTTATAATTTTCCCCACAGGAAAAACAATACTTGTATATTTTAAAATGAGTTTGAAAGATGTTTGTAATGTTACCTGTTTAAAAAAAAAAACCAGAATATTCCCAAATAATTTATCTCAAATAAGGTCGTATAAACTATTACCTTCGGAAAGCAAAAGGAATTTCTCTGTCTTCTTAAGGATGAGGAGCGAGTGAATTTCTCTTGTCATTCTGTCTGTCTTCAGGAAGAGAATGAGAAGGATTGTTTGCATATTGCAATATCTAAAAGTGCCTCAAGATTTCCAGCAGCTCCACTCGTTGGAGACTGCGCAGATAGGTGTGTTAAATTGTGAATTATGTCGAAAAACGACGGCAGAAAAATGGTTATTGTCGTTTTCTTCCTTTTAGGCGTTGCAACCCAACCCCCTCTTTAAAGCCAGTGTTAAAGGATCCGAAGATGGGAATGAAAACGTTCCTGTTTCTTCATCGTTTAGGCCTGATAGAATTATTTCAGCAAAATGTTAAGGTAAATATCTCTGTTAGTGTTTTAATAATTATGTATGTTTACAGTCATCTCTAGCGTGAGCTGTACGCTGGTATGAGACTAATAGTGTTATGAAATTAAAGTGTGCCCTTGGCACAAGGTCAGATATACAGTGAGTGTAAAATTTTCACTTAGTGAAAATAGCTTTTGACAAAAGGGATTTCCATTCCACTGTAAAATCAGGAATACACCAGGCTATTCACAAAGTGAAATAGACATATTTCTTTAAACATAATTTTACTTAAAAAGGTGTCTTGATATCAGTACTGCTGTAGTGTTTGTTTTTTTTTAAAAAAGTGAGGCGCAACCAGGATGAGCATTAAAACAACCACAAACCCTATCAATCATACCTGTGATTCAGCATTTTTGCAAAAGGCCAATCGTCCTTTTTTTCTCTATGGCCTGCCTTGTTTGCTGAAATGTGAGAAGCAATCAATTTAAATGGATATTTAAAAAGAAACAAAAGAACAGCATGCAACTGAATGTTCTGAAGACAAAGCTTTGCTCAAAACTAATGACACTTAGGGAGCAATAAAAAGAAATAAAAGTTCAGCCAGTTTACATAAAATGCCTCAGTTTAATTAGCAATCAAACATTTGTTCTGCAGCTAAATAAGCAAAGACAATAAAGGTAAACTTACTTATTGATTAATGCTTGGCCCTGAACAAGGCAGGGCCTTAAAAGCAGATGGTAATTTTCATGTGTTTTTCTTTCTCTCTCTCTCTTTTTTTTTCTTTACAGTTTAGTTAGTAATAATATAATCAAATGCAAAATGTTTATTCAGTAGCATTTTACTAAAGAATAAAATGCTGTTATATGGGTGTGCCATGACCTAGTTTGCTGGGACAAAGATGGTTTCCAGGAAGAGAAAAAAAGTTTAAAAATGTCAAAGGGATATCATCCAACATTTCATCTTCCTTCTTCTCAGATCCTGTAAATAGAAACACTGTATGTATTAAATAGTCCATAAAAGGCTGATGAAATCAAGATTTAGATCCCTTTAGGAACAAAGGAAACCCATTTTGGCCATTGAGTCCCAATGTAGGAGAAAATGGCTGCGCCTGCATTCAGCCTTCTTTCTGCTCTCTGTAGGAAGAACTGAAGGCTGTGCTTCTAATAGCTGAATCTACCATGGTGCTTCAATCTGATTGGCCAGAGAGGGAACTGCTGTTAACCAGCCAATTGCCCAAGCACCGCAGAATATCAAACAATGTTGGGAATGGTGGAATGGATTGACAAATGTTTCACAACTGCAAGACAAAAACTAACATTAGACGTTTAAACACAATAATCACCATTTTATTTTTATTTTTTTTGTTTTGTTTATGTAAGGTGAACCCCGTGAAAGTTCATTTTGAAGGCATATTTTGAATGCAAGAGTCAAAACGTATTCCGGAATAAATATTTTAATTAAATCCAAACCGCAGTTCGTTTCTAAAACGAATCGTTTGAGCTTTCAGCGCGTGTCCCAATTCAGTTTTAACAACCTTCCCCAGCGTTGCTCCTCCATGTCCATCTTGTATTTAACGTCTGCGTAAATCTATCGCGCAGATTCAACGCGTTCAAAACGTTCGTTTCTCCGCTCGAAATTCAAAATACGTTCACGTCCTACTCGTTTATTCAACATAACTCGATTCCCCCGTGTTTTCGACGACCCCACACAAATTCTGCGTTAGCTTAACGATTAAAAACAATAAATCGAAAGTGTGTGTCGAATGTGCCGGAAGGTAGAGATAGTGGTGTATTGTGGGAGAGAGAGAAACCCCAGACTAGAGGCACACAATATGTGTTGGCTCGCAAAAAGGAGGCAGTATCTTTAAAATCATGTAATGTGATCGGCGAAACGTTCAAGATCTAGCCGTTTTATATAAAACTACTCGATCGGGCACACAATGTCCAGACCTGGAGAAAGAAATAAGCTAAATGAAGATCACGGTAGAAGACAGAGTTCAAGTAAGCTTTCTCTTTTTTCTTCCTCTGTAATGTCTGTTTCGGGCACCGCTTCAAACCCCCCATTTTCTACAACGTAACGTTACTGTTTGTGTGCAAATATCAATCTTTGCCATGTCTGGATTGTGAAGCGTACTTTCTGTTTTGGTCATCTCTCTTCGCTAGGTTTGGCGAACGGAATGGAGAACAGCCATCCTATCTGCAGTTCGGGAGAGAAACGAAGTCATCATTGGAGAAGTTACAAGTTGATTATTGACCCGGCGTTGAAAAAGGGATCGCACAAACTGTACCGCTACGATGGACAGCACTTCAGCGTGCCGGTGAGCCAAACGAGCCGTTGCACCGGACACATCGACCCCGTGTATTGTCGCGCTGAATGGATATAATATACTCGCGTTGTAAACACCTGACACCGCACATCAAAGAGTTTCACCCTTGCCAAACTTTCATGACTGACCACTCGTTTTCAAACTCAACTCTTTGGTTGTCCTGCATTAGCTCTGGTGACAGTGACATGCCTGGCTTGACTGTGTGTAAAGTACACTTCCTCGAGTAAATGTGCTTGTTTTGTTTGCAGAACCCCGGAATGTCACCCGTGGACATCGTCCGAGACCCGAGAATCGGTCGTATGTGGACTAAGTACAAGGAGACCGATCTCCCGGTTCCTAAATTTAAGGTAGTCCAGTCACACCCCCCTGACACATGTGTGCATTTGTCTTGAGTGTTTTCTTGAAGCATCCGGCTGCAGGACGCCTTGTTTGCATTTGAGTTTACAAGTAAACAAGTGATTTAACGTTTTGTTATCGTTCTCTTCTCCTCAGATCGATGAATGTTACATCGGTCGTGTGCCTCCGAAGGAGGTCACGTTCGCCAAACTCAACGACAACGTCCGAGAGGGATTCCTCACCGACATGTGCAAGAAGTTCGGCGACATCGAGGAGGTGGAAATTTTATACAATCCGAAGAACAAAAAGCATCTCGGAATAGCTAAAGTTGTTTTCGGAACCGTCAAGGCGGCGAAGGATGCTGTGCAGAACTTGCACAACACGTCTGTCATGGGCAACATCATCCACGTGGAGCTAGACCCTAAAGGTAAGGATGGATTACGTGTTAAAATATCAAACTGGACATTTATAGCTTTAGTGTTAACGTTACCTGACAGAATTACACTATAATACCGCATGTGTTTATATATTTGAATAGATTGTTTGTGACTTGAAGTCACGTGCGAAAATTTACGTTGGTTGCTTGGTAACCACTAAACTGCGAGTCAGCGGCTGAGGGATTAACTGATGTGTTTGCTTTGACGTTTTACATGAAACGAAAGCGTTTTAACTACGGATTCGACATTTAGATGTAGTTTGAAGCTACATGACAAGTGTTTAACCTCGATAACATATGTATGTAAGTATTTAGATAAAACTCGTGTGTTTTAAAAAATGTAGGAGATGGTTAATCACGATTAAATTGTCATACAAATGAAACTGTCGGTAATGTTAAACCTTTCGTTTAGGCTGTTTACTAAAGGACAAGCACACTGAAACGCCATTAACCTTGTAAAAGTAAGATCCTGAAGGCAGGATGACAGCTGTTTTGGGTCTCCCCTCTCTTAAAGAGACAGTACCGATTCATCTGTTATCGTGGGTGACATGAATGCAAAGTGATTGCATTTCATGCATTGCACTGTCATTTTCTTATCTGATGTGTGTATAAATGGGTGTATAGAAAAGTAAACATTTTTAACATGCACTACATGAACAATTTTACCTAACCCTAACAGACTTGTTCTTGTAACTTTATTTTCAAGTGAGATTACCTGCTAGTAATATTTGACAAAAGCGCATTTCTATTACGATTGACACTGAAATTATTTTTTCTGTTATGGTTCTGTGACGACAGCAACACGAACATAATATAAACAACTGAAAATTAAACAAATTGAGATGTAAAATGTACACTGCCATTCAAAAGAAGTCTAAAAAGTCTTTCTACTTGTCAAGGATGCGCTGAAACCGTAATATTGTGAAATAATATAGCAATTTTAAAATTGTGGTTTTATATACTTTAAAATATAATTTATTCCTGTGACGATTTTCAGCATCATTACTGCAGTTTTCAGTGTCACATGATCATTTAATAATTATTCTATTATGCTTTTTTAATCAATGTTGAAACCTGTGATATTTTTGACGTATAAAACATTAAAAAGAACAGCGTTTATTTAAAATAGAAATCTTTTGTAACAGTATACACTACTGTTCAAAATTTGGGGTTAGTAAATGTCTTTCTTTCTTTGTTTCTTTTGAAAGTAATTCATACTTTTATTCAGGAAGGGTGTGTTAAATTGATAAAAAGTGATAGTAAAGACTTATATTGTTGGAAAAGATTTCTGTTTTGAATAAATGCTGTTCTTTTTAACTTTTTATTCATCAAAGAATCCTGAAAAAAGTATCACAAGATCCAAAAAGATATTAAGCAGCACAACTGTTTACAACATTGATCATAAATCAGTATATTAAAGACTGGAGTATTGGCTGATGACAATTCAGCTTTACATCAGAGAAATAAAATTTATTAAAGTTTAAAAGTATTAAAGTTTATTCAAATCGAAGACTGTTATTTTAAATTGCAATAATATTTCATAATATCACCTTTTTTCTGTATTTTTGATCAAATAAATGGAACCTTGAGAATAAGAGACTTCTAGGATCTTACTGATCCTAAACTTTGAAAGTTGGACAATATAAGACATGTGAATTGCTTACAATATTTCTTTATTTCTTAGATTGCAATGCAAATAGATATGTGTACTTTGTTTAAATGTAGCCCACATTGTGTTTCATTAATCATGTTCACCAAACAATTGCGCATTCTCATCTGTCTTTTCAGGTGAAAATCGCCAAAGGTACTTCCAACGTCTGATCAATGGAAGTTATACTCCACTCACTCTTCCAGTTGGTGGTGAAGATGCCTGTGAAGTTTCTCCACGCAGCTTGGCCGAAGCCCTGCTGGTAAAAACCAAATCAAATTATGCTATTACATGTGACATTAATTATAGAAAGAATCGGAACACTTAAGATTGTATTACAAAACAAAAAATTTAAAAAAAATTTAATTGTTTCCTTAAACCTGCATGAAGAAAGCTGCTATAAAGTAGCTTTAGACAGCTGGATTTATTTGATCAAATTGGTTTGTTCAAACTGGTTCAAAAACAGTGAACTGATTCAAAACAAAACCAAAAAGTTAATTTATTTGTTTACTACAAATGCTCATATTATGCATTCCTAAACATCATAGTTTATTACTCCATAGGCTAATTGAATTATTTACAATTTAAATTAATTTAAAATGAAATGTAGTTTAGAGGGTGACTCAACACAAACTTGTTGCTGTAACTTCTTTTTGGAATTAATCAGTTATTAACCATTGCGATTAATGATGTACCTTTTAATAATGTAACGTGGAGTGTAAATACGTTTAAATGTTTGAATCTTTTGAGGTAACACATAATTTTAGTATTTTACTCAAGCACTCTGTATAACATGCTGGACTTTTGAGGTTTTTCTAAATCAATTTTCATTTTAACCTGTTAGTTAACACATCATTTTAATACAAAAGCACACTGTTTAACATGCTCTCCCTCTCCAACAGAAACCTCTTTATCTCTAATCCAGTTTATCAGTTCAGCAGGTGGTTAAATGGACACCGACTGAAATGCACATAATAACTGCTACCAGCAGAGAGCTGCACGCTATTACAACATGCACTTTGAACGGTCCCCCCTCAGTTATGGCCATTATCACACAGTGAAGCCATATGAAAACAGAGAGAGCCATTAACTAATATTTATACAATGTATTTGATTAGCATGGTAGTTGTGAATGCCATTAAAAAAAGACAGAACCAGCGATTTTGTTTACAGAAAGTTTGCATTGTGTTAAAGTTGGTCATGCTTTTTGTGTCCACAGCCTTTGCGAAGACTGTCCGAAGGCAGTTCTTCCGCAGTCGGAGGCACCGCTACACCGGGCGGCACCAACACGCCCATGTCCCTGGATACGGCCTACTCCAGCCTAAGGCAGGATACGCCCCAGTCCCAGGGTACCCCGCACACCCCGCGCCCATCAGGCACCCCGTTCTCTCAGGACTCCAGCTATTCCAGCAGGCAAGGCACGCCGGCGTTCCAGTCGAACCGTGCCGAATCCTCAGGAGGCTACAAGTCGAGACGGCATGAAACCAAATTCCAGGACGCCTACAACCGAAGACCGGAGAGGCACTACGTCCACGGTACAGGAGGAGGATCGCATCGTGGCAACGCAGAGCAACCGCCCAGTTTTAAACAACATCAGCCACCCGAGCCGCCATCGCCTGCTTTTGCGCACACACCACCGCCACCGAATTTCAAAAATGCTTTCTCTCCTTATCAGCCCCCGATGCCCCCAGTCTACCCTCACACAGAGCCCTCTTTCCACCAGCCTGTTCAGCGGGAAGTGGATTATAGAAGACCGCCTCAAGCCCCGCTGCCTCCAAGCACCGACTTCATGCCCGTCAGAGACAGGCCTGCAACCCCGCCAATCCCCGAGCCGCCACCCCCTGCACCAGAAACCCAACCAGCTACGCCTCCCCCCTCCACGCCAGAGCCTTGCCAGTCGCTGGGCACCCCGACCCAGGACTCAGAGCGCAACAGCTTGGACTCACGCATTGAAATGCTTCTGAAGCCCTTCCTGAACGAGCGCGGAGACTCGGACGCTGAGGTGCGCATGGACGGGAGTCCAATATCCTCGTCGTCCTCTCAGCTGTCCCCTATCCTGCCCCAGCGGCCCTCGCGGCCTTCAAGCACCGGCTTGGAGGACATCAGCCCAACGCCGCTTCCTGATTCGGACGATGACGAACCTATTCGTGGTACTGCTTCCCTGAACTCTAGGGCCATGTCGCCCTCTAACATACACAGTAAAAGCAGTGCGGGAGAACCACGGACACCCGTTGACAAAATGGACACGGTAAGACCTGAGATATGACACCGCTTTATAGCACTTTGTGCAATACAGAAGCTTCACAGTGATTAAAAAAGAAAGTAGCAGTATAAAGTCTGCTTTATATGCTTTAAAAGTTCTTTATATATCATTTTAGCTGTAAAGCACCTTTAAAAACAGACAATAGTCATTATTCAGTTAAATTTAGTTCAGTGTTGATTCAGTTTAGGTCAGTTTATAGCTGCACAAACAGTTCTTCTGAAATGTCCCCTTTTTGAAGTATTGATTCAGTTTGTTCAGATGGAATGAACTGATTTGCAGGCCTCTATGATGTAGTAATTCAGTTTTTGAAACATTAAATAATATTTTTGACTTTTTTTGTAGCGAAATGTTCTGCTCACTGCTATGTTTTTGACTTTTTATGACCCTGAACCACAAAACCAATCATTAGTAGCACGTAGCATTTGTAGCAATAGCCAAAAATACATTGTATGGGTGAAAATGATACATTTTCCTATTATGCCAAAAATCATTAGGATATTTGATGTTAAGTGACCTCTTATTAACTGAATCAACACAGAACTACATTTAACGTAATAATGGCTCTGTTGTCTTTTTTTAGAAGTGCTTTACAGCTAAAATTGTATATAAAGAACTTTTAAAGTATATAAAGCAAAATGTTCTGCTCACTTTCCATTGATGTGTGGTTTGTTAGGGTAGGACAATATTTGGCCGAGATACAACTATTTGAAAATCTGCAATCTGAGGGTGCAAAGAAAATCTAAACACAGAAAATTGCCTTTAATGTTGTCCAAATTAAGTTCTTAGCGATGCATATTACTAATCAAAAGTTAAGTTTTGATATATTTATGGCTGGGAAATTTACAAAATATCTTCATGGAACATAATCTTTACTTAACATTCTAATGATTTTTGGCATAAAAGAAAAATCTATAATTTTGACCCATTCAGTGTATGGTTAGCTATTGCTACAAATATACCTACTTATGCTGCTTATCACATATATTGACCATAGCATTTATAAATGCTGTGTTTTCTTTTTAAGATATTGCTTTAGTGTAGTTTAGTATTATTTGCTATTAGTTTGTAGTCTAACTACTCAGAGTCTTCTGATGTGGTGTTAAATATGATATTAGAGCTGCTGTATGGAGGGTTTCAGGACCCAGGAGAAATGTAAGAAAAGAGGCATCTACTTTCTCTTTTGTTTTGCATTTTACCAGTAGAAGAAATTGTGCAGTCTAGCTGCAGAAACATGTTTTTGCATCTTATTTTCTTCAAAATCTCGAAGCGAGTTTATTTTATTTAGAGCTCAGTGTGCAGTGTTTGTGGGGTTTGTTTAAAGCCATAGGTCTAGCCAGGAGACTTCTTGGCATCACTGCTCATTTCCTTGTTTGCTTGAGATTTTGCAACTCAACTCTGTGGCAGCAGCTCATTTAAAAAAAAGTAGAAAGTTTAGCCTGGCACAGTTTAAGTCCTACATGTTAATCTGTACCAAATAGGCTTTCGGTAGAAAAATTAGAGAATATATTGGGTGCCTACAGTAAGGATATAAATGTTCAGTTCTTAATGAAGCTGTCTCTTGTAAATTAACTTGTTTGCATTACAGCCCCCAGCTCTGTATGGCAAACCCATGAAATATGATCCCGCTGTGGATGCCGCCTATGTGTAACACACTTTCACTTCCTCTTACACGTAGTTCAACGTAAGAAACAATGAACAGCCGTTGGCTCACTTTTGTGCTTTACTTCCTGCTTGAAAGCTGGACCATCAGGAAAGTGCTGTTCTTATTGAATCTCCAAAACCATAATTCAACAAGAGCTGTGTCAAATCTGAAAGTGTTTGGGTTCCTACATTCCTACAAGACAATATACTTACTATTGCTTAGGGTTAGTGAATTAAATAGACTTTAATACTTCAAATTAAAATTTAGTGCATAAATATTACCGTATCATTTGTGCTGTAAACAAGTCTGATTTACAATTTTAACCTGCCACAGGTTCTATTGAAAAGGGGCTCCACACACATTGTAAACAAATTTTTTTAATTAATTATTGTAAAATAAACATCAAGTAGTGCTACTTTTGCTTTGTTAAAAATAGTGTTTGTCACAGTGTTATAACTATTAAAATTGGTAAATTATTGAACTGAAGGTAAAGTAAATAATAAAAATAGTATTCGATGACAAACCTTAAAAATCTTAAAGAAAACATACATGAAAATGAGAAATGTTGCCTTTGCAGCTAACTGAAATAAATGTTCTTTTACAAAAGCTAAAACTGAAATTGAAATGAATAAAATGATAAAAGCACTTAACAAAATGACCAAAACTAAAAATTAAAATCTAATTAAAATATTAATAAGTGGGGTTCAAGCGCATTAAGTAATTTAAGCACATTAAAAAAGACATTACATATTATTTAGCAAGCCTGTAACCACCTAAATCAATAAATTAAAAAAAATAAAAAATTGACAAATCCAGGTAATTTATCATAGAAATATATGATAAAATATGTTTTTTTTTTTATGTTTATGACTGCTATAGGGACAGCTGTGGTCCGTTCTCCCTAAAACTTTTCATGCTTGTTTTTGCAGGTTTTGTGAAGTTTTGAGTTTTCATTTAAGCTTTATAGGCTTTTGGGTATATTTGGATAAGTCCCTTTTCTAAACAACTCCGTTATAGCTTCCTAAAGGGTAAATTTCGACATTTATTTTTGATAGTTATTGACCTACGGTCCAGAGAATTGTACTGCAGTGGTTTTTTTTTAGTTTTTTTTTTTTTTAGGTTTTTTACATTTTCTCAATCATTTAACAAACGTTATGATCGACAGCAATGGTTCTAGAGACAAAGTTGTTCGGAATGAGGAGGTCTATCGCATGATACAAATGTCGTGCATATGTGTGAAAAAATAAGCAATATACAATCATTTACGGCCTTTGAAAAATGTGATATCGTCCCCCAGTGGCCGTAGTTCTTTTCGACTAACCTTCATTAACCTTGTCTAATAGATGCTTGAAGTTTATCGGCCTATGTCCCATGTTTTTTTGAGATATGCAAATGTTATTATACCCACTTGTGGCACTTTGAACCAAAACTGTGTGTACAGATTTTTATATCATTAGGACAAACGATTGCGTAGTTATGGCTGTTTTAATGTTTTTTCCCTCTTATAACGCCACCAAGTGGCCAACTTTTTTTCACGTGACCTCAGATTCAGCTCTTACATATGCGTTCTCATTCCGTTCAAAAGTTATAGCCATTTTAGTAAAGGCAGCCCTGCCCCTTTTAAAGTTGTGGTGTACCTTACAGAAAATTATTGATAATTATTGCTATTCACTCTCCAGAGAATTTTTACTGCACTAAGTTTGACTAGTTTGCAAAAGTAGGTTTTTCTAAAAAAGCTAAATACGCAAAAATTTCGCACACTTGAGCCTGCAAAAAACAGTGTAGGAGTTATGAGCAATTTTGTATATATGAGCACTGTAGTGCCCCCATAAGGCCGATTGGGGCAATCTTTGGTGACGTTGTAGACCGTGTGAGTACTACCATCCCTCCAAGTTTTAAGTCTCTACGACTTACGGTTTGGTCTGCCCAAACAAATTTTACATTGAGATTTCTGATCTTTGGCCGCTTAATTATAATAAGGTTTCAGCGCTATGCGATTAAACCCCTAATTTATCAAACACTCAATATTATTCTCACCAAGAGCAGTAGAAGTTCATTAGAATTTTATGTCTAGATCAAGTTAAAAAGGGTTCAATTGGTCTGTCTGTAGTTGTACAGAGGTATATAGGGGCAATATAGGTCAATAGATAGTGTTTATCTCCCAATTGCTTTGTGTGTAGTTTGTGCTCTAATGAAACAGATGTTTGGTTTTTTGTAACACAGGGCCATCAGTCGTCAGGTGAAGACATGGAGATTTCCGATGATGAGATGCCTGGCACACCGATCGCTAGCGGGGACTGTGCCAAAAGCATTGTGGTCAACTCTGCGATGTCTCCGATGCAGACCATGTCCATGCCCCCGCCAGGGTTCCCTCCACTGCCCCCTCCACAGGCTGGCTTCCCCCTGCCGCCGCCACCGATTCCAACCGTTCCGCACCTGGCTGGCCCACCTGGCGTGGCCCCCCATCCGATGCTACACCCGTTGGCCCATTATCCCCCTGGCATGATGCCCATTATGCAGATGGACCTGATGAGCTCCTTACCACAGTGGGGCAGCGTTCACATGTCCTTCCAGATGCAGACTCAAATGTTAAGTCGCATGGCGCAGAGCCAGCGGCCATACCCTTATCCTCACTTCATCAGCGGGGCTGCTGCAAGTGCCGGCGCTGCTGCTGCTGCCGCCGCCATGCAGTTTGGGGGCCCGTATCCACCTCTGTCTATGGTTGGTGCGCCTACAAGCGCTGTGGCTCACGGGCAACCCTGGCCCGTGCCCAACATGCCCAAGTTCAACCCTGCTGTTCCTCCTCCAGGCTATGAGCCCGAAAAGGAAGACCCACACAAAGCTACTGTGGATGGAGTGCTTTTGGTTATTGTCAAGGAGCTGAAGGCCATCATGAAAAGAGATCTTAACCGCAAAATGGTCGAGGTGGTGGCCTTTAGGGCGTTTGATGAGTGGTGGGACAAACAGGAGCGTTCGGCTAAGGTAAGCGCCGTTTGACAAATCCAGACCTGTTTTAAATGTTACATGATACTTGTTGCTGAATATGTAAATACGTCTGGACATGAATAATAACAAATGCAGCAAATTTGGTTTTCAGGCTATTTAAGTCATGCCAGATACAAAATCACTGTCAAGTTGATAGGTAACTTTCATAAATATCGTTTACCTTTAAATGACTTCTCGGTCAACACTCCAAATAGGCTGCATCATGGTACATTTATCCTAAATGTTTCTGAACTGACATACACTACCAGTCAGAAGTTTTTAAACAGTAAGATTTTTAATGTCTTTAAAGAAGTCTTTTCTGCTAAAGCAAAAACAGTACAATTTTGAAATATTTTTTACAATTTTTCTATTTGAGTATAATTTAAAATAATTTATTCCTGTGATTTCAAAGCTGATTTTTAGCATCATTATTCCAGTCACCTGATCCTTCAGAAATCATTCTAATATTCTGATTTACATCTGAGTAGAATAATTTTTTTCAGGTTTCTTTGTTGAATAGAAGGTTCAGAAGAACAGCATTTATCTGAAATAGAAATCTTTTGTAACATTATAAATGTCTTCTTTTTTATAAATACTTATTTATACATATACACATATACACACACACTGACTCCAAGCTTTGAATGGTATAGCGTATAATCTTACAAATGAGTGTTTGAATCTTTCTGTTCATCAAAGAATCCTGAAAAATATACTCACCTGTTTTAAATATTGATAATAATAGTAAAGATTTTTCTTGAACAGCAAATCAGCTGATTAGAATGATTTCTAAAGGATCATATGACACTGAAGACTGAAGTAATTATGCTAAACATTTTTTAGCTTTGATCACAGGAATAAATTGCATTTTAAAATATATTCAAATAGAAAGCAGTTATATAAAAGAGTAAAAATATTTCACAATATTACTGCTTTTGCTGTATTTTGGATCAAATAAATGCAGGCTTGGTCCAGGAGACTTCTTTTAAAAAAAGCATTAAAAATCTTACCGTTCAAAAACTTTTGAATGGTAGTGAACTGCTAAATGAAATGCGACAAACCCTGCTTCAAGAATGCTATAAGTGTCAAGTCAAAGTCAATTAGATTAGCTTTCAATAATAATGCTATTCCAAAGCGTTATTTTAAACTCTCAAATACCCAGTTATTATTTTTTTTAAAAATAAGATAATAATTGTTTTTGGTAAATATAATAATAATAATAATAATAATAATAATATTAAATTTCCTAAAACCTTCCTGGGATGGGTTGATAAGTAGTAGTAGTAGACAAACTTGGACAACTGTCTGTTAAAAATAATCTTCTGTAATCTTGCTTTGAATTAAATGTTAGCTGATTCCAGACTGAATGTTCCAGAGTGTTTTGAAACAATTAGTCGAAAGGAAAACCCACAGTTTATTACCTTTTCAAACCTGAGGTCATGTAATTATACTAACAGAATTATCTGCCATTATCATGTTTCTGTCCCTGCAGGCTACACTTACACCTATAAAGACAGGTGAGGGCAAAGATGAGGAAAAAGAACGGGCCAAACCCAAAGAAACTATATCCTCTAGCTTACTGGAAAACTGGAACAAGGTTGAGGGTCTTGGCTTCGAGGGAATGGGTCTCAGCATGGGCCTTCGCGGTGCCATCCGGTTACCATCTTTCAAGGTACCAAACTACCACCCTGTGTTTTTGTTTGTGTGCCGTTGTACTTTTAAAAGTTGCTCATTATCAATTTGCTTGCAGGTTAAGAGGAAACAGCCCCCTGAGCCAACATCTACCAATGACAACAAAAGGGTTCGACCATCCACACCTGTCGATGATGAGTTGGAAGATGAAGGTGTGTGCTTACTCTGCTCTTTAAACTAAAACTTGAACTTATTCACACAAAAAAAAAACATGTGGTTTCATTCCATTTCTGTAAACTAACTTGGTTCTCAGAGTCGGAAAAAACAGATCTTCGCACGGACGGATCCAGAGCGGATGGCAGTGGTTCTTCTGCCAAGCGAAGGCCAGCTAGACCTCTGGAGCTGGACAGCGAAGGTGAGGAGGAGGAAACCTCTGGGAAAGAGGAGTCATCGCTTTCGGACCATGAAGAGGAGCCAGTGGAAGATACCTCTGTGAGGTTGTCGCCTGGCACGGTGAGAACCACTCCACAGTACTTCTTAATAAACCTTAATCATACAACACTCAATTGAGCCTAACAAAAACATGCCTTCTTAGGATATGGAGGACAGGGAAGATGATGAAAAGAAGAGCGAATCAGACTCCAGCGGGACTGAATCATCTGACTCATCAGATGACGGTAATGGCGAGAGGTTGATGAATATTGTGCCCTTGTGGTTGCTGTAATTGGCCTGAGGTAATGACCTTTGCTATTTCCCCCCTCAGAATCTTCTAGCTCATCGTCGTCCTCCAAATCTGATTCTGATTCCTCTGGGAGCGACAGCTCGTCTGACTACGAATCAAGTTCAGGGGAGGAAGAGGAGGAAGAAGAGGAGAAGGCGGTGGGAATGGAGGATGAAGATGAAGACGATGCACAAACCTCATCGACGTCCTCATCTTCCTCATCCTCATCTTCTGAAGAGGAGGATGTTGAGGTAAAAGCTCCCAGTACCCCCACAGGACCACCACCAGAAGAGGAACCAAACGAATTGGGCAGGCTGGAAGCGTTAGATGAGGCAGAGATCGATCACAAACATGCTGTGGTGAGCTCAATCAAGTCTGAAGACGACGTGTGGCCTCCATCACCAAAAGGATTGCCAGGTTAGAATCTTTACTGTTGTTTAGCTTGATGTTCTTTTAGCAGTTGAGGATTCTAGGGTTTGTACAAGGTGCTTAAAGTGCTTGAAGTACTTGAATTAGACTTTTTAAAATTCAAGGCCTAGAAAATCCTTGAATTTTTGAAAGGCTGTATCTATTTAATTTTTTCAATAAGCACATTTTTTTGGACACAAAAGTCACACAGTTTAAAAAAAACATACTTCTTTCAGTTAATGTCATAAAACTAGCAAATTAAGCCAGTAGTACTGACAATGTTGTGTAAACGAGGCTAAAGATGTGAAAAGAGGAATAGATGAACCGAATCAATTGAGTAGGTCATTTATGCTAGAACCACTCCAATTGATTCAATCTCGTGACTTTGGTCATTCATTTCAAGCAATTCACTAGCAAAAACCAAATCAATCTAAAAGAGCCATTCATTTTTGAATTCCGTCATCGCTTCTAATGACTTTAAGGGTGTGTTCACACTTGTCATTGCTCTGTTAGTGCTATTCATTTGAGTAAGTGTGAATGCTGCCATCCAAACCCTGGTGCGCACAAAAACAAGCGGACCTAGGCCGCTAAAAAGATGGGTTCCAAACTAACTCTGGTGCGGTTCTAATTAAATATGAACAACAAGAATGAACAAACAAACCAAAAACAGGAAGCAATGGCAAGATGCTTAGTCCAGGAGACGGCATTAGGTTGACATAAAGCGATGCTGAGCAGGCTGATCAGTGAATGGGTACTGTGACATCATACACCTGCAGCGGCGCTTTAAGTCGAATGCACCTTTTCCTGTTCGGTAAGTTCCGTCACAAAATAAACATCATTTAATCTGACCAATCAGGTTGTGAAAGTATCACTATGCCTTTAGGTTCGGTATCTTTAGGTTCGCTGTTAAAAATGCCAGTGTCTTTTCCTTTTTGGTCTGGACCAAATGAACCCAACTGAGCTACAAGTGTGAATACACCCTAAAAAGCACTTTGTGATGGGTGAAACAGATTTTCGAAATTCAGAATCAGTTAAACCATTGCATCGCGAAATGATTCACTGTTTCGAAGTTCTCCAATCAGATTGCATATTGCAAATTGTATTTGCGTATCACAAATTATATTGCAAAGCATTTGCTTTAGATTTGAACTTTGATTTGATTCAGATCGGGACTTAGGTGCGCATGTTGTAAATCACTTGATTTAGATCAGAACGGGTTTGTGAATCATTTTGTGAATTGAATGATTCAAATCAAAGATTTGCAATACACAAAGTTTCAATCTAAGTCAAATGATTTGCGATTTGTGAGTCCTGATCTGAAATGATGGTTCGTGAATCATTATTAGGATCAGGACTTCAGAACATGGATTACGAATAATTTAATTTAGATTGGAACTTCGGAGCGCGGATTGAAAATCATTTGATTCAGATTGGGACTTCAAATCGTGTATCACAAATCATTTGATTTAAAACGGGACTTTGGTGCGGGTTCGCAAATCATTTGACTTAGATCAGGACTTCGGAGCGCATATTGTGAATCATTTGATTTCGATCGGTGAATCATTTTGCGAATGTTCCAATTTATGTCAAATGATTAGATTCTTTTTTTTTTTTAGATTTGAAAGATAAGGTATTTTAGACAAGTGAGATCTCTGATTGAGGTCTATGAAAATCTAAAAAGTGCTTGAAAGTCCTGTGTGAACCTTGGTATTCTGTGTTGAAGTCAGATCTTGATCGGTTGTCCTCTCTTTTCAGCTGATGAACCCGACATAGAGTTGCCGGTCAGTATTCCAGTGCCCAAACCTGAACCTAGCCTGGAGGATGTTGGTAGCTTGCGGCCGCCCACCCCAACAGGTTCGTTTGCCGACAGTGATCAGGAACCCCAACCAAAGATCCCTGCAGAAGACGTTCCCCGTACCCCAGGTCGTGATGGCCCTGTTTCCCTAGAATCAGAGACCGTGATCCCTCGTTCCCTTCCTACGCCCTCAATGCACCTTCCACTTCCCCCCAATCATGCCCTTGAAGCTCGATCCCTTCTGCCGCCTCCTGAAGCTTTGCCGGATATGCCTGTCCGTGGGCGGTTGCCTACGGAAGAAGACATCCCACGCACACCGGGGAGAGATCTCATGGACAGACCCCGGGGCTTGGGCAAGTCTCAGAGCACCGATATGGTTCCCGTAACACCAGGTAGCGACACGCCGCTAACAGGTAACAGCTTGAGCTCGCCGCATATTCCCGGCAGCCCTTTCTCTTACCCCGCTCAATCCCCTGTCCTCAGTGCTGGTATCCCTCGGACTCCGGGTAGAGATCTTACCTTTACCCCAGCTTTCCCTGACTCTGCTGCTTTATCTGCAGGCCTTCCCATTCACAGGAAGGCCTCATCTGAGAGCTTGGAGGAGAAGCCTGTCTTTAAAGAGCCTCTACTCAGTGTCTCTCCTCAGGCCAGCCTACCTAACAATGCAGTTTCTTCCCCATTCCCTGGTCCTCCCCTTCCTGCTGCTTCACTTCAGGAGCCACCTCTGCCTCCCCAGAGCTCCTCTCCTACTTCTGTAGAGCCTTCCTCTCCTCCTTCTCCAAAAGACCTGCCTGTTCCAATGATAGATGTTCCTGTGCCCTTAGATGATACTCCAAGTAAGAAGAAATCGGGGCGCCCAAAGGCTAAAAAGGCACCTGTGGCGAGCCCTCCAGATTCTGAAGAGCCTCCAACTCCAATAGTGGACTCTTTACCTCCAGATCTACCAGTAAACGACCTGTACCCAGACCACCCTCCAGAGACCATCAAAACTGAAGATGGTGACTCTACAGCCTTGGAGGAAGAGGAAAACCAAAGCCAGACAGTCATACCTGAGGTCGACGACAGGATGTTTTACGTCGAGGAACCTATTCAGAAGACGCGCCGACAGAGGCGGGGCTGGCAGGAGTTGTTGTTGTCCATGCACTCCCCTGTGACATCACCGCGCCGCCCCAGCTTTCTACCCCGCTCAGATTTTGAGGAGATGACCATCTTATATGACATCTGGAATGACGGCATTGATGAGGAGGACATCCGCTACCTTAAGATCACTTACGACAAGATGTTGCAACAGGACAATGGCAACGACTGGCTCAATGACACCCTCTGGGTCCACCATCCTCATATCCTTTACTGCTTCAATGCTAAGGTTCAGTCGCCAATGAAGATCCATTATGTTTTATCAATGACAATAACATTTTTTTGAAGGGATAGTTGAAATTGAAAAATTTCATTAATTACTCACTCTCATGTTGTTGCAAACCCGTAAGACCTTAGTTTGTCTTCGGAACACAAATTAAGATATTTTTGATGAAATCCGAGAGCTTTCTGACCCTCCATAAACAGCAATGCAACTTCTGCGATAAAGGCCCAGAATGGTAGGACCTCAATAAAATAGTTCATGTGACATCAGTGATTCAACCTTAATTTTATGGAGCTACCAGAATATTTTTTGTGCACAAAGAAAACAAAAATAACGGCTTTATTCAATAATTTCTTCTCTTCCTCATCAATTTTTGACAGGAAGCTCTCGGATTTCATCAAAAATATCTTAATTTGTGTTTCAAAGATAAACAAAACAGGTACATTACAAACTTACAGGTTTGGAACGACATAAGGGTGAGTAGTTAATGACAGAAATTTTCATTTTTGGGTGAACTATCCCTTGAAGTGTGAAAACCTATTAAAGTAGCTGTTGATAACATTTGCGACACTAGTAGCAGCAAATGGAATTACGTTTTTAAAAACTATGGAAAATGTGAGGGAATGTCTGGCAAAGTCATTTAGTTCCTTTTGCAATTTAGTTTGGTGCCACAAGGGGGGGAGAAATTATGCCCCTAGTGGCTCCAAATGGAATAGCGGAATTGAATAGCTTTTTCTTGTTGACAGCATTGTGATAAAATAATTACATCCACTAAAATGAATTACTAGTATTTGCAGACCTGCAATGTGAAGACCTATCTGTTCATGTAAAGAAAGCTTTATTTCCTTGACTCCTCTGAACCTACCAACATGGGCAGCACATCAGGCCTGAAGAAGAAGAGGAGAGAGGATGGCATGCGTGACCATGTCACCGGCTGCGCCCGCAGCGAGGGCTACTACAAAATCGACAAGAAAGACAAAATGAAGTACCTGAACAGCTCACGCCTGCAGTCCGAAGAGCCTGATGTGGACACTCAGGTGGGGTGCAGTGATAAAATACCGGAGTAAACTCACAATCAATACTTCATTAAGCTGTTTTGCTGAAGGTCCTGAGGTTGAAAGTGTTTATGTGTGATTTCTCACAGGGGAAGAGTATACCAGCACAGCCCCTAACGTCCACTAGGGCAGGTTCGGAGCGGCGGTCTGAACAGCGCCGCTTGCTGTCGTCCTTCAGCTGCGACAGTGACCTCCTCAAGTTCAACCAGCTTAAGGTAGGTATTCATTAGTGCTGTCAAATTGGTCACTCCGCTCAAAACCACTGCTCTCTTTTTTTCTTTACAAGAAGTGCATTTATTTAGTTGCAAAACATCTTTACAACCACAAAAAACGAAACTATAAAAAAACATGCATGTCAGTTCAGCAATGGCAGCTCTTAAAGTAATAGCAGCCAAATAGCCTAATAAGCCACCTGCTGTGATGTCTGTTAATCGAAGAACAAAAGGAAAAAAAGGAAATTAATCTATTTTGTAGCTTTAAGGATTCAGCTATATTTAATTTAGTATTTAGAGTTTGTTAAATTCATCCAATGGGTTTATAAGTTTATCCTACGATTTCACAGATAAGGCTTAATCCAATAATAATAATAATAATAATACGTTTTATTTATATAGCGCCTTTCCAAAGCTCAAGGACGCTTACAATAAACAAGAAAAATGCAGGATAACATCGAACAGTAGCATGGAGGTTAGCATGAACAATTAACAGAACATAGTGGAGTAATAAACAAAGGTCAACTTAAGAGAGGTAACATTCAGAGAACATATGTGTTTTAACTTTTTAGCAATGATTTAAATTCAGACAAGTTGTTGGAAAAACAGAGTGATCTGGGGAGAGAGTTCCATAGTTTAGGGGCAACATCAGAGAATGATCTGCCCCCCATGGAAGAGAGGCGACACCAAGGGACCGCAGGAAGGCAAGATTCAGAAGACCGCAATGAACGCGGAGGAGTATAGGGAAGAAGAAGAGGTAGACGGGGGCCAAACCATGTAAAGCTTTAAAAGTAAGCAGGATGATTTTAAACTTAATGCGATAGGTGCCTAGTCCCAGACTAAAATGTAAGTCTGAGCTGTTTCAACTGAAAGGTACCGGCACTGACTGATCTTAAAATCTCAAGATGTCTCAAGATGCACACCATTAATGTTTTTTTTTCTATGGCACGTTTATAAAAATGACTTAAATGTCTTAATTGAACTTTGGCCTAATCCTAATAATATACGTAAAATTTAACAAATACTAAAAATAAATGTTGTTTGCACATTAATTTGAAGATTGAATGTTAAATTATTGCAATATAAAAGTATATTTAAAAACTTTAAGTGGGATTAATTGTGATTAATTTCAGAAAAAAATATTGTTATTTTATTTTTTAAATTGATTGACAGCACTAGTATATAATTTTTAACATATTTTTTTTACTAGTGGGTGCAGGACACTATAGTAAACTTTATTTTGCTATCCAAAATTTCTGAATACAGTGGACTACCAGTAAAATTGATGAAAATTTGGGACCAAAAATTATTCAGATACTTTGACCAGACCATGTTTTGCTTAAGTGTTTTTTCTTTATTTGCTAAATGTGACCTTTTTACACCACAGACTGAACAAAATTAAGCATTGCTTGGTAATTGGTCAACAAAGTATTGATAGTTGTGTAAATATTGTCATAACAATTTTCTGAATATTTGGTTCACTGTAATCCATTACATACCTTTCTAGCAAAGTTATCTGACATTATCAAGATGAATTTGTTCTGACACAGTTTAACTCTGAGTTCTTGTCATATTTTATTACCATTTTCTAAACTATGATAATGTGAGAAATGTTGAAGGTGTCTGAATAAATTTTGGTTTGTCTGGATATCTTGCAAAACATCACCAATCAAAATATGAGCCGTGTCAAAATCTAACGAGTCACAACTTCTCCACAGTTCCGTAAAAAGAAGATCCGGTTCTGTAGAAGTCACATTCACGACTGGGGATTGTTTGCAATGGAACCTATTGCTGCTGATGAGATGGTTATTGAATATGTCGGCCAGAATATTCGACAGGTGAGCGTGAAGCCAACCAAACTTTCAGCACCACTGCTTTTTGGCTGGTCTGTGCTAAACTTTCTTGCCTCTTTGCCTTTGCAGGTTATCGCAGACATGCGAGAGAAGCGCTATGAGGATGAGGGCATCGGCAGTAGCTACATGTTCCGTGTGGATCACGATACCATTATAGACGCAACCAAATGTGGCAACTTCGCCCGCTTCATCAATCACAGTTGCAATGTGAGTTTGCTTGTAGCAGGGTTCGTACAAGGTGCTTCAAGTGCCTAAAGCACTTGAATTAGAATTTTTTAATTTAAAGCCTGGAAAATAGCAGTATTCCTGAAGAGGTACTTGAAGGTGCTTCAATTATTGAAAGACAATGTATAAAAAAAAAATTTTTAGTAAGTAATTTTTTCACAGAAAATTTACACAATTTTTAAAAACACTTTTTTTTTTCTCTTATTTCAGTTAATGTCATAAAACTAGCGAGCTAAACCAGTAGTCGAAATCGTATATGCAAATCATTTGTGTCGGGATCGTATATGCAAATCATTTGTGTCGGGACTTCAAATTGTAAATTGGGAATCATTTGATTTAGATCGAAACTAAGCATATTGCAAATCATTTTTATTCAGATTGGGACTTCAGAGCATGTATCGCGAATCATTTGATTTTGATCGGGACAGGTTTGTGAATCATTTTGGGAATTTAATGATTCAAATCAAATGATTTGCAAGTTGCGATTTGAGGAATGATTTGCAAACCATCATTTCAGACCAGAACTTGGAACGCGGATCGCAAATCATTTGACTTTGATCTGAACCTTAGAGCACGGAGCACAAAGCATTTGATTGAGATCAAAACGGGTTCATGAATCGTTTTGCAAATTGAATGAATCAAATCAAATGATTTGCGACATGCAATTTGAAGTCCCGATCTGAATAATGATTCGCAAACCATCATTTCAAATGAGGACTCGGAGCGTGGATCGCAAATCATTTGACTTAGATTCGAACTTTGAGTATCGTGAATCATTAGATTTAGATCGGAACTTTGGAGCGCGAATCATTTGATTCAGATCGGCACAGGTTTGTGAACCATTTGGGGAATTTAATGATTCAAATCAAATGATATGCAATATGCGATTTGAGGTCCTGACCTGAGTAATGATTCATCATCATTTCAGACCAGAACTTGGATCACGAATCATTTGACTTAAATCTGAACTTTGTGTATCGTGAATCATTTGATTCAGATCAGGACTTCAAGTTGCGTATAGCAAATCATTTGATTTAGATCAAAACGGGTTTGTAAATCATTTCGTGAATTGAATGATTCAAATCAAATGATTTGCGATCTGCGATTTGAGGTCCCGATCTGAGTAATAATTTGCAAACCATCATTTCAGATTAGGACTTGGAGCGTGGATCACAAATCGTTTGACTTTGATCTGAACTTTAGAGCGCGGAGCACGAAGCATTTGATTGAGATCGAAACGGGTTCATGAATCGTTTTGCAAATTGAATTATTCAAATCAAATAATTTGCGATACTTAATTTGAAGTCCCGATCTGAATAATGATTCGCAAACCATCATTTCAAATAAGGACTCGGAGCGTGGATCGCAAATCATTTGATTCAGATCAGGACTTCAGAGTGTGCATCGCGAATCATTTGATTTAGAAAGAAATGGGTCTGTAAATCATTTCACGAATTGAGTAATTCAAATGAAATAATTTGCGATACTTAAATTAAGATTGGAACTTCGGGCGCAAATCATTTGATTTAGATCAGGACTTCAAGTTGCGTATCGCAAATCATTTGATTTAGATCAAAACTGGTTTGTAAATCATTTCGTGAATTAAATGATTCAATTCAAATGATTGGCAATATGCGATTTGAAGTCCTGATCTGAGTAATGATTTGCAAACCATAATTTCACATCAGGACTTGGAGCTTGGATCACAAATCATTTGACTTAGATTGGAACTTTGCGTATCGCGAATCTTTTGATTCAGATTGGAACTTCAGAGCATGTATAAATCTTTTTTTTTTTTTTTTTTTTTTCAGATCAGGATTTTCGGTTTTGCAAATCTTTATTTTATTTTTTTATAAACATTAGAAAACATCTAACAATTAAGGCAGTACAGTTATAAAAACTTAACAAAGAAAGAAGAAAGTATACATATACAAATCCCTTAAGAAAATTAACCATGGTTTTACTATAGTAAAAGTGTAGTATACTTTCTAGTAATACTTTGCATGTGCTTCACTTTATTTTTGCCAGTTTGTATTATTAGTATAGTTTTATTTATCTAATTATTTTTTTTAGAATTTGAAAGTGAATACATCGTTTGATAAGTGAGATCTCAGATTAAAGTCCTTGAAAGTCAAAAAATTACTGCTTGAAGAGTCCTTGAATTGCATTTTACAGTATCTGTACAAACCCTGTTAGGTAAAAGTAATTTTGAAGTCAAAAACCATATTGACCATATCTTGCATTGTCTTTCGCAGCCAAACTGTTATGCCAAGGTCATCACTGTGGAGTCGCAGAAGAAGATCGTCATCTACTCCCGGCAGCCAATAAATGTCAACGAGGAGATCACCTACGACTACAAGTTCCCCATCGAGGACGAGAAGATACCTTGCCTATGTGGTGCAGAAAACTGCAGGGGAACCTTAAACTAACCCAAACATATAGGTGAGACTTTATAAAAAAAACAAAAAAACATGCACTGCCCTAAATAACAAGCCCAGATGTCCCGTCTTCTGGAGCTACAGAGGAAATAGTGGATGACATCCAACACATCCACTGGATATATCGTGCAGCTAAGAATCTGGGACTTCTTTTTCTACTTTTTCATGATTGTTTACGAATTACAGGTGCTCTTTCAAGCATAAACAAATGAATTTTCTACCACTCTTCCATTGACCTGTATGGAAATGGACTTTTCCCTCCCCGAAAATATTTGGGCACTCACTTTGTTGTCTGCCCATTTGGCACAGTTTGTCTCGTCGGTCCCCTTTTCCCCTTCTGCGGTTTGGTTATGGAGAGACCTCCCCGTCCTTGAACTCGGACTCCAAATACTTTAAGCTGCTCACACACGCACAGAATTCATTTTTTAAGCAAGCATTTGTGTCCTTGTCCTCCCAGCCCGACTTGTATGAAGTTTAGTTTATTGTCGGACTTGCTCACAAGGTTTAGCATTCATCGTGACACTAACAATTGTTGGGGGAATTGGGTCAATTGTCTTCAGTTTGCAGAACGTTCAACAAAAGCACACCTGCGGCGGCCACAAAACAAATCAGTAGAAAAGGTCCACAGCTCAGGCAAATTTAGACAAAGCGAAACGCTCCTGCGATATTTCAGCCAGCGCTGCGTGTGGCTCCGACGTTCTGGAGCTTTTTTAAAGCATCAAAAGCAAAACCAACAACACACTACAGTTTAAGTTCTCTTCACTCAAGCCATTTTTTCCAACCATCGCTGTGATCTTTTATTTGAGCGTGTTTGCTGCCCTCTAGCTGTTGTAAGGTGTAAAGACAGAAAGCTGCTTGTCCGCAATCAGACTCCAGTTTAAAGCTGTACAGCCTAGTATTAACTCATGTCAGCTCACTATTTCAGCCGATAAACATGCGGTGGTCCACTACTGCTGAAGTTTTGCAAAAATAATGCTGCTATTCTGCAAACGCATGTCCCTAATTGTCCCTACCGGTTCACTTTAAGCGAAATCCACCTGCACTGGTTTCAGCATGGGTTTTCATAGTATTCGTGAGCACTGACGCTTTTCAACTAATAAATCTGATCTAAATAGATGCACCGGTGTTTAGGATATCAGACCCTGGAGTATTAGGTCCGTCGACCTGAAAATGTCAGCAGTGGACCCGGAAAGTCGTATAGAGTGCCAAATATGTACTTTAATGTGTGACGGCTCCAAAGGCAAAACCTACTTCCATTGTCTCCTGCTATGTGTGTGTCTGTGTGTGTGTGTTTGTACGAATGACCCAAGTTCACTGGTACGTCGGGCGATCCTTTTGCTCAGTATTTAACCATCAAAAAAGCTATCACAGCCTCACTCAGCCAAATTTCCCTTTGAAAGCCGAAGACTGTCTCATCTGCAAGGCACTGTGCTTTTCTTTGTGATTTGGTTATGTTTATAAATGCACTAGAGGCTTCCAACCCCCATCAAGCCAAACGGCACTTGCAAGACCAAGCTATGAAACGTGTCCTTTACATTAGTTCACTCACAGGGTAAGGTCTCCCCGCTTTTTTTTTTTTTTTTCTTTTTAAATGTGTTTATATTGTACAGGATCCTAATGGTTTGTATAAAGGAATGAGGCTTTTTTATCACGACGATGGGGAGTGATGATGCATCGTTCTGCTTTTATGAGCGACAAAAGGAGTATTTAAAATGAATATTTTTCAGGGATCATTATGTGAGAAAAAGGGGTTGAATAGCTAATTTAAAGAAAATGATGCATCTTGTACATACAGATTTGTACTTCCTTTTGAAAGATTGTTTCTTGTAGAAACATCTTTTTTTTTCTGCCCAATTTCCTTTGGATTCTTATGTGTAAATACTTTAACTGTGAATATATAAATATAAATATATATATTTTTGTTCCTGAGGATTTGCTACAGCGTCACGGCTCAGAAAGGTCTATCCGACAGTGAGTACAGAGAGCTGGTGGCAGTATTTTCAGCTTGTGTCAAGCTTTATTTTTTATTTTCGGTTGTAAATTCTATGAAAATCTATTTGCAGTGTGGGGGGATAAAGCATTATCATTCAGAAATGGCAAGGGACATTGGTGAAATCGACCTTTATCCCCTGTCTATTTATTATACCACAAATGTATGGAAAAAAGATCATGGAAAAATAAAGGATTTTTTTTTCAACTGCTTTGTCTTGGAATTAATCTTTTTATCTTGTCTCACATTTGTGACCCTGGACCACAAATATAGTCTTAAGTAGCATGGGTATATTTGTAGCAATTGCCAAATAAACATTGTATGGGTCAAAATTATAGATTTTTCTTTCATGCCAAAAATCATTAGGATAAAGGAAAGATGATGTTCCATTAAGATATTTTGTAAATGTTCTACTGTAAATATATCAACTCAATTTTTGATTAGTAATATGCATTGCTGAGAACTTCATTTGGACAACTTTAAAGGTGATTTTCTCAATATTTAGATTTCAGATTTTCAAATAGCTGTATATCGAACAAATATTGTCCTATCCTAACAAACCACATCAATGGAAAGCTTATTTATTCAGACAATTTACGAAAACATTTACCCTTATGACTGGTTTTGTTGTCCAGGGTCACATTTATATAAAGTATTTTAATCTGCATGTTTTCTCAGGGTGAGTTCCTGCAGTTATGAGTTAGCAGGAGCAGGCTTGTGAATGTGAGTTTAATTACGATTAATAACTTCACATATTTGTGTCAGTAGGAGGTCTAAAGCACACTGGGGTCTCACCATCTGCCCTTCATATTGCCTTGCATTACTCATAGCTTTATTCATAGATTAACCCACTACTGTTAGTAAATCCTTTGCTTCAGTTGAAAAAGATTCAGCTTTAAATCAGCCAGTTAGCCATGTTAGATGTGAAGATAGGTTGGATGGATATTTCGTTTTAGTAAATTAAAGTAGTAATTTAAAGCATTCTATAGATACATTTACCATATACCATAGGCAAATATTCGCTGGCTGAGTTTCAGATTATTTTTGTAAAGTTTTCTTTAGCTATTTTACAGAAGCATAATGTTTTGTTGATTGCGAGTGCACACAGATAAAGACAGACCTTTTGCCGTTCCGAATGATGTATTACTCTTACCTTTATGAGCACAAATTATTGCGTATTTTAGGTTTCCACTGTAATTAAGAAAAAACATGCAAGTGATCACGCTGGCACTACCATGTTCCAAACATATTTCTAAAGTAATTTAATAAAGAAACTAAACGAAATCTAGTCACTGCCATTAAAATCCAAAACTTTTGCAACAAGTTACTTTTAAAAGTAATGCATTACAACATTGAGTTACTCCCTAAAAAGTAACTAATTACGTTACTTAGTTACTTTTTATTAAAAGTAATGCGTTACGTTACTTTTGCTTTACTTTTTAAATCTGGGCAGGGCTTGCTTGTTTGTTTTTTATATAAAAAGCTCTATTTTTGGCAAATGTAAAAGCATTTTTACACCACGCTTAGAGAAAAGTAAATTCATGTCTGTACAGTAGATCACAGAAGAAAAAAGTCAACTCTTCAGCAGTAAAAAAGGAAAACAAATGTTAGATCATCTTGAGTAATGTTTGCTTAGTAGTATGGATGAATTGGATTATCGAAGGTCGGCATTAAAGACATCGGTTAATAAAATTGGATTAAATAAATAAAATATATTTGTATTATTTAGCATTTAATTATTGTAGGTTTGCATTGAATTTAACTGTTTTTATTCATTTTGAGTAATACTGTATTTGTTTTTTTAGTGAGTGAGATGAATTAATGCATGGATACATTTATTCTAGAACTAATTGACATCTTACAAGTTCGCTCAATGTGAGGACAGGAGAGGTTTTAATCAATAAATGGGGCGAAAAAATAACTCAGATATTTTCTTGTCAATTAAAAAGTAATGCGTTACTTTACTAGTAACTTGGAAAAAGTATGTTATTACGCAATTTGCGTTACTTGTAATCCGTTACTCCCAACACTGCCCAGATTCTAAGCCCCTGTTCATTATCAATTTTATGACTGCTGTAAATTTTATCTGCCACAAGATGGCACTGTTTTCAGTTTGTTTTTTGCAAGATGAAAACGGGCCTGCACGATCCGCCCGCGCATGCGCATAATGACGTTTCCCCAGACTTGTTTGTAGTTCTTTGTAAGTGCAGATAGTCTAGGCAGAAATTCATATTATGTTCCTTATTGTCTTCTGTAAACACCATTGAAGGGATTATTTTCCTCATTTATATTGTATAGGTAGATATATTAGCCTATATAGACCCATACTAATACAAAATTACTCAATTTAAAGATAACTAATATTATAGCTTTTAATAAAAAAACGACACGAACCGTCTTTGACAATACTACTGACCTCAGATCGAAACACGGCAAGTTAAGTAGGCCTAATGCCATACAGCAATGAATTGCAAAGAGGAGTATGGAGGAAACTGAAGGTTTGCAATGATAGAAAGACTCAGACTTTATTCCACATTTAATCAAAATCGTGTATGTTCATGTAAAAACTCCTGTATTATTTTGGATTGGCAACCACGTTTTTTTATTTTATTTTTTTAATGCTGTACCAGACAGTACAAGAAGAACATAACCAAGGGATCACATACAAATCCGTGCGTACACACATAAATTATAAATTAAACATTGTTACAAATAAATCAACACCAGAGTGTGAATGATATTACAGTGATAGCCTATTACAAAGACATTGCAACGAACGCATATAAGGAAAGCATCTAAATACATGGATTTTCTTTAAATTATTCTGCATAATATTTCAGGAATTGTATTTATTTTTTATTATTTATAAGATAAAGAGACATTAGAAACGATTTTAGTTACATTTAATTACCATATAAAATAAAAAAAAATAGTCTGTTCCAGGGGTTTATTTTTTAGAATAATTATAATCGAAAATAATGTCTTTTAAACTAAAGGAGTGGACGAACCAACATACCAACAGTGTACGGAAACCGTGACATTGGGCTCGTTTGAGATGCGCCTAGCCTCGCCTGAAATGTAGGCGAGAGTAGGCGGCTGCAGTGAGGGGAGGAGTGAAATAAGCGCCGTATGGTCAAGACGGACAGTTCTGAGCTCTGGAAGCGGAACAGATACCTACGAGATCAAAGGCGGATATCGCGTTATTCACAACCACGTGCTGTGTTGCTGATAAACATGATATAATTTAAGTTCTATTGCTTTTATATGAAAATAAATACGATGAACAAAACACTCAAAGTGCTTGCTTTTTAATTCCATACGAAAGGCGTAGCTATTTATCATCCATTTTTACTTCAATACAAACGTGTATTTTATATTTTTATAGTAATATGACAACAATCACATATCACACACTGAGATCGCACTGTCATAGTGTTTGGGAATATTCATGCATAATTTAAACACATAACCACATGATATTAGATTAAAAAATAAAACATTTTAGAAAAGAACGCAACATCACAGTCGGACGTAACTCGGACACTTTTCTAACCGACTTGCATCTTGCGTTGATCACCGGTGATCGATTCTGCGCAGATTTTGCTCATCTCAAACGAGCCTATAAACCGTAATTACGCGCATGCGCAGAACGGATCGTGCAGGTGGCTGCTCACAGCGGCTGCGTCCGAAATCGCCTACTCAATGAGTAGGTACTTAATTTCAATAAGTACTTACTTAACGAGCGCTAAAAGAGTACCTACTCAACAGCCAAATCTCGTTGAGTATGGATGCGTTCCGCCATGTTGACGTTATCACGTGACCTATGACGTTATAACAAGCGCAACATGAAATGATATGAGCGACGGATTTAATTCATCTATCTGTAAACATTTTGATGTTGATGAAATTTGCTTATTTTGGATTGATTGAAGTTTTTATATTTTTAACAATACTAAAATGACTAAAACCCCCAAATTTGTTGTCTTGAATATGTTAATGGGCAAAATTGTGCAAAACTAGCTTAGATCTGATTTGTTTTCCTTTTTCTTGCTGAATTTCTGTCCTTTCATCCCTGAAACTTAAAATAATAATAAATAAATAACAAAAACAAAGGCAATTTTTAATTCATTGCGATTTTATGAATATTCAAATATATTTAATATTTTTTTCTGTATCTAATCTTGTACTATGTACGCAAACCTTTTATAGTTATGTTTTCTGTCATGATTGTTCTTTGTTAAAGATACTTAAGTCTTTCCCTGAGTTTGTATGGAATTATAAATTCTGAAGTAAAAATAATACAAAAATTGGAGCGACAGCGACACCTCATGGCATCAGTAACATGACAACCCTACCCAGTACGCTCTCCTCCATGTTTACAACATCTGCACAAAAGAGACGTCGATCAGTTGCTCAAAGATCTTACCTTTGGAGAAGACTGTTGATTTTACACTCGAAAAATTTAAGTATTACTATTTAGAAATTAAAATAACTTTAGAATGCATTGCTAGCCCACTCCAACACGTACCAACAATAATAATGATAAATGCTGACTAATAATTAATGATATTTTTAGTTAAACAAGCATAATGTTGTTGTTTTTTTCAATGAAGTAATGAATAAATGCATAGGCTTATGAAAATGTTATATTTTATTTACTGACAACATCAGGAAACATGAATAAATTAGTAAAATAATAAAAGTAACCATGAACATAAATAAATACACATGGAACAAAGCTTTATTAAACATATTGGTCTTCTAGTCTTTTTGATGAAGAGACTGCAGCAACTTCTGGTCCAGATGAGGCAAAGGGCAGGTGGAGTGATGGAGGGTCTCATTTCCAGGATGCTGCTGTGGATTTCTCCTTTGTCACTGCACACACCAGTCTGCAGACATTTCAGATCATACAAAGATGCACAAATATAATACAAAAACTGTCATTTTAACAGCACAGTGTCATTAGATCTCTGTATTGGAAGTTACAAAATGATCAATCTTTATATTAAGTTTCGGATTTTACTTTTCCCCAAAAATGCTGCAGTCACCTTTCCTTTCAGGTCCTGCTCCACCACAAAACATCTGCAACAAAGGCACATAAATCAAGAATCAGAAAAGTTCTGTTATAGCTCTGTTTGAAATTAATTTGAAGTTCAGTTAGGCCTACTATATGTATATGTGTTTATTTACATTACTTACATTAATGTAAAGCAGTGACAGTGAATTCTCACATAACGTCCATCACTCACTCAGATGTTTTGTGTTTTGTGTTGCTCTAGTCTAGAACATTTTCCTGTCATTTGTTAAATAGACATTTATTAAACGTCTTTAAAATGTATATGTTTTATGTAAATCCGCTTTTAAAGACGTGCGTGTGCTACCTGAAGCTTAATGTTCGCTATACGTCATAAAACACGTTTTAACAGCGAAATCACAAATATACTAACTATAGCATACTGTATAACATCTTGGCACCTTATGCAAATCAACAGTTTACGATAAAGTAGCTCAACAAATATGATTTTTAAGACAGGGAACCGTGTTTTGGTTGTAATACTCACATTTGTAAACACCCTCGCCGTGGTTCTCAATCACGTTCGATGATGACGTTTTGGCCTCCTGTGGACTCCTGGGATTGAAAAGTATCCATCGATGAAGACTTCAGGATCTGGGCTGAAGCAGTAGGACATCCGGGGATTTCTCGCCTACTCTTTTGTGAATACTGAGGTTTCGGACGTACTTCTTTCTTCACGTACTCTTTTTTCCTACTATATAGTAGTTAAGTAGGCATATTCGGACGCACTTTAAGTAGACGTACGCCCGAATCTCGCGAGAATTAGTGCATTCGCCTACTAATTCTCGCCTACTCTTTTATAAATACTTAGGATTCGGACATACTTATTTGCTCGCCTACTGCTTTTCCCTACTAAATAGTAGAGAAGTAGGCGATTTCGGACGCAGCCAGCGTCTTTGTAAAAAGGCTTACATTCAGCACATAACAAAAAATAAATCTAAAATGTCAAAACATACAATCTACTTATCTTTCCTGCAGTTTCACTGTAGTTTTACATTTACGTTTTTTTAAATCAGCTACGAGGTCACGCTGTGACGTATCGATCTGCTGTTCACGTGATGCAAGTTTCCAGGTCAGAGTTCACCAAACTTGAACTTCGGAACCGAAGTACTTTTAAGGCGAGCCATTTCACGCAGCGACCATCTTTGAAACGCCTCTCGGGCATGAAAGTGCAGCTCCTATCTCTTTGAAGGGGGATATTCTCCAACACGCCGCGAAACGCCAAACTTTTCGCGGGTACTTGCTTTTCTGAATGTAAGATTATGAAGAAAAAAAGAAGGACGCCAGACTCAACGCTGCAAACGAGCGATTAAGCAATGCGGCTGATACCATGAGTAACGTTACAGAAAGCGATGTGCCGCGATGAAGTTTGATACCGCGACCGACCGAGTGCCTACTAGAGCCCAGCAACTCACGGATTCGCGGATGTGATGGAAGAAGGCCAACCACTCCTGTCGTTTGGTGAGTGAAAAACTGAAAACAACAACAGCAACAGTAGTGATAGTAGCAATTTAGGCCTTCAGGATAAACTAGGATTAGGTCATACCTCAATTAGGACATCTAAGTTTCTTTTATAAACGTGCCCAGGGATTGAAATTAACTTTTTCAATCACCAGCCATTTTGGCTACTAAATTAAGTTACCGGCCATTTCGCAAAATGTACTAGCCAAAAAAAAAATCTTTTAAATCAAATTATTTCATTCAATTGGTCAATTATAATAATACATTTAGGCTGTTACTAAACAAATGAAATCGGTAGTTATATCAACAAAATCTTTACAGACGTTCCATATGAAGTGTCATTTTAATGTATTTACATGTTAATGCAGCTTATAGGAGCATGTGCTTTAACCTGCAGTTACAAATGCATCATTTTTTTTGGTTTGGTTTTGTTTTTATTTTAAGCATAAAATGTTGAATGCTAATGTTGAATGAAATCATTATAAAAATTTGAAAAAAAAAAAAAAAAACATCAGGTGGTATCAAGTCACTGTTAATGAGTGAGTCAACTGTTTTGGAAGGTTGATTCATTAAAAAAAAAAACGAAAATAATGCACACCATTAGAACGTTTGTCAGCCAATCAGAGTCAAGCATTCAACATGTTGAATGCTTGAATCTGATTGGCTGACGAACGTTCTAGAGGTGTGCATTATATTCAGGGAAACGCACGGCGAACGTAGTTCCAGGCAGCTTTAGACCGCAGTGCATGTCTATATCACTTCGCCATACGATTTCAGTTATTTCAAAGGTCCTTACAGCCCAAAACAGCAAAATAACTAAAACCCACAATGACACTGGCCAAACTAATAAATACAGTAAACATCAGGATAAAAACGACAGATTATTTCCATGTTTTTTTTCCACAATATATTACGTTTAATTATGTACGGAAAGCACAAACTATTTCTCTCGCCCTCTCTCACTCACCTCACAGACGCACACACATAACGTTACAGTTTGCACTTGCGTTAGCATTCGCGCTAATGTTGTTAGCGCTGCTCTGACGATTAACAACTTAAAAACGACATGACAGCTCTCACACGCGAGGTAACAACGGCGTGGTCTTTAAGAAAATGAACTTAAAGTTTAACTGTTAGTAGAGACGATGCTGCCAGTCACCCTTGAGAGACACAGACGTGAGAGAGGTAAAGTCATACACTTAGTTTTTCTCTCCCTCACTCTTTCCGTCTGTCTGCTTGTCTGTCTAAACTTCATTATTAACGGCATTATTTTGCTATCAACGGCTCAAGCGTCCTTACTAGTTCTAAAATGACGTTTTGGAACTAGCAACGAAGCTGTTGAATGAGCTGCGTAAGAAATTAATCCTACTCACAATAGGGTTTTAAGGATAAAAACGGGACGAATGTCTTGAACTATATCATTTGATCGATGTCTTGAGGTGTGGTAACTGTAGTATAAGCGGAATAATTGACTTCGGGCCGTAGAATTCTGCGAAAATAATGCACACCCGAGGTGTAACGGCCACTCCGCTTCGCGTCGTGACCGCATCACCACCTCGGTGTGCATTATTTTCTAAGAATTCTACGGCCAGTCGTCAATTATTCCTTACTTATACAACAGTTCGTTCTTGTTCTCAAATCTGATTGGTTGAGAACCGTGATTTATTCTACTGGTATCGGTACAGGAATGCCCTTTCACAATTTTGTATCAGTCCGCTTTTTCTAGCCGGGTCTGTTTTTTTCCGAGTGTCATGGCAGACGCCTAAATCCCGTATAATTTTACAAATATTACTCTTTTTGTTTCACGGAATGTAGTTTTAAGAGGTTTTCAGGATGTGTGAGACCCATATCGTGAGGGGGCGTTCTGCACTCATCAATCTGCTGGAGCAGTCTCACCACGGTCAGATCTTCTGGAATATACCGCTGGCTCTGATGTCTCTGTAGTGGTTACACATGACATGTATTTTGTTATGGGTAAATCTAACAGGCAGTCTTTGGTCTTATTAATCTATTATTTGTTCGAGAAGAATATAGTTCATGTAGCATGTTTATGTTAATTCAATGCTAAACGCTGCCTTTACTCTTGACTGAATTGCTTTTGTTTTTGTTATTTGTTTATTAAATATTATTATTCAATAAATAAAAAAAATATATAAACTATATTTTAAACAATGTATTTAATACTATTTAGTATTGAGAAACGTGCGTGTATTCGTGGTTGTAATTTTAGTTACATTGTTCCGCCTTTAGATGGCGAAAAGAGACCGTGTTATGAGTGAGCAGTTAATAGTTACTTTGGGACTTTTAAACTAAAAAGTTAAGCGTAAGTTATTTTTAGCTTCAACAACAGCTTGACACAGTGAATAAATGCAATGAGCAGCAAAATCACCTTTAACAGATGAACGGATGTTAATATTTTCTGTAGTAAACATTCAAACTAACGCCATATCGTCTTGAATATGAATAATGAATCAGATGCAGGTACGTTAATTACTTGCTCAGTCCATGTCTCTCTCTTATAATACTCTAACATGATACAGTTTTAATACAGTAATAAAATAGGCTTTCAATGAAGCAACTCAACATTCCTTCGTTACTAGTTCTAAAGTGACGTTTTGGAATTAGTCAAGAAGGTTACGCTCAGCTGACTAACCGCCAAACTTTGATTTGAATCCGTGGTGGAAGGAAGTAGTTCGCACAAAAGAGGGCTTTTAAAGACACTCCGTTGTTATTTCTTTGTTTACACACTTGTGCCGTCGGACTGTTGTATAAACGCAATATCACACTCGTAGACTTGAGATATGGCTGTATGTCGGCACTCTGTGATTATCAATGGCAAATCACAACCGTGCCGATACACATATGTATATATATGTGATATTGCTCATATATACATTTTCTAAGCCCATATTCTGAGTGATGTGATCATTCTTAATGCATACTTATAGACTGAATCATGCAGTGAAAGACCGCACTCTACAAGCACTAAGGCCTTGTTTACACTGCAGATCTTGATGCCATATTCTAGGGCTGGGCGATTTGGCCTAAAATCAAAATCTCGATTAATTGAACATTTTAACCCGATTACGATTAATGAACGATTATTTTATTCATTAATAAAATTATATTTAATTATATTTAAATAATATTTATTTTTTTGCCCTCATAGTTCACTGACACGTTTTGCACAGTAAATATGCTCACATATTACAAGTGAGAGATTTTTGAATGAAGGGTGCACACACTATCTACTATCTATGATTATTTATTGAACATCAGTGTTGAACAACTGAAATTAAAGTCACATTTTTCTTAAATTAGTGAAAATAAATAACTTGCACTTTTGGAAACAAAATAAATTATTTATAAAATAATAATAAATATTAAAAGTAGAAAATAAGCAGTATCTCTTCTAAATAAAATTACTCTTGTATATCCTGTAAATACTTTTTACTGTATAAATACTGTTTAAGCTCTCCATCGACCTGTCGGCGGAATAACGCAACGTAACGGAGCGGGGTCACGTGACTCCACACGCAGTAGTGTTTTTAAAGGGAAAGTAATTGAAATAATTGACCTGGAAAAATTTGATCGATTATAGGTTCTGAATGTCGATTTCGATTACTTTTCGATTAATCGCCCAGCCCTACCATATTCTGATTTGTTGCCTATATCTGATTTTTTTGGCTGTCCGTTTACACCACATAAACATCGCATGCGTTGTTGTCATTTACCTCCTTCACACGTGCTTCCTCCTGAGAATAATATGTGAACAGTGCTGATCAAACGACTCCTAATTAACATTATGCATGATTTTTTGGACTATGCTTTTGAAATCGATAGTCAGCAAAGTTGGTTAGGACAAAGATTAAAGTTTTCCTCCAGTTCTTTTCTTGTAAATAATTACTGTGTTAATGATCACAATACAGCTTTTATTTTAGCTTTGATAATATAAATCAGGGATGCAACTATACCATTTTTTCAAAACCGATCCGATACCAAAAATTCTAAGTATTGGCCGATATCGATACCAGGCTGATATCAGTGGGGGTATTTTACCTTCAAAACTAAAGAATGTATACAATTCACTTTGTCATTAAGATTTTTCTTTCTAGGTAAAGAAAGAAATACCAAATCTGCTTGCACATTGTTGGATAAAAAAGGGGGAAAAAAGAGATGCATGCATGAGTGCAATCAAATTCATAAATTCATATTAAGATTAATGTTTTAAAAATAACATTTTGACAACAGAAATATTACAGATATAAATAACTGAACAGATCTTCCAGCAGATGGCGGCAAGACACTGATTTAATTACTGAATCATTTCATTCATTTGATTCTTTAAACGGGAATGGTTCATTCAGGAATAAAGCAAGTGACTCTGTTTGAATGGGAAATTGAATCATTTCACTAGATTCGCTAAACGCACGTTCATTCATAAACGAAACACTGCTGTGTTTGAGTGGAGATACGCAGCGGCTCAGTTGTGACTTGTTTCAGATTACTTTTGACGACGAAATAGAGCAAAATCGGGCAATAGTGTTATAGTCAGACAATGCAAGTCATTTAATAATAACTTATTTAACTGTTGTATTAAAGTGCCCCTATTATGCCATGTTTAAGGTAGTTAATATTGTTGTAATAGTCTCTTAAAACAGGTTTACATGTATGCAAGTTCAAAAAACACTTTAGTTTTCTCAAAAATTAGATTTAATTTTACCCCGTTTCTAAATGATTCGTAAACGACTCTTGTGAAGCAGTTCGAAGAATCAGTCTCTCTAAACCCCTCCTTTCAGTGAGCCCTCACCGCTGTGATTGGTCAGATGGTGCAGTCCTTTTGGATTGGTCTACCGCTTCAGCGCAAAACGAAACGCCCATTGGCATAACTGAATGACAGCTGTGGAGACCTGTTAATGCGTAGAAAAGATAGCCTCGATTTTACCCTATCAATTCGAGCCGGAGTCTGACGATGAAACGGTTGAAGTGGCACATCGACAAGAAACTGTTTTGCAAGCACGACTGGAGCAGGACGTTTCTCAGTGGGTGTCATATTATAACTGTGGAAAGTGCTTGCAATTTGCTTTTGTAAGCGAACCGGGCACACCTCTACGTTGTGAACTTCAACACTGTAACGTACAACCCATAACACTGCGTTAAGCCATCGTTTATCATTATCATTACTTAAACTAATAAGGCAGACAGACAGTCAAGCTGCATCAATCACAATTTTTAGACTACATTGCACTCACAGCTGAACAACAGAACTACAGAAACGCAAGTTAGCCGCTTACCAAGACATGTGCGGGGTTGTTACACACCATAACGTACACAAAGACGTATTTTGAACGATCGCTAGAAAATACAATCATTAATTATTAATCATACTTACAGGTAGAAGTTCAGAGGAGCAAGCCGGTCCAAATAAACTGGGCACTGATCCATTTTTTTAAAACCAAGCGTTTGGTGAATCTCGCGTTGTAACGTTACTCCCCAAGATTGGAAAAACAGTCATCAGTAAAATGACGCGAACACAACACAAGATTGGCATTGGACTGCTGAGGTGTTGAAAAAATTAATGTTAACCACTCATTCTTGGTAGTTTCATCTTTCGGAAGGGCATATAAAACAAATTCACTCTCACAGCGCAGGGCGTCTTCTTGACATGATGTAACGTTAATCCACGTGAAAATGGTAGGCCTACTGTTTGTGGGCGGGCAAGTTGTTCGCGAAATTGAACGTGGGCGGACATTACGCAAATGTGTAGCTCGTGACGTGTGGCCGTTACAGAAAAAAGATTCGAATTGCTGACGACTCGTTTAGGCGAATGTGAGCCGACTCTTTTTTTTTTGTTAGACAAAAACTTCATTTATAGTGCACTGTCCGCGTCACAACTTTGCAGATAGTTTATGTTCACATACAGCTACATGACACACTACATGAAATATCATATTTGAAAAGGCATAATAGGGGCACTTTAAACAATCGCGAAGTCCTTGTGTTCTTTTGCGTGATGCTTTTGAAGATGCTTGATTAAATTTGTGGTGTTGCAATTCGAATCACTACTTCCACCTCTTGAAACATTGGCTTTGCAAATATTACTATTTGCAGTGCTACTAACTGCTATATCAAGAGTAAAATATTTCCAAATTAGGGACATGTTTACCGCGCTGAAGTACACTTTGCATGTGAAAGTTCCCTCTGAACTCGCCTGTCACACTCACGTCACATGTGGTTGTGTAATAGGGGTGGGACGATACAGGTAACTCACGATTCAATTCTGTGACGATATGTGGCCCACAATATCGATAATATCACGATTCGCGATATCTACGATATTCAATATATTGGAAGAAATTTCATCAACGATATATCACGATATATGTGACTGAAAAAGAAAAAAATACCCATAATAAGGAAATCTTAAGCATTTATTAATGCCAACATTTTCAACACTGTGCAAAGAAATATGCATTTGCATAATAACTCACTGCCTCCTGGTCTTAAATGTAAACGCTGTACAGCTAGACAGATAAAAGTGCCTGAACATTAAAAAAACAACATGAACATTAACTAACATGTGTAAACCGTGATACTGAAAGGTCAGTAGTAAGTTACTGTAAAGTGCTTTATGTTAACCTGGACAGTGGTCACATCAAGGCATATTCTTCTTGAGGAACACTAACGCCTGTTTCACACATACTCCGTCTGCAGTGTGTATGCAGTCCGTGACTCGTTTTGCTTTCACACAGAACACGTTTTATAAACAAGTTTAAAACAACGTATTATTCAATGCACTTGAATGCACTTGCACACCGCTTCTGGGACGTACTGCCGGACAGCAACCGCGTGCAGTGTGAACGCTCTAATCCGTTAACATGGGTGCGGAAAAAAATACTCAACGCATTCGCACTGCAGACGGAGTATGTGTGAAACAGGCGTAACTGATCAGCATGCTCAACTAGCGGGTGCATCTTTGTTTGGTTTTCGTTATTTTCCGCCATTTTTCTCACTTCTCTTTTTCTGCGCTTCTTCTCTGTTGTTGTTAGATAACTTGTGTTCTTCACTGGCTGCTGCTTCTGCCACTTTACCCCTATTTACTCGAACAGCGCCCCCCGCAAACAGAATGGTAGATATTGGGTAGTGACAGTGACACTGACGACGGGTAAATTAATAATTTTGTGTTGTAATAAAATATCGATATTGGCCGTTAGTGTATCGATTATTTATTGCGACAGAGAGCACAACAATATATTGCAATATCGATTTTTTTTCCCACCCCTATTGTGTAAGCAGCGCAACGTATTTTAAATATATTTTATTTTTAAGGCAATGCTTTAAAATAATTGTGTTCTTGTATGAATTATTATAGTTTTTACAACAGACTATTATTTCTTGCTTGCTAGTTAGTCGAACCAGACATGTCATGTATTTGTGCTAGTTATATTGTGTACTAAGACCGGTGGAAATGCAAAGCTGCGAGTTTCTAGGCTGATAAGATTAGGAACTACACTTCCATTCTGGCGTAATAGTCAAGGAAGTTTGCTGCCGTAATATGGCCGAAGCAGGCGGAGTATTATCAGAAATGAGTTCCCAGCTAGTTTAGCATTTGCACATGTGCTGCGTGGTATTACTGCTCCTGCTTCGGCCATATAATGGCAGCAAACTTCCTTGACTATTACGCCGGAATGGAAGTGGAGTTGGAGAATAAGCCTATTTACAAAAAAACTGGAGTGTTCCTTTAAATGTATAGTAAAATATCAAATACACATTAAAAAGTTAAGATAATTCATTAAGGCGAGACACTGCAGGTGAATAAGGTAAAAAATGATCACGTTACTCAGTTGATTGATTACATTATTAATTGCAAACAATTTTTGTATTACAAGTTTTATATAATGTTAGGTTTTAATATTCAAATGAGGCATTGTTTAATGTAATAGGCACTCATTTGCATCCATTTCTAGTACAAAAATCTAAACACTGGATGAAGTCAGTTTCAAAATTCTTGTATATATTTTTTTGACATTAGAGTCAACTGTTTTTACAGAGGGGTTTTTGGTTATCTTATTTTGTCACTCCATAATACATATAATACTTAGAACAGGCAGGAAACGATAGATTTTTTTTTTAAACAGTTTTTTTGGGGAATAAAATGTTGTATAAAATCAAGCAAATTATATATGAACAAATCCCTCTATAAAAACCTTCAGGATATAGTCAGGAATAAAAATGCGGAGTCTGGTGTGTGTAAGTGCTACTGAAGTGGAGATTTATGGCTCAGTGTAGGAGAAAATACTCATTTTGAGAAAACAGCCTTTAAAACTATGTATTATAATTGAAATCTATTGACACAAATAGATAAAGTGCTATAAAAAAAAACGTAACAGTATTAAGATGTTTTCTTTCCACTAGTCTGAAAAAACACTTTATCAAAAAGCCCATAATCTGAAACTTGACAGGTGCATTAAAAACAGTGTTTTTACCTGCAGTGTCTCCCTTTAAATAATAACAATAATGTAATGTAAAATAACAAATAATGGAGTATATAATAATAACAACATAAATAACTATAATTATGATTTGCAATAAATACAACAAAAAATTAACACGAAATAATAAAAAAAAAATGCATGAATATAGAAAATCAGTAGCCAACGTTACTTTTTTCCCCGGTACTTTAGCCTACTTTGTGTAATGACGAAAACATTTATTTCAGTGAAAAAAAAAATATTTTTTTGGGAAATTGTTTGTTTTATTTTTTCTGATAATCAAATGAGAGTATTAACATTTATTTATTTTTAATTGCAATTAAAAATAAACCCTTTTAATTTTTGTCAAACAAACAGAGGTGTACTGTTATATTAATTATATAAATTATATTCAGTTTAAAATGTTTAAATAAGTGGTAATCATGTTGTATGTATTTTTTATCATATATATATTGTTTTATGTCAATTATTTATAGGAATATAGAAACACCTACATTATACTGTACAAAAATAATACAAGACTAATATTGTTCTGTTACATGTTAAACCGTACTTTTATTTTGACAGGTTGCTGTGAAGTTTCTGTGTGTACAGTATGATTTCTGTTTTCTCAAATGAAACGGTAAAAGTGACACTCACAGCAGCTTTGGAGATTGAGTTTATCTGTTCATGTGAGATGCAAATGCCAAAAACTAGCGCGAGCTTCACGCGTGCTTCAATATGCGTGTAGGGAAAAAAACGCGTCTCCGCCATTCATACATACAGAGGCAAACGGAACATGCAGGATTCATATTAAAACGGTCTTTTTGCGTTTCAGTTGTCCATATCGCGATTTGAATTAAGTGACAGACCAACTTTTGATTTATTAATTCTAAAATCGACGAATTACGTGGCATTTCGCGCTATAGTAGATTCCGTTTTTATGAATCGAGTGCGCGATCCCGTCCGTGTTTTCGCGGAGGAGACATTGTAAACGCGCGACCATGTAGAGACAGAAATGACTTAAATGACTTGACGTTCAAGGGGGGTGGGGGGTGCCCCAAGATAATGGTAGGGGAAACACTGATATCAGATTTTTCATTACATTTAATATTACATTAGCCTATTTTATATGAAATAGGCCTACTTGTATGACAATGTATTTGTTTGAAATATCAAGGTTAACAGGTGTTTTTGGTGTAATTTCTCTTTCACGACATTAGCCTAAGTACTATAGGTTACTGCTGAGATAATTCCAGGCTATTAAAAACCATCTTGCCTATTTGCAGGGTGATAGTTTAGGTAATTATTATGTCCCATATTTAACAAGAAACGTTAACTGTCATCAAATCTCGGCAATGGCAGATCTGGCTCTGTTGGAAGACCTCTATGCACACTTAAGACGTGAGAGGATTTTATACTAATGCTATAATTTTTTTTATAGAAATTTTCTTAGAAATACACATTTGATAGTAGCTTGAGTTAGGATGCAGATGTAAATTTATGTTCATTATCAAAATCAGTAATATCTGTAAAAAATTTTAGCAACCTAATTTTTATAGGGTGAAATTTAATTATTGTGATTTAATTTAATTTTTTTTTAATCAACCAGTGGTCTTCCATAGTAGCATACATTTAGATCATGGTAATCCCAGTTAAAACCACAAATATGGCATCTCAATACCATGGTAAAAAATAAATATGGTTTCTATGTATTTGTATGAAAAACGGTAGTCTAAATAAATTTAGTATAAATGCATAAACACTATGCTCTATGAATTCTTGTCAGGTGATATTTATCGTTATCGATTTATGGCCTAGCCCTAGGCAACACAAACTTGGTGCTTGATTTTGAAAAATATTACTCATTAGAAGAATTTTTTTTATTATTATTAGGGATGTGACAAGACTCATCTCACGAGACAAGACAAGAGACGGGTTTCATGAGAACGAGACGACAAGATTTTTTAAACTTTTTTTTTTTAAAGAAATCCTCAATTATGAAATATATAGGGAAAAATAGTATTTTATTCAACAAAACACAATGCAAAAAAAAATGTAGGTGCATTTGATAAGAACTTGTACTTTATGAAATTAAACTTATATTTTAATAAATTATATGTAGTACAGTTTACTATAAAATCTTGTTGTGGGGTGCTTTCTTCTCACAAAAAGTGAAACATGTATGCTAGTTATATTAGAATCAGAATGAGCTTTATTCGCCAAGTGTGCGGAAACACAAGGAATTGTGGTTTTACAGGAGTTCTTGATGCATAAATACATATACAGTTGTGTTCAATAGTAATAGTAGCAGTGTGTCTAAAAAAGTAAAGATCCAAATCGTTATAACTTTTGTCAATACACAAATGCACTGGGAACACTGCAAATTCTATTCTAAATCAAAACATGAATAAAAATGTATCAAATTTGTCATTACTTTACTGAAAGTGAATAAAACTAAATATTAGGCTGTTCAAAAAATAGCGGTGTCTGCATTTTTCGTTACAAAGTCAAACATTTACTGTATAAACTGGGCAAATCTTGTAGATTTAGCTTTGTTGTGAATCACTGAACTTATATTTAGTTGTATATACAGAACTGCTTCACATCTGTGTTGCACAGAGTCAATCAACTTCTGGCACCTGTGAATGGGTGTTCCAGCTCAGAACGATTTTTACTACACACCACAATTCCCCTGCATTTCTTAGTTTTGCCTCAGAAACAACATTTTTGATGTCACCAAGTTTTCTATGGTATTAAGGTATGGGGATTGGGCTAGCCACTCCATAACGTTAATCTTGTTGGTCTGGAACCAAGATGCTGCTCAGTACTGGTGTGTTTGGGGTCGTTGTCTTGTTTGGAGTATTTTGATGTACTCAAACTGATCCATGATCCCTGGAATGTGATAAATAGACCCAGCACCATAGTATGAGAATTCATGATGCTTGCGCCACAAAGCTTCGCTGTCTTCACAGTGTTCTGTGGCTTGAATTCAGTGTTTGGAGGTCACCTGAAAAACTGTCTGTGGCCCCTAAACCCAAAAAGAACAATCTTTCTTTCATCAGTCTACAAAATATTGTACCATTTCTCTTTAGGCCAGTCATTGTGTTCTTTGGCAAATTGTAACCTCTTCAGCACCTGTCGTTATTTTAACAATGGGACTTTGCAGAGGCTTCTTGCCGATAGCTTGGCTTCACACAGGCGTCTTCTAATTGTTAGAGTACTCACAGGTGAATTAAGACTTTGACTTTGATCACCCTGGAGCTGATCATTGCCTGAGTCCTTTCCATTTTGGCTATTCTTCGATCCATTCGAACGGTAGCTTTTAGTTTTCTTCCACGCCTTTCTGGTTTTGGCTGCCATTTTAAAGCATTTGATATCATTTTAGCTGAGCAGCCGATCATTTTTTTTGTGTGTTTTAATGTGTTGTCTTCTCATCAACATTTTAATCAAAGTAGGCTATTCTTCTGAATCATTTTCTCTATGATTTTCAGAGAGAAATGCACATTACAACATTTGCTGCCTTCATCCTTAAATAAGGGCAACTTGTTTGACACCAGTTTTTTCACAGAGTAATTTACCTCTCTATCTGAACTCCACACTGCTATCATTTTGAACATGCCCTTTTCAATTAATGATTTAGTTACACAGAATCAGCCGCATGCATATCATGACTGTTGGGTCTGTTCGTTTTCTGTTACTCTAGTACACCTACTAGTAAAGTTTTTGCCATGTAGAAATATAGTTTCTACCAAACACGGTGATTGATCTGGACAGTGATGTTGGACTGCTGTATAAACATATGATACAGGATAGTTATAGAAGTTCACAGAAGTGACTCAGTAAGCTGAGTAAAACTGTTTTAGCTTTAAGCATTATTGTATTGCATATTGAATATCGCTTTATTTAATGCGTTATTGCATATTGCATTTTTCTTCAATATCGCACAGCCCTAGTTGACATCATTGTAGTCCTTAGTTCACAACACTTAAGTGTCCCCTCAGTCAACACTTAAGAATCGGTCTTAGACTTTGCTGAAAGTTGCTTTTAGTTTCTTTATAAAAGTCGAATGCGATATTAAGCTCGATATGGCATAGCTTGTCAGAGATTTACGTCTCTGTTTATCAATTGCCGCTCCAGCGGAACCTGAGCGGAACGCACGTGATGGAGATTTACTACTAATCAAAGCACCGGCTTCATTGACTAAACGCGCCTCACAATATCGTTCGATATATTGCCCAGCCCTACCTAGATGTTGTGAATAATTGTAATTAACTTTACTGGTCAAGTTCACTGTTTGAAATAGGTGGCCTTTTTGTTGCCTGTAATATTAGCTTGACCCTCAGGTTGTGTTCGGATTCCTGTCACACCTTTTGATGTTCCTGTTCAAAAATGACCAGCCTCCAAACAATTGCTTATAAATCTGTCATTATGATATATTATCACCAAATATTGGATTCAATCTTTTTATCAAGTAGTTCTCTTTCATTTAGGACTGGTTTTGTATTTCTATTTACATCTGAATAATCATAGGCCTCATTTATCTCAGTGTAGCTTCCCCTTTTTTGTGTGTGAAAAAAAATAAATAAAAAAATGAATAATTTTCACAATATTAAACAAACACCAAAAATTTGCAGTATTTATCACTTTAATGTTTAATCAGGAAGTTTGCTTTTAAAGTGCCCCTATTATGCCTTTTCAAATATGATATTTCATGTAGTGTGTCATGTAGCTGTATGTGAACATAAACTATCTGCAAAGTTGTGACGCCGACAGTGCACTATAAATAAAGTTTTTGTCTATCAAAAAAAAGAGTCGGCTCACATTCGCCTAAACGAGTCGTCAGCAATTCGAATCTTTTTTCTGTAACGGCCACACGTCACGAGCTACACATTTGCGTAATGTCCGCCCACATTCAATTTCGCGAACAACTTGCCCGCCCACAAACAGCAGGCCTACCATTTTCACGTGGATTACATCATGTCAAGAAGACGCCCTGCGCTGTGACAGCCTGTGAGAGTGAATTTGTTTTATATGCCCTTCCAAAAGATGAAACTATCAGTGGTTAACATTAATTTTTTCAACACCTCAGCAGTCCAATGCCAATCTTGTGTTGTGTTCGCGTCATTTTACTGATGACTGCTTTTCTAATCTTGGGGAGTAACGTTACAACGCGAGATTCACCAAACACTTGGTTTTAAAAAATGGATCAGTGCCCAGTTTATTTGGACCGGCTTGCTCCTCTGAACTTCTACCTGTAAGTATGATTAATAATTGTATTTTCTAGCGATCGTTCAAAATACGTCTTTGTGTACGTTATGGTGTGTAACAACCCCGCACATGTCTTGGTAACCGGCTAACTTGCGTTTCTGTAGTACTGTTGTTCAGCTGTGAGTGCAATGTAGTCTAAAAAGTCTTGTGATTGATGCAGCTTGACTGTCTGTCTGCCTTATTAGTTTAAGTAATGATGATGATAAACGATGGCTTAACGCAGTGTTATGGATTGTACAGTGTTGAAGTTCACAACGTAGAGGTGTGCCCGGTTCGCTTACAAAAGCAAATTGCAAACACTGTCCACAGTTAACATATGACACCCACTGAGAAACGTCCTGCTCCGGTCGTGCTTGCAAAACAGTTTCTTGTCGATGTGACACTTCAACCGTTTCATCGTCAGACTCCGGCTCGAATTGATAGGGTAAAATCGAGGCTATCTTTTCTATGCATTAACAGGTCTCCGCAGCTGTCATTCAGTTATGCCAATGGGCGTTTCGTTTTGCGCTGTAGCGGTAGACCAATCCAAAAGGACTGCACCATCTGACCAATCACAGCGGTGAGGGCTCACTGAAAGGAGGGGTTTAGAGAGACTGATTCTTCGAACTGCTTCAAACGAGTCGTTTACGAATCATTTAGAAACGGGGTAAAAATAAATCTAATTTTGGAGAAAACTAAAGTGTTTTTTGAACTTGCATACATGTAAACCTGTTTTAAGAGACTAATACAACAATATTAACTACCTTTAAAATGGCATAATAGGGGCACTTTAAATCCTTTTATTTTGTACAATATTGCATGAAGAAAAAAGACTGGACACTACAAAAATTGCTTATAAATCTCTTATGCTATATGTGACCCTGGACCACAAAACCAGTTTTAAGTCGCTGGGATATATTTGTAGCAATAGCCAAAAATACATTGTATGGGTCAAAATGATTGATTTTTCTTTTATGCCAATGTTCCATGAAGATTTTTTGCTGAATTCCTACTATAAATATATCAAAATGTAATTTTTGATTAGTAATATGCATTAAGAACTTAATTTGGAGAACTTTAAAGGTGATTTTCTCAGTATTTTGATTTTTTTGCACCCTCAGATTCCAGATTTTCAAATAGATGTATCTTGGCCAAATATTGTCCTATCCTAACAAACCATATATCAATAGAAAGCTTATTTATTGAACTTTCATATGCATACATCTCAGTTTTGTAAAATTTAACCTTATGACTGGTTTTGTGGTCCAGGGTCACACATTATCACCAAATATTGGATTAAATTTATCAACTTTTGTTTCATTTAGAGCTAATTTTGTGTTTCTATTTGCATCTAATTAATCATAGACCTTGTTTATTTGAAAGTACCTACCTAATATTTTGAGTAAAAAAAAAAAAGAATTTTCACAATATAAGAAAAAAATTAATGTAGTTTAATCAGGAGGTTTACTTTTAAATGCTTTAATTTTGTACAAAATTGCACAAAGTCACACTTGTCAAAAATGTACAAAAAGAATGAATCCATTATTTGGTGATAATATAGCATAATGAAAGAATTATAAGCAATTGTTTGTAGTGTCCGGTCATTTTTGACCAGGTACGCCACACGTGTGACTTTTTGCAATTTTGTACAAAATAAAAGGATTTAAGAGAAATCTTCCTGATTAAATGTTAAAGCGCACTAGTGTGATAAACAGTGCTAATTTTCTTTTTTTTTTTTCATTGTCATATTGTGAAAATTATTCAAATGCTTTCTCAAGCCAACTTAATAACATAAGACACACCAATTTGCAATATCAAGCAGCAAGACAAGTTGTTTTTTACAGCTAAAAATAGATGGATGCGGATGAGACCCTGAAGCCTGACCCATAAAATGTACAAATTTTATTGAAAAAATTAGGTGGATAGTTTTAATGATTCTTGTTATATTACATTATCTTAAAGTACAATAGTTTATAGTTGAGTGGTCCACTTCAGAGCGCCAGGCTGAAATAATGACTGTTCTGTCGGTGAGCAGGAGGGAATGACCTCACTGGCCAGATTAGCAACCCTAGTAACCCTGAAAGAGACCAAAACAAGGCCTCTTTGTGTAAGTGAGCAGTGCCCCCAGTGTCAGTAACAGGACGTGAAGGGTATGAGCACTACAACAACACGCTTTTGTGAGTGTGAGCCAGTCAAAACAGACAAAACACACTGATAACAATGTGATTTTTATTTCAACACTTTATCATTTGTAAAAGAACACTCTGCACTTGAGACAAACTATTGCTAGCTTTGCTATTGTATGTACATCAAATAGTTTGTCTCCTGAGGTAAGTTTGTATTTTTCACAGAATAACTTTATTGGTTTATCAAGTTTGGTGTATAGGTGTACATACTTTAAGGTCATGAACTCCTCTTAATCCAGCTTGATCTTTCTGCTGTAACGTATCAGTGGCCTTTGTGTATGTCTGGGGAAAGGCTTTGGGTGGTCAAGCTTGGTATGAATGAGGGGATACCCACAAAGGATAATCGCTCATCCGATAGCAGTTTGATTGAAAAATCTCAATGGGGCTGTTGTAGATCAAACATGCAACTACAATTCTACATACAAGTAATACAATCGTTCTTGGAGAATTACAATGAATTATTTAATTTAAGACCCATTCACAGCAAGGATGATTACTAGAAAAATTCAGTCCATTAAAACTAAAATGATAATGGCATAGAGAAATGATGTCATTGGAATGACCCCAGAACGATTTATTTTTCAGCTGATGAACAATAAATACAATGACATCCAATCAGAATTCACCTCATTTTAAACTTTATCGAATACAAAAAAAGCTAATTGTGACTTTATTTTATCTAACAATTGAGACTTATTTTTCTCAGAGTTGCGTAATACAAACTCACAATTCTGACTCTTTTTTTTTTTTTTTCTTATCAGAATCGCAATTGCGAGTTAAGTCAGAAGTGTGACAAACTCGCAACTGAGAGAACATAGTAATTTTTTCCCTTCAGAATTGGACTTTATAACTTCCAATTGCGAGTTTGTATCATGCAATTAGGAGAAAAAAGTCAGAATTTTAAGATACAAACTTGCAATCGCAAGAAAAAAAGTTTGAATTGTGAGTCTTTATCTTTCAATTTGGACTTTATTTCTCGCAAATTGTGACTATCGCAATTCTAGAAAAAAGTCAGAACAATTACTATATCTCACAATTCTGGCATAAGAACTCGCAGTCGCGAGTTTGTATCACAGTTATGACAAAAAGGTCATAATTGCACAATAAAAACTTGCAATTGTGAGGAAAAAAGTCAGAATTGTGAGATTAAAAAGTCAGAATTGCGAGATATAATCAAGTAGTTGCAAATAAAAAAAGTTGGAATTCCACTTTTATCACAATTCTTACTTTTTTTTTTTTTGCAAATTGTGACCATCGCAATTCTAAGAAAAATCTGGCAATTCTGACTTTATAACTCGCAATTGCGAGCATCATGCAAATATGAGAGTAAAATTGTGAGAAAAAGAAAGAATTGACAGATATTTATCTTGTAATTCTGACATTTTTTTTCTCACAAATTGACTTTATCGCAATAAGAGTTGCGAGTTTTTATCTTGTAATGCTGACTTTATAACGCAATTCTAAAATAAGGCAGAATTGTGACTATATCTCGCAATTCTGACTTTATTACTCACGATTGCGAGTTTGTATCGTGCAATTATTAGAAAAAAGTCAGAATTGTGAAAAATAGACTTGCAATTGCAAAAATTGGAATTGCAATATTTTTTATTTTTTTGGTCCAGCAATTCTGACTTTATTTCTCACTTTAAACAGCCAGAGCATTTAAAGGGGCAGACTACATAACTCTTGGTTGTGAGTGGGTCTTTAGACTTTCTTGTGATGCTTTCTGAGTAGTTTTTGACACAGTGTTTGAAGTGGATGTTTATTAATGTTGTTGTGCAAAATGCTAAATGTTAAAAAAAGACAATAAATAGAAGAATATTAAAAAGATTTGAAATGGCAAGAGGGAAAACTCCATTGGTGAGCAGCTTAGCATCTTTGGACGCGTACACGGGCCGGCCGTAGGCTGGATGGATGTGTCTGTAGTTGTTCTGCAGGGGAACCTGTATATCGGCTTCTTCCTCAGTGGAATATATCCCATATACAAACAGCTCTAACTGTCAAAAAAACAAAAGTTATTACATTTATTTAACATATTTGGCAAGATTCCCTTTAAACTTCTGTTTTGCCATAATCATATAGTGCCCTCTTGCAGCATCACTGAAATTGTGTTGCATTATGAAATGTAGAGTATATATATATAGAGTATATATATATATATATATAGAGTATATTTTGGACGTCTTACCTGAGCCCATGAGATATAGATGGGTACTTCATACACGGTCCACAAAACCACCTGTGAACAAGGCGGTGTTGTGAGGCTGCCGTGATAACGGTAATACTGAGTTAGGTTGTTCTGAGGTAACAGATTCATCAAAGGAAATGGTCTTATCGATTTTGTTTGTCCTACAAGAAAATTAAAAACATTTAGATTTATTTATATATAAACTTCTGCACATTCTGTTTTTTTTAATGGAAACCTGTTTCAACCACAAAAAAATATGTAAAAATATATATAAATGTATATGGTTCTCAAATCTTATTGGTTGAGAACCGTGAGATATTGTAATGGTATTGCTACAGGAACACCCTTTCACAAGAGATTTGGCTGGGTGGGGATGTGCCAAATCCTGCTGGAAAATGAAATCAGCATCTTTAAAAAGCTGGTCAGCAGAAGGAAGCATGAAGTGCTCTAAAATTTCTTGGTAAACGTGTTCAGTGACTTTGGTTTTCAAAAAGTACAGTGGACCAACACCAACAGATGATATTGCACCTCAAATCATCAAAGGACTGTTGAAACTTAACACTGGACTTCAAGCAACTTGGGCTATGAGCTTCTCCAAACTTTTGACTGGCTGTGTCAAAAGTACAAACTACACACACACACACACACACACACACACACACTTGTATGTATTGTATTGTATTTATGTATTTGTATTTATTTTGCTTTGTATGTATTTTGTATTATGTTGTTTTTATTTTTATTTTGTTTTGTATTTGTTTATTTGTATTAGCATTTTGTATTTGCAGTTGTTTTTGTTTATATGTATTGTATTTATTTGTATTTGTATTTGCTTTTGTTTGTTTGTATTATTTGTGTTTGTCTGTACATACATTTGTATTTGTTTGTATGGTATTTATTTTGTATGTATTTATGTATTTGTATTTATTTGAACTTGTATTTGTATTTTGTATTTGTTTGTATTTTGTATTTTTGGACCAACACCAGCAGATGACTTTGCACCGCAAATCATCACAGACTGTGGAAACTTAACACTGGACTTCAAGCAACTTGGGCTGTGAGCTTCTCCAACCTTTTGACTGTGTGTGTACATGCATAATACACACACACACACACACACACACACACACACACACACACACACACACACACACTTGTATGTGTCTGTATTTGTATTTATTTGAATTGTTTTTGTATGTATTTTGTTTTTATTTCTATTTGTTTTGTATTTATTTGCATTTGTATTTGTTTATATGTATTGTATTTGTATTTATTTTGTATTTATTTGTATTTATTTTGTATGTATTTGTATTTATATTTATTTGTTTGTATTTTGTATTTGTTTGTATTTACAAAAACACAGTGGACCAACACCAGCAGATGACATTGCACCCCAAATCATCACAGACTGTGGAAACTTAACACTGGACTTCAAGCAACTTGGGCTATTAGCTTCTCCAAAGTTCTGAGTGTGTACACGTATATTTGTATGTATTGTATTGTATTGTATTGTATTTATTTCTATTTGTATGTATTGTATTTGCATTTATTTTGTATTTGTGTATTTGTTTATGTATTCTAGTTGTATTTATTTGTATGTGTTGTTTTGTATTTATTTGTAATTGTATTTATTTTGTATTTGCATTTATTTTGTATTTGTGTATTTATGTATTTTATTTGTGTTTATATTTTGTATTTGTATTTTGCATGTTTTGTATTCATTTTGTATGTTTTGTATTTATTTTGTAGGTTTTGTATTTTGCATGTGTATTTGTTTTGTATTTATTTGTATATTGCATGTTTTGTATTTTGTATGTTTTGTATTTTGCACGTTTTGCATTTTGTTTATTTGTATGTTTTGTATTTTGTATGTTTTGTAATTTGCTTTTGTATTTTGCATTTGTATTTGTTTTGTATTTGGTATTTATTTGTATTTTGTGTTTTGCATTTGTATGTTTTGTATTTGTGTATGTATTGTATTTTTTTGTATGTTTTGTATTTTGTATTTATGTGTATGTTTTGTATTTTGTATGTTGTGTATTTATTTGCTTATGTATTGTATTTGTATTTATATGCTTTGTATGTATTATATTTGTATTGTATGGTATTTATTTTGTATGTATTTATGTATTTGTATTTGAGTTTGTATTTATTTGTATTTTGCTTTTGTATTGTATGTTTTGTATTTTGCTTGTTTTTATTTTGCATTTGTGTTTTGTATGTTTTGTATGTTCTGTATTCATTTATTTGTATGTTTTGCATTTTGTAATTTGTATTTTGAATGTTTTGTATTCATTTGTATTTTGTATGTTTTTATTTTGCATTTGTGTTTTGTATTTTGCTTTTGTATTATTTATTTTGTATGTTTTGTATTTGTATGTTGTGTATTTTGCATTCATTTGTATGTTTTGCATTTGTATTGTATTTGCTTTTGTTATTTATTTGTTTTGTAATTTGTATTTTGCTTTTATATTTTGAATGTTTTGTATTCAGTTGTATTTTGCTTTTGTATTTGTATGTATTGTATTTGTGTATGTTTTGTATTTTGATTTTGTATTATGTTTTTTATTTTGTATGTTGTATTTCGCTTTTTTATTTATTTGTATGTTTTTATTTTGCATTTATTTGTATGTTTTGCATTTGTATTTTGCTTTTGTATTTTATTTGTGCTTTGTATTTGTATTGTATTTTGCTTTTGTATTTGTATGTTTTGCATTTATTTGTTGTATTTTGATTTTGTATGTTTTGTATTTTGCTTTTGTATTTTATTTATTTGTATGTTTTGTATTTGTATTTTGTTTTGTCTTGCTTTTATGTTTTGATTGTTTTGTATTGTATGTTTTGTATTCAGTTGTATTTTGCTTTTGTATTTGTATGTTTGTATTTTGTGTTTTGCTTTTGTATGTTTTGCATTTATTTGTTGTATTTTGATTTAGTATGTTTTGTAGTTGTATTTTGCTTTTGTATTATTTATTTGTATGTTTTGTTATTTGTATTTTGTATTTTTTGTATTCGGTTGTATTTTGCTTTTGTATTTATTTGTATGTTTTGCATTTATTTGTGTTTTTATTTTGCATTTGTGTTTTGTATTTTGCTTTTGTATTTTATTTGTTTGTTTTGTCTTTTGCTTTTGTATTGTTTTGTCTTTTGCTTTTGTATGTTTTGCTTTAGTATTTGCTTTTGTATTTATTTGTATGTTCTGTATTCATTTATTTGTATGTTTTGCATTTTGCTTTTGTATTTTTGAATGTTTTGTATTCATTTGTATTTTGAATATTTTGTATGTTTTTATTTTGCATTTGTGTTTTGTATTTTGCTTTTGTATTTTATTTATTTGTATGTTGTTAGTATTTTGTATGTTTTGTATTTGTATGTTGTGTATTTTGCATTCATTTGTATGTTTTGCATTTGTATTTTGCTTTTGTATTTTATTTGTGTTTTGTATTTATATTGTATTGCAAGTTGTATTTTGCTTTTGTTTTGTATTCAGTTGTATTTTGCTTTTGTATTTGTATGTTTTGCATTTATTTGTTGTATTTTGATTTTGTATGTTTTGTATTTTGCTTTTGTATGTTTTGTATTTGTATTTTGTTTTGTCTTGCTTTTATGTTTTGATTGTTTTGTATTGTATGTTTTGTATTCAGTAGTATTTTGCTTTTGTATTTTTTGTATGTTTGTATTTTGTGTTTTGCTTTTGTATGTATTTGTATGTTTTGCATTTATTTGTTGTATTTTGATTCAGTATGTTTTGTAGTTGTATTTTGCATTTTGCTTTTGTATTTATTTGTATGTTTTGTTATTTGTGTTTTGTATTTTGCTTTTGTATTTATTTGTATTTTGCTTTTGTATTTATTTGTATGTTTTGCATTTGTGTTTTGTATTTTGCTTTTGTATTTTATTTATTTGTATGTTTTGTCTTTTGCTTTTGTATGTTTTGCTTTTTGTATGTTTTGTATTTGTATTGTATTTTGCTTTTATATTTTGAATGTTTTGTATTTGTATGTTTTGTATTTATTTGTATGTTTTGCATTTATTTGTTGTATTTTGATTTTGTATGTATTTGTTTGTATTAGTTGTATTGCTTTTGTATTTTGCTTTTGTATTTTGAATGTTTTGTATTTGTATGTTTTGTATTTATTTGTATGTTTTGCATTTATTTGTTGTATTTTGATTTTGTATGTATTTGTTTGTATTAGTTGTATTGCTTTTGTATTTTGCTTTTGTATTTTGCTTTTGTATGTTTTGTTATTTGTATGTGTTGTGTTTGTATTTTGTTTTGTCTTTTGCTTTTGTATGTTTTGCTTTTTGTATGTTTTGTATTTGTATTGTATTTTGCTTTTATATTTTGAATGTTTTGTATTTGTATGTTTGTATTTTGTGTTTTGCATTTGTATGTTTTGTATTTGTATGTTTTGCATTTATTTGTTGTATTTTGATTTTGTATGTTTTGTATTTTGCTTTTGTATGTATTTGTATTTATTAGTTGTATTGATTTTGTATGTTTTGTATTTTGCTTTTGTATGTATTTGAATGTTTTTATTTTGCATTTGTATTTTGCTTTTGTATTATTTATTTGTATTTTTGTATTTGTATTTTGTTGTCTTTTGCTTTTGTATGTTTTGCTTTTTGTATGTCTTGTATTTGTATTGTATTTTGCAATTTGTGTTTTGTATTTTTTGTATGTTTTGTATTCAGTTGTATTTTGCTTTTGTATTTATTTGTATGTTTGTGTTTTGCATTTATTTGTTGTATTTTGATTTTGTATTGTATGTTTTGTATTTTGTGTTTTGCATTTTGTATTTGTATGTTTGTATTTAGCTTTTGTATTTATTTGTATTTGTATTTGTATTATTTTGCATTTGTATTTTGTATTTTGCTTTGGTATTTTATTTGTATGTTTTGCATTTTGTTTGTGTATTTTGCATTTGTTTTGTATTTGAATTTTGTTGTCTTTTGTATTTGTATGTTTTGTATTTTGCTGTTGTATTTGTATGTTGTGTATTTTGCATCTGTGTTTTGTATTTGTATTTTGTTTTGTCTTGCTTTTGTATGTGCTTTTGTATGTATTTGTATGTTGTGTATTTTGCATTTTATGTTTTGTCTTTTGCTTTTGTATTTATTTGTTTGTATTTATTAGTTGTATTGCTTTTGTATTTTGTTTTGTATTTTGCATTTATTTGCTGTATTTTGATTGTTTTTATTTTGCATTTGTATTTTGTTTTGTATTTTGCATTTATTTGTATGTATTAGTTGTATTTTGATTTTGTATGTTTTTATTTTGCATTTGTATTTTATTTTTGTGTTTTGTATTTTGTATTGTCTTTTGCTTTTGTATGTTTTGCTTTTTGTATGTTTTGCTTTTTGTATGTCTTGTATTTGTATTGTATTTTGCAATTTGTGTTTTGTATTTTTTGTACGTTTTGTATTCAGTTGTATTTTGCTTTTGTATTTGTATGTTTGTGTTTTGCATTATTTGTATGTTTTGCATTTATTTGTTGTATTTTGCTTTTGTATTTATTTGTTAGTATTAGTTGTATTTTGCTTTTGTATTGTATGTTTGTATTTAGCTTTTGTATTTTTTTTGTATGTTTTGCATTTATTTGTATTTTGTATGTTTTTTGCATTTGTGTTTTGTATTTTGCTTTGGTATTTTATTTGTATGTTGTGTATTTTGCATTTTGCTTTGGTATTTTATTTATTGGTATGTTTTGTATTTTGTGTATTTTGCATTTGTGTTGTATTTGAATTGTTGTCTTTTGTATTTGTATGTTTTGTATTTTGCAGTTATATTTGTATGTTGTGTATTTTGCATCTGATTTGTATTTTATGTTTTGTCTTTTGCATGTTGTGTATTTTGCATCTGTTTTGTATTTTGTTTTGTCTTGCTTTTGTATTTATTTGTATGTATTTGTGTATTTTGCATTTTGTTTTGTCTCTTGCTTTTGTATTTATTTGTATGTTTTGCATTTGTTTTGTATTTGAATTTTGTCTTTTGCTTTTGTATTTGTATGTTGTGTATTTTGCATCTGTGTTTTGTATGTTTTGTATTTATTTGTATGTTTTGCATTTTGTTTGTATTTTGTATTTGAATTGTTGTCTTTTGCTTTTGTATGTTGTGTATTTTGCATGTTTTGTATTTGAATTTTGTTGTCTTTTGCTTTTGTATGTTTTGTCTTTTGTATTTATTTGTGTGTTGCATTTGTATTGTATTTTGCATTTGTTTTGTCTTTTGCATTTATTTGTTTCGTAATTTGTATTTTGCTGTATTTTTTGTATGTTTTGTCTTTTGCTTTTATATTTTGAATTCTGCTGTATGTTGTTCATTTGTATTTTGTTTTTATTTGTATTGTATGTTTGTTTGTATGTGCGTGTGTGTTTGTATGCGTGTATTTGTAATCAAAGTTTACTGTCTCAGCTAACCTTTGTTGGCGACAGAAGGAAGTGCGTTTGAGATGGACTGGAAGTTCTCATTGTGCAAATATGTCACCTGCGGAAGAGTAATAATAATAAAATACAAACTGTGAAAGAAATACTGATGAAATTTGTCAAATAAAACTTTCTCTCACATCAACAAAGACTCCAAGCACAGCAAGGCCAGTTGGGTCTTCAAGTGCAGAAGTCAAATTTGGATGTGTGGACTTGATGTTGACGATGTGCATCTGCACACAAACAATATGAACAAACACTGCAAAAGAAAAAAAAAAAGCAGTTTTGAGGAAAAAAAGGTGAAGCCCCAAACCTCCATAGGAAATCTCAGGTGTTCCAGAGTGTGTTCAGATCCGTTTGAAGATGCACTTCCCCAATGGAAATGCAGTTGGATGGTGCGATAAGTCCCAGGAAGCCCTCCACCACTCACCTGCATACCATTACCCACCTCCAGCACAACTACACACACAGACAAGCATCAGACATGCTTCACCTCAAATACATCTAGTATAAAATTGTTCAAAACATCTTTTTAAAAGTCAATAGCCACTTACGAGAGTGACCCTGGTTTGTCAGCCACCATTGACCTTTATGTGTCAAATTAAAACCTTCTAGATCCAGAGAGTCTAAAGATTGGTTCTTCATCAGCTGATGGTCCAGGTTAATGGGAGAGTGATGGCTCTCCAGAAGAGGATGGCAGGAGGGATAGTTGTCTCCCCATGCATATGGATCTACCAAGAACAATTTAGTCTTGTTTACGTCATGACAAAATAAGCATCTTTTGTCCTTCTGAATTTCAAGCTATGGAACAAAAACTCACCACAGTGCTTTTCATCATAACAGAAGTCTGAGAAAGAACAACATTCATGAAATCAATTTTAGTTTAGTCAAAGGCATTAAACTAAAATTGAAATATAACGTTGGAATCTCAAAGTTTTGCCTGAAGTAACCAAAAGGAAATTTATCAATGAATCATTCGTCACTCACCATCATCACTGTGTGCCAATGAAACCACGGACAACATCAGCATCAGAAGAAACATCATGCCCACAAAATCAATAAATGTTCCCACCGGTCTTGCACCCAAAAAATACAAACCGCAAAGCAAACGGGGGTTTATATAGTAATCTCCTTGAACAGAGGTAGGATGTCAGTTTTTTTCTGTGACTGGGGTCATTTGAGCGTGTCGCTGCCACTGCGCTCGTCCACAGTCTGACACAAAAAACACTTGTTTAACGAGGAAACAGAGAACGAACGAACACTGATTATATGCAATGAACAAAGCAGGGACATTTTGTGTTACATGCAAAATAAAGCAAATGGAACATTTTATAAAGGTACAATCAAATGTGAGAAATTATTATTAAAAAAAATATATATAGAAAGTACAGACCAAAAGTTTGGATACACCTTATTGAAATGAATGAGAAGATGTGTTCAAACTTTTGGTCTGTACTGTATATGTTTCTGTTTATTAAAGTTTTTATTCTACATTTGTGCCGTTTTCAGTGGGATAGTGATTTTTAAAAAATATATATATATAAATTAATAAATATTTTTAAATGGGGTTTTATACAAAAACTGCTTTTTTATTTAAAATTCACTTCATAAAAGACCCACATTTCTAACTTTAATTCATGGGGATACCATGGATAATTTCACAAGGTTTAGTGTAAGATTTTTGCCCATCTTTTGGAAAATCCAGTTTTAAAAGTAAAAAAAACAACAACTACAAATAACTTTTACCAGTAGGTGGCTGCAGAGCTCCACTATTTGCTATTTGACCACCTGAAAGATATTTTTTCAGTTGAATTCTTATCTACAGTACAGACCAAACGTTTGGACACACCTGAATGAGAAGGTGTGTCCAAACTTTTGGTCTTGGTCTGTACTGTACATATTATAAAACATCAGCATATTAGAATGATTTCTGAAGGATTATGTGACTGAAGTGATGCTAAAAATTTAGATTTGAAATCACAGGAATAAATTACATTTTAAAATATATTCAAATGGAAAACAGTTAATTTTAATAGTAAAAATACTTCAAAATTGACAAAAAAAAACTATAGTATACTATACTATACTAATATATAGTATACTATATATTGAACTATAGTATACATAAATTATTTTGTTTTCAGATCCCACTTGGTTAAATTTTTTTTTATATTTAATGCAATGACATTTTAAAGTGTCTAAATACATTTGGGGGCCACTGTATATAACAGTTGTGATGATATATTGTTTCATAAGAACTGTGAAACAGTAAATCCTTTATTTAGCAATCTCACAACTATGTCACCGATGTCTAATCTCTCAGGGAGCGAGAATTCCCAGGAGGCTTGAGGAATGGCTTTTACATCAGAGAACTGAGTGCTTCCTTACATTGGGGATATCCCCCGTTGGTTCACATGATATTTAAGAGCGATAGATTTCCACGACAGACAGGGAAATCTCTGAGAAGGCATTAAAAGGTTCAGAAGTCATTCTAGATTCTAGTCATCAGATTTAAAAGAATCAAATAACACATTATGAGATCTTAACCCCACTGTCGGCATCTGTAACGTATGGAAGTCCACTGAATAAAAAAAGTAATTGCGACTATTTATATTACCATTATTTTTTCCCTTAAAATTGTGATATAAACTCGCAACTAGGGCTGGGCCAATAAACGATATCATATCGAATCGCGATAGAATTTATGTTAATAACGATGATAAACTCTAGACATTTTTTGCTCGATATGGATTAATCTAAGAGCCAATCACACAGCAGAAATATGCGACAACAGCCAATCAGCGTGCAGCGTGCGTGTGCACGTCAAAGTACAAAGTTCAGTTCCTACCGCACTTTGCGAAGCAAACTTAACACCAGGACGACAAAAAAAAAAGATTGGAAGCAGCGACGAAAGTGAAACTAACCTCGAGTTATTATCCAAAGATGTCGAAATTGTCGACAAAAAGGTAGCACGAATTCCATTAAGTGGTTTGGCTATCTAAAAAGTGACTCTCAGCTCAGCTGAGAGTTTGGCGCGATTGTTAAAACTGAAACCGAAAGCAAAAAACGCACGCGCATTCAAAAGCAATTTTAATCCCCCTTGTTTAGAGAGTGACTCCACAATGCACGCAAATTAGGCTACATGACATATCTAGGCTGTTATTAGTATGTAGGCTATGATAGGTTGTGTATGTCTATAGCTCTGTATCATGCTTGAAATATTCGGTCTCTATTTGCACTCTATTTGAATATTTAGAGAGTAGCCTACTTTGATTATGGCTGAATTATCTGCACTTAATACGATTAAGAAAGAACTGTGTCGTAATCTTTTGTTATTTATACTGTAGAGTGTTTCAAAATGCAGTGGTTGCCTCTAATTTAAATAGCTCAACCTATAATAGAGAAAATAAACAATTGTGTTAAAAATAATAAATAAATAAATAAATAATTGTTACAAATTATGTTTTTACAATCATTTTATGTTTACATTTTGTACATTTACTCTCATTTACCATACTCTGTCACAACTTTTATTTTTTTAATTTATTTTAGTAAGGTGTTTTAAGTTTTAAGGCCAAATCTGTAATTAGTTTTTTAATAAACTATACTTTAAAATGTAATTCAATGAACCCTTTAATTTTTGTGGCTTTAGTCATTGTTGGGATACTATTTTAAAGCTGGCAACATCAACAGCTTATATCGAAATATATATCGTTATCGTTCAATATGGGGAAAAAATTATCGAGATTACATTTTTGCCATATCGCCCAGCCCTACTCGCAACTGTGAGTTACAAAGTCATAATTGTGAGTTATGAACTCGCAATTCTGACTTTTTTCTCAGAACTGCATAATAAAACTCACAACTGTGAGAAATAGTCAGATTTGTGAGATGAACACAATTGCGAGTTATGTCAGAATTGCAAAAGATAAACTGAATTGTGAGAAAAAGAATAGTGAGACAATAATTCTGACTTCAATTCTCATAATTGCGCGATAAAAACTTGCTACTCTGAAAAAAACCACGCAATTCTGACTTTAGTTCTCAGAATTGCGAAATACAAACTCACAATTGCGAGAAGGTCAGAATTGCAAGATAAAATCGATTACGAGTTACAGAGTCAGAATTGCGATATATAAACTCATAATTCCAATTTTTTTTTTCAGAATTGCATGATATAAACTTAGAAAGTCAGAATTGTGAGATTATATCAATCAATTCTGACTTTATATTATGCAGTTCCAAGAAATAAAGTCCAATTTTGAGGGAAAAAGACATGTTTTCAGAATTACGAATTCATATTTTACAATTCTGAGTTTATATCGCACAATTCTGACTTTATTTCTCAAAATGGCGACTATTTTTCAGAATTGCGATATATAAACTTGCAACACTGAGAAAAAAAAAAGTCAGAATTGTGAGTTTATATCATGGGATTCTGACTTAATTTCTCATAATTGTGTGACAAACTTTCAACTCTGAAAAAAAATTCAGAACTGAGTTTATCGAGACTTTTCAGAATTATAAGTTTTACAATTTACAATTTTACAATTCTGACTTAACTCGCAACTCTGTTTTAATTGTGAGTTTATTTTGCACAATTCTGACTTTATTTCTCAGAAAAATACGTTTTTCAAGTTACAAAGTCACAATTGCGAAAAACTCGATACTGGCAAAAAGGTCTGAATTGTGAGTTTATATCTTGCAATTTTTTTTATAACTTGCAATTGCGAATTTTTAATCACAATTCTGAAAAAAGAAGTCTGAATTGCAAGAATTAAAGTCATAATTGTGAGTTTGTATCACACAATCCTGACTTTATTTCTTGGAACTGCATAATATAAAGTCAGAATTGATTGATATAATCTCACAATTCTGACTTTCTAAGTTTATATCATGCAATTCTGGAAAAAAAAATTGGAATTACGAGTTTATATATCGCAATTCTGACTCTGTAACTCGTAATCGATTTTATCTTGCAATTCTGACTTAACTCACAATTGTGTGTTTTAAAGTCAGAATTGCACAAAATAACTCACAATTCTGACTTTTTCCTCAGAATTGTGAGTTTATATCGCACAATTCTGACATTATTTCTCAGAATTGCGAGATATACAAATACAATTACAATTCTGACTTAACTCGCAATAGTGTGTTTTGCATGATATAAGCTTGCAACTCTGAGAAATAAGTTAGTCATTTTAAGTAATTGTGAGTTTATATCATGCAATTCTGACTTTATTTCTCAAAATTGTGACTATTTCTTAGAATTGCGAAATACAAACAGAAAATTCTGACTTTTTTTCCCCCTCAGTTGCAAGTTTATATCACGCAATTCGGAATCTCGAGATTATATTTTACAATTGTGACTTAACTTGCAATTGTGTTTTAAAGTCAGAATTGTGCAATATAAACTCACAATTCTGACTTTTCCTCAGAATTGATATAAACTTGCAACTCGGAGAAAAAAAAATCTAAATTGTGATTTATATCGCACAATTCTGACTTTATTTCTCAAAAACTGTTTCTCAGAATTGCTAAATATTAAAATGCAACTCTGGGAAAAGTCAGAATTGTGAGTTTATATCACGCAATTCTGACTTAACTTGCAATAGTGTTATAAAGTCAGAATTGCCAGATATAAACTCACATTGGGAGAAATAGACAGAATTGCAAGATAAAATCACAGTTGCGAGCTATAAAGTCAGAATTGCGAGATATCATTGATTATATCATCTAATTCCATATAATTGTGAGTATATTTTATCATTCAGACGTAAGTCGCAATTGTGTGTTATAAACTAGTAGTCAGAATTGCAAGATAAAAATCACAATTGTGAGTTACAAAGTGAGAATTGCGAAAAAAAAAAAAACGTCAAACAATACTGGGAAAAAGGTCTGAAGTGTGAGTTTATATCTTGCAATTCTAACTTTATAACTTGCAATTGCGAATTTTTAATCACAATTCTGAGAAAAAAAAAAGTCTGAATTGCAAGATGTAAACTCAATTGCGAGAAAAAATTTTTTTTTAAATTTTTTTATTCAGTGGTGGAAACGGACTTCTATAGAAACGAGTGATTTGAAACTAAAGGAACACAAACATGGTTGTCCTTCATGGTACAATTTATTTGGCATTTGATTAGATGTACATCTACTTCAGAGAAAAAAAAAACTAAAAAAAAAGCAGTACATGACATAAAAAAAGAAAATAATTCAAGAAGAACTGACAAATTCACCAACTGTTGCATTCTACATAAAACACTTCATGATGCTGCTTGTTGCACCACAAAGTCTATCTAGAAGAAATCTACTTTTTTTTTTTATTAAAAAAAAAAGTTTGCAAATGGGAGGTGGGTAGAGAGGAATCAGATGTGTATCGAACCTTGGTTTGGAGACAAGCGTCTGTAAGCATAGCAGAAATGAAGAGTAACAACAGCAGAAGAGACATCCTCTCTGCATGCGCAAAAGAGTAAAACATGCAACCGGAGGTCTGTAAAACATTCATGCCAACTGTTACATTACACACGTTTAACACACACAAACACACAAGAAATTAAAGCAAACTAATGTTCACAGGATTGTCTGTGCTGACGAAACCCTGGAAATAAACGCAAAACAAAGACCATTCAGTGAAAGAACAAAAATATCTTTATGCTCGATTATTTTGCCGCTGGTGATGGATCTTTAGCAAAGAAATAGGGATCTGCTGGCCAAGTTTACATTAATTTGTCTTTGTGCTTTTGTTGTGCAAAAACATCTTTATCTTTGTACGAAATGCCTGATTGTCATTTAGTTTGGGCTTTTTGTTGCTTTTCCAGTCAGACAAAAAAAAAAATCTTCCAAAAAACCGATCCCTTAAGTTCATAACTTATGTATTTGCCTACATAATTCATTCAATAGAAATACATCATCCAAATAGCAATTGAGTAGTCTGTAAACTGGTAAATGACTAACCAGAAAAAAGAAGCTCAAATTTACTTTGTGTCAAGTACTGAACTGTTGTGGTGATTTACATTGAAATAATAACAAAAGCACATGATTCACAGGTGCTGAAAATTAAAATAATACAGTCATACACACACACACACACACACACACACACTGACAGACAGACCGACCTTGAACGCAAACCTCATAATTCATCGTAGGCAAGTCTAAACACGTAAATCCTAACTCAGGATCTCAACAAGAAGAAACCTCTATTTCAAACACCATGATTTGCTTCAGCACACCGTTTGAGATCAGTTTGAGAGGCGAAAATGAAAGAGAAGATTTATTATGTAGGTAAAAGTCGAGCTGTTTTGTAACAGTTACATTCTGAATGCGAAGGTATATTAGTGATGGACTGTCTGGATGAATTTTATGGGGGGGACATTTAAAAAAACAAATGACCAGATCTATTCACCACAAAATAAAAAAGTTATATTTTGCATAAATATTCTCATTACCACAATGAAAATAATAATTCTTCATTAACGTAATGCAGAAATAGGGTAATGGAAATGACCCATTTTAAATGTAGTATAGTAACGTCAAGATTTTTTTTAAATTAAAATAAAAAAAAAATGTAAATGTAGTACATTAAACACTATATACACTACCAGTCAAAAGTTTGTGAACAGTTCGTTTTTTTTAATGTTTTTAAAAGAAGTCTCCCCTGCTCACCAAGCCTGCATTTATATTGAAATATTTTTACTATTTTAAATAACTGTTCTCCATTTGAATATATTTTAAAATGTAATTCCTGATTTCAAAGCTGCATTTTTAGCATCATTACTCCAGTCACATGATCCTTCAGAAATCATTCTAATATTCTGATTTGCTGCTCAAAAAACATTATTATTATTACTATTATTATTATTATGTTGAAAACAGAAAGTAGCGTTTTTTCATGTTTCTTTGATGACTAGAAAGTTCAGAAAAACAGAATCTATGAATCTTTTCTAACATTATAAGTGTCTTTATCATCACTTTTGATTATTTTCAAGCATCCTTGATAAAAGTATTCATTTCTATCATTTAAGCAATATTTTAATTTATTTATTGTTTTAAATATTAATGATAAAAAAATAATAATAATAATAAATGTTTTTTGAACAGCAAATCAGCATATTAGAATGATTTCTGAAGACTCATGTGACACTGAGGACTGATGCTGAAAATGTAGCTTTGATCACAGAAATAAATTACATTTTAAAATATATTCAAATAGAAAATAATTATTTTAAATAGTAAAAATATTTCAAAATTGTACAGTTTTGCTGTATTTTGGATCAAATAAATGCAGGCTTGGTGAGCAGAAGAGACTTCTAAAAAAAAAAAACCTTACTGTTCAAAAACTTTTGACTGGTAGTGTTTTTTACATTTATTTTATTTTAGATTTTTTTTTTTTCAGCTTCAAGCGCATAAATAAATTAGATTTTGAGCATCTGAAATATTATGGACCACTGAACATTTTTGAAGTAATTTGGGTGTATTTAAGTTTCACAAAAGTAATATCATGACGCAAAAAATAAATAAATGGTTCAATAAGCTTCTATGCAAAATATAATCTCTTATTTTTTCTTTTGGTGAAAATGGGTCATTTCTTCACAGCCTTCATGAGATTTCCTGACCCTTTTAGACTTGAGCAAATGTGACACTGATTACCAAAATCCGTTTTCAACAAAGTTCACCTCCCAAAGGAATCTCAAACACTAATAGGTTGGCGATGACATTCTTTTCCAAAAACGAGGCGATGGATTTGCATCGCCATGCCACAGCAGGACGCTTAAAAAGGCTGAAACAAACTCGTACCTCCATCTAAAAGTTTTTTTTTCTTTCTTTTTTGAGTTTGTGCTACCGATCTGACACAGAAAATGTAAAAACATCACAGAACTCCAGATAGTAACACGGTACCGCTCACGACAGAGCAGTAATGAGTCAAGGGGAAAAAAATTGCTTCTTTGTGCCAGGAAAGGGTCAGTGTGCGGGACACGATTCCAGTGAGAGAACGTCAGGTCGTCTTGATTACACCACTAAGGCCTAAAAAGTCTGTTCGCCAACCGTTTCATTCGTTCAGAGTGTGGTGATCGACACATGCCAGTGTAAACCTCGGAGAGAGGTGCAATTGATGGCCGGCGCAAGTATTTACACGTGACGCTCGAGCTGAAAAACCGCTGAATAAAAACCCGAAACAAGCGTCTTTTCGTCCGTAAGTCTGAAGTCTTTGCTCTGAACAGGAAATCGTCCTCGAGTCCAACATTTAGTAAAGCGCTCAGTCTGGACACGTACCCTAGGATCCTATGATGTGCGCTACACCACTGTGCTGAGCGAGGGGCCGCTGCAGTCTGCGGTGGAGCTCTGCGTGATGCTGCTCTCTGATTCGCTGGGGGTGTCCGGAGACACAAGCAGGGTGCTGCTGTCGATGGAGTCCTCGCGCTCTTCTAGGGGCGGCGGTGGTGGGGCGGCGAGCGGCGGTTCGGGGAAATCCCTCTGGAGGGAGTCGGACGCGCCGCTCATGTGACCAGTCGCAAGTGAAACCCCGGTCCGTCCTGCAGAGAGAACAGGAGGTGAACGAAGGGTCATGCAAAACCTAGTGATCTGCACTGATGCAAAGTGTTTGCTATTGTTAAGAAAAACACAATTAATAAAAAAAAAGTAATGCAAATGTAAAAAAAAAAATCAATATAAATATAATATAATATAAATATATAAATATTAGGGCTGTCAATCGATTAAAATTTTTAATCGCGATTAATCGCATGGTTGTCTTGAGTTAACTCGCGATTAATCGCACATTTTTATCTGTTCTAAATGTACCTTAAATTAACACTTTTTAAAGTTTTTAATACTCTAATCAACATTGGCATGGATGCTTTAAGCAAATATGTGCTTATTATCAGTGAAACCATACTTGACTAGACTAACTTGTTTCAAATGTCATAGATGTTTTTCAAATAACTTGTTCATGTCTATTAGACACATGAAAAAAAGAACATAGAAACACCAGGTTCCCATTACTTCTCTTTCTTTGCACTGAGCAATTTACTTACACAAGCCTGTTTACATTATTTGCAGGACAGGGCAGCTCACTTCTTCTGAACATGCAAAATCTACGTTTATTATTACATTTGTTTGCCTCTAGGTGCCCACATACTGTCATTTGATGCAGCCAAGTTCTCAACAAAACTGTTTCCATTGTTTTGATGTAATATTTCTGTTATCAGACAACCAAAGTAATATGAAATAATAACTGAAAAAAAATCCTGAATTATGATCATGATTCAATCACTGAAAAGAATCATTTACCGGCATCCGGCATAGTCACTATTCCCTGCATTATTATCGTTGTTTTTAACTTCCTGTTTGAATGCCTTCAGGATCCTTTGACTTTTTAGGTGTTTAGCCATTTAAAGTTATGTGATCCCAAAAACCTGCTTCTTTTATGTTTTAATGTATTGTTTTGGTTATAATGTACTGATTGGAGAGCCTGGTCTCATGCAAATGCGCACTAGCACGACTTTCTGTTTCTATTTGGCGTGCTATTAACAAGCTGAAATTAACTTTGGCGTACATATGATATGCAATTATGCATGTGTTTGACGTGCATTTAATACGCCGTTTTCGCGTGCATACTCGTATGTGGCTTTACGCATCAACCCCACAGCAACAATCCTAACGTAGCCCGACTCCGCTTGCATTCATTAAATATGGCAGAAGTGCCGGTGTACGCAAAAGGATAAAATACAGAAGTACCTGCGTACCGGCCCACTTCAAGCACTGGAATGAACATAACATCTGTTTTAACCGAAAGCGCTGCTCCACTGCCGCTCGCTGAACAGAGCAGACGCAGATATGAAGAGAGGGAGGTGCGCGCGCATTCATTGGGAGACCTCACGCACGTTCAGCAAAACCGAAGAGCCTCAGAAACTATATTGGGTTTGTCCAATTATGTGTTTATGTATTGTTGCTAGACACTTTTCGCTAGGTTGGCAGCACTGCATCCATTTCTTTAACTATGGGCTAGGTAGTGGGTCAAACAGAAATGCGCGCTGCGTTAATCGCGCATTAATAAAATTAGTGCCGTTAAAATGAATTTGCGTTAACACGCTATTAACGCGTTAATTTTGACAGCCCTAATA
>NC_133383.1:9014363-9065334 GCF_049309525.1 Garra rufa | reverse complement strand
ATATATATATATATATATATATATATATATATATATATATATATATATATATATATATATATATATATATATATATATATATATATATATATATATATATATATATATATATAATATATATATATATATATATATATATATATATATATATATATATATATATATATATATATATATCTATACACTAGATGGATACATTGGTAGATAGATGATAAAATATATACACGTTATATAGATAGAAATATATACATATGATAGATAGATAGATAGATAGATAGATAGATAGATAGATAGATAGATAGATAGATAGATAGATAGATAGATAGATAGATAGATAGATAGATAGATAGATAGATAGATAGATAGATAGATAGAAAAATATGTTATATATATACGATAGATGATAGATCAAATATATACATACGTTATATAGTAGATAGAATATATATGCATTCGTTAGATAATAGATAGATAGTTGTATTAAAGCCTATTTGTTTGAATCCCTGGAGGTCTTTCCTTGAGAAGTGTTGACTGTCTCTTTAAGGGGGTTTGTCGTCTGAATAGAGTGTCGGTTTACATCTCAGACTCCTCCTCCTTCATTCTGATGAGGGTGTTCCTTCCTTCTGCCCCAGTCCACTTCTATCATCCAGGGATACAAATGTTTCTTTATCCACATTCGAGTCTGTCACCGGAGCCGAATTATAAATATTAAACATACAGTCGGGACGTTCGTGCGCCTTCAGTCAAACCATGGGATTGACACGCTGACACGGAGAGATTTGCGCGTTAGGAAGAGAAACTCTCAAGCAACTGGACTGGCTGAAACTTTGTCTCCACACCTTTGTTTCGCGAAACTTTTTCTCGTGCATGACTTTCCGATCTCTGCGGGACTATCGGAAGATTCCAGCCACGCGAATGGATATTAAATGATGCCCGTGGACTGCTTTGGGGGTTTAGTTCAGTGTGGTTTTGTAGGAAGAAAACCCCAATCCACAACCCACAGGCTTGCTGATCTGATCATGGGAAAACTGGGAACGTCTTGTTTTTTCTAGCCTCGGCACAGTCGCGCTTGTAAGATTTGGGGGTAGTTTTTTGGATTACAGCTCTCGCTGAGAGAACTAACTTTCGTTTTAATCAGACTTTTGGGTTTTTAAAGTGCCAACATGCCTCAGTTAAACGGTGGAGGAGGTGATGACCTGGGAGCAAATGATGAACTTATTTCCTTCAAAGACGAGGGCGAGCAAGAGGAGAAAATATCAGAGAATGTGTCGTCGGAGAGAGATCTGGACGAGGTCAAATCTTCCCTAGTGAACGAGTCCGAAAACAACAGCAGCTCGTCAGACTCCGAAGTAAGCAAAACAACTCAGTACTATCATTTTAGCACACTAATGTATGCATGTAGCCTATGTGTATAAAACTAAACCGATGCTTTATTTCCCAAATGCAAGCAAACAGACAGGCGTCCTCGACCCAGACCAGAACTAGAAAGTTATGAGAAACAGAGAGAATACTTTGCGGAAGGTAAAAACAAAGCAGTTCCAGATGTATTCCTTGTGTTTTGTGTACGTGAGTTGTGCATGGTAATAACAAATATTCGTTTATCGCCCCTAAAGCTTTGAGACGACAACAAGATGGAGGATTTTTCAAGGGACCCCATTATGCTGGTTATCCGTTTCTTATGATCCCAGATATTACGAATCCATACCTCTCCAACGGATCGCTATCTCCAAGCACACGAACGGTACGTGCCATTTCACTTTAAACTCAACTATCACCCTCATGACGTCACGCCGTACTCCGTAAACGTTTCAGCTGCTAAAAAGTCGCCACTTTCTCGTCTTTGTCTGACTTTCTTGCGTTTAGAATCTCTCAAACGAGTTCAGCTTTGTGTTCCAAAAGTTTACCATTGTTTGTTACCACTTGTTGAGTCTTGAGCATGCAATGCATGCATTAGGAGGCCATTCTGATGCATTGCACAATAAGTCATTTACTCGGGCTCACCCGAGCACAAAAGAAGCATTATTCGGCGCCTCCAATGGCACGAAAATGGACTTTTCGCAGTGAGATGTCTGCACAATTAATTTTGTATTATCATAACAGGCGACAAACTGGAGGCAAGCCCAGGCAGATATAGGATTCATCCAGCTTTTGGTGTCAGGAATGTGTCTTTACTCCTTTTGTTATTGCGTGATAGCGTGTTGCCCGGTTGGAGAGTCGAATTTACGACCGGGCGCATAGATATCGAAGCAGGAGGGTTCTGATTGCATGTTTTTATGGCTTATGTCATGCAGACCTTTGAGTTCATTTGAGGCACATCAAGATTTTCCAGATAAGTTCTTCCCCATCAGTGAAACTGTCTTTCAATTAGAGGGCTGTTAGGCGACTATTGTTATCATTAGTTACCGCTTGACGGCCCTATCGGAGGTCTCTACTGGATGCCCATTATCTTAATGACATCTTCACCTAGGGGGGCGGTTTGGCTACCTGAGCAGCAGGCCCCCACCGAGGCGTCTGAATCGGAGGCAAATTGCTGCATATGTTTGCCTTCCTCCATTTAGATGCACTGAAGGATATCTGGAGTGGTTTTTGTGGAGTTTTTCATAGTGTTTGCCTGTTGCTTTCTAAAGCCGCTGTGTCAGTGTATAAGTGATGAGGCATGCGAACATGGGCTAACAAGTCACTGTAGAAAAATTTCAGCAAGCCTGTAGGGATAAACATTCATTTATTGTGTTCATTGTGCTGCGAGCTCGTGAGAATGCACAAATCTCTTGGTCATACACTCGGATATTAGATGAGGCATTAGGTTTGCTTGTTTGCAGCACAATGGTTTTTTCAACTCGTCAAATAGCATTAGCCAGAGAATGGCTGCTGTCGCATGAGTGGTTTGACTAAGGAAAACAGGTTACCTTTAACAGCTGTAACAAAGAGCGACTGTGATTCTAGTAGATAAGATGGATAATAACATCTGACTTCTGGTTTGCGTGTGTGTGTGTGTGTGTGTGTGTGTGTGTGTGTGTGTGAATGTGTTTGTGTGTGAGCCCGAAGGCAACTGATTCAGCCGTGTACAATAGCAAGGTTGTGTAAAGTTTTAGAGCACAAAAGTTTGTGAAGCGCCACTCAGTCTATGAGGGGGAAAAAACATGTAATGTTACTGAACCGAAGCTGAAAATTGTTTACAGTAACTGTTGGCACTGGATTTTCAATGTAAACACAACCTGCTATGCGAAGATTTTTTTGAGGGAGCTTTATTTTCTCTCCGATTTTTTTGTTTTAGTTTGGAAAAGGTCTTCTTTTAGAGGGTTTTGCTTTCCTCTTGCAGTTATAAAGGACCTTTAGATACTCTTCTTAACTAAGTTAGTCACTTTAACAAGGTTTGCTTTGACCCCAGGTTAAAGTTGCTTAAGGTTTTATCTTCCACAACGTCCTCTTTTCGCAAATGCTAATTCAGCACTTTTGTAGTTTACAATGTTCCCATTGCTCTTTGTTTGCTAATTATCACTTCCTTATTTAATAATGTTTCTTAATTGATTTAATTATATTCTGGTGAGTGTAAACAGCAGGGTAAAAGTCCAGTGCTTTTGTGTCTAGATTAGTCAATATGTTGTTGTTAGCACTGTGAGGCTAATCTTGTTTGGTTTTCGTGGTGTGACTCTGTTTTATTAACTTGGTCTGATAAAGTTTGTTAGATGCTATTGCTAACATTTTGTGCTAGCTCCATGTGAAGTTGACATAGCAACGTTTAAGGTCCATTCACAACAAGAATGAAAACTGTAATAGCTATATTAGCAGATGGATTCCATTAGCTATGTTTTATCATTGATAAAATAACCTATAATAGATGGTTTCTGACTGACTACTAATGTTTATATGTGACCCTGGACCACAAAACCAGTCATAAGGGTTTATGAAAGCTAAATAAATAAGCTTTCTATTGAGGTATGATTTGTTAGGATAGGACTTTGGAATCTGAGGGTGCAAAGTTGTCCAAGTGAAGTTCTTCCCTGCTGAAAAAACCAGCATATGCTGGTTAGGTAGGTTTTGGTGCTGGGATGCTGGTCCTTTGCTGGTTTATGCTGGTCCTTTGCTGGTTTATGCTGGTCCTTTGCTGGTTTATGCTGGTCCTTTGCTGGTTTATGCTGACCATTTGCTGGTTTATGCTGGTCCTTTGCTGGTTTATGCATAGGACCAGCATTAACCAGCAAAGGACCAGCATTAACCAGCAAAGGACCAGCATTAACCAGCAAAGGACCAGCATAAACCAGCTAATACCAGCATCCCAGCACCAAAACCTACCTAACCAGCATATGCTGGTTTTTTCAGCAGGGTTATTACTACTCAAAAATGAATTTGATATATTTACGGTAGGATGTCTTCATGGAACATGATCTTTACTTAACATCCCAATGATTTTTGGCATAAAAGAAAAATTGATCATTTTGAACCATGCAATGTATTGTTGGCTGTTGCCACAAATATACCCGTGCTTCTTAAGATTGGTTTTGTGGTCCAGAATAACATATAATTCTTCAACTGGAAAAAGTTGAAATAGAATTAGAACGTTTATTAAAACTTTATTAGGGATGCACCGAAATGAAAATTCTTGGCCGAAACCGAAAACCGAAAAAGAGGAAACCAAGGCCGAAAACCGAAACACTGAAAGAATTATGGCAATTATTAGTACCATTGTGTTTATAACTATGATTGTGTACTAATCTTACTAAAATCAAGGCATTGCAATTGCATAAATTAATATTAAAGTTATAAACAATTAATCAAATATATTAATTGAAACAATTATTATCAATCAAGTATTATATTACTTAAATAACATACATATATTTTACAGCCTTTGTTTAAATTTTTATAACACATTATCTTGTGGATCCATCAGTTCACATTTTCAAGTCTACGTGTTTCTCTTCCAGCAGGAGGCGCTGTCCGAATGGTACACAAAGCAGCGCAGCAAATGTCTTTGAAAGGTGCAGCGCTCATATTTATTCAATGGATAGCCTTTTGAAGTTTCATCGCAATTCTTGTCTTTCAGTCCCCACATTTAAGACCACCTGAAATCATAATTAATACTTTCTTAACCCCTAATAACACTGCAGTCACCAATGAAAATTAAGCACTTTATTTCAAGAACCGACTTTCAAAAACAACCCTTACACAAAATATGTTTCTTTTTAGTTTTTTTCCCACCATGTTCGGGGCACAAGAAAAATATTAGGGGGCTAAATTAATATCAGCATGTGAAGTATAATCGTCTCTCATTGTCTCTGAGAGAATGCACGTCAGATGCTGAAAGCACTGTCAGTTTTTACTTTCGCTTTCACATATTGCGCAGTTTTCACGTTGAAATTTCCTTGAAATTTCGGCATTACAAGTTTTGCAAATCGCAATCCGAGGGTCTTTCTCTCAGATATACTGAAATACGCCCACACCGCAGACGTGTTGCTTCAGACAAGCACGTGCAGACCGCGGTTTGTGTTTGCGTCAGCATACTGTTTCGGCCGTGTTGTTTCGGTGATAAAAGTCTTTCGAAAATTTTCGGTGGCCGAATATTCGGTGCATCCCTAAACTTTATAGTTATCGTCCTTGGACATTTAGGTGCCACAAACAATGCGAAATGCAACAATGCAAAAAAAGTCGAAATGCGTCGCACTTGTGTATCCACTTCCGTTGAGGTCGAGCCAAGCTAACTTACAATATTAATTAAGCTTGAGTGCACTTACTGCACAAAGTAGTACTAGCAAGTAAGTGGCAAGCCCTCGATCGCATATCTGCGCTGTCGGAGCATGTCGGGCCTTTTTGACTGGCATTCTCTTCCCCTCTATCTTTCTTCCACTCTTTAAACTCTGTCCCTTACGATGGTATTTTAAGACCTACGAGACAATATAAAGTAAACAGAGGAATTGTCCTGCATACGAGAGGGCCTCATTTTACATAAACAAACAGTGCTCAGGAGAGCGGCCCTGTCAACAGCCCAAGCCTTTTCCACACACTCAGCACTCAGAGAGACGGGGTGGGGGTAGATGGCGAGAGAGAAACCAGGCACCCCCCTCCGGCCTGTCCCACCTCCCCGTCTTCAGCTACAGAGGGGACATTGTCCAGGCCTTTAAGTTAAGACAGCATTCCTGTAGAGCAAGACAGTTCAGGAAACCTGAAAACCGGTATACGAATGTTTGCACAAATGACCAAATAAACACAGCTTTACAATTTTATCCCGACTTAATGTGTTATGTTTTTTTTTATTTCCTTCTGTACGGATAAACTAAACAAATCCACATTAATTAAGAAATATTTCAGGCTCTCTCTTTTGCTGTGAATGCTGCGTCTTGTTAGCGAGCCAGGAATTGCGTGAGACATAAACCAATTCTCCTTTTTCCCCCTTTGAATGTTTCTACTTCATCAAGAAGCGACCATTTAAAAACCTTCCCGCCGTTGGCCGCGTTCCACCGAAGACCCTTTCTGGTAACTTGATTATTGACTGAGAAAGAAAGAAATGTCAAGCCAAACATTATTTTCCTCCTCTGGTTTTCCACACAAGCTTGGCGTCGTTCTTGACGTCTGATTTTCTTTTTTTTTCTTCTTTCGAACAAGGCAAAATAAAGACCTAATTTACAGACGTTCCTCTTGAAAGGAGAGTGGTTTATGAATCTGTACGTGAGGGTGAACCACAGGGGCTGAAGAAATGCTACAGGAAGTAGATAAAGGAATGCAGGGAGCTGTTCCCAAGGCCGTAACGCAGATCTCTTTCCTGTTGATCATATCACGTCCTGCGCTGGCTGCTTGGAATCATTCTGAATTTGCTGTATTTTTGCAATGGTTTTATCTCTTTGGCCAATTATCTTCGTATGGCATGGTGTTTACGGTATGGTGTAGATAGCAAGAGTGCCGTCATTACACAGTGGTTTTAATTGGTTTGTGTTTTTATTGCAATGAAGCAGAACTGCTCCGTATCTTAATTATCTCCGTAATTTATTTTATTACTTAATTTTTTTTTACTAATTTCCAATAATTTGGCTGCTACTTATGGTTATACTGTCCTGGAAAGAGGCAATTGTATTGAGAAATTATATAAATGTGTGTGTGTGTGTGTGTGTGTGTGTGTGTGTGTGTGTGTGTGTATATATATATAAAAAAAAATAAAACATTGACTGTTTGTGAAACATTTCGACTAGCACGGCATAGCAACATTGGTTCAGCCAATGGCGTGAGTTTTGGGGCGGAGCTATTTGTTTGACTAACCAATGGCAGACGGGGCAGTCTAATAATTTCAAAATAATTTGGCTGCTACTTATGCTTTATACAGTCCTGGAAACAGCAAATTCTATTAAGAAAATATCTAAATATATTTATATTAATATAGCATATATTTTCATGTATTTATATAATTGTATATAAATGTTTTATATATTTATAGTAATATAGCATATGTTTATATATTCATATATAATATACATTTTTTTTTTGTTTAAGTTGATGAAAACTGTAAACATGGTTGCACTAAAGCTTTGACTGTTAAACATTTTCGACCAGCATGGCATAGCAACATTGGTCCAGCCAATGGCGTGATTTTTGGGGCGGGGCTATTTGTTTGACTAACCAATGGTAGACGGGGGTGGTTTTGGGGGGTGTGATTTTTTGCACCAAATATCACACTTCACCTTTTAGAAAATGGTATTTATTTATTTTTGTCTTAAAGACGAAAATATGTAGGCTTTTAAAATTCATATAATTCATTCATAACTTAAAACAGACTGGTTGAAATGTTGCTTTGATGAATAACTAAGCCTATTAGCCTAGTTTTCCCATTATATATATTTTTTTATGTACACCTTGATATCTAGGTGTGTGTTTAATATTTCGTCATTGTACTGTAATGTTTTCATTTGTCCTTATAGGATTTAAAACTATTCAGGAAACACTGGGCTGTAAATCAAAATGATTTCAAGTGTCCGAAGACAAATCAGGAATCTAAAATGGATGTGGTTATCCTGATCTTTTAGGGACGTGCTCCGGGAGCAATATAACATTTACTTGTCTGAGGCGAAACAGACTGAAGCCTCGTTGGAGTTTCTGTGTTGGTTTTAGTGAGTGTGTGTGAGCCGCTGACGTCATTCTCCATTGATAAGATTGTGCTGGCAGTGGTCAGCGCTCATCAAAACCCACTTCATGTTCGCTCGCATGTCCTGCAGTGAATTTCCCCCCCACCTCTCCATTTTGGTCACAAAAACCAGCGAGCTCTCGCTCAGAGCTGCGTACTGACTTCATGCATCACTCCATGCTAATAAAACTTGATTGTGCCGGGGATAAAGTTTAAGGGGGTGGGGGGGCTTCAGGCTTCATCAGTCTGGTATTTTTAACAGCTGTTTTCAGTTATTACCTCGCAGTCAGAGCTTCCTGGGGCCTCGGGAGGGGGAGGGAGCGGGGTGCAGGGGGGTAGTTAGGGGTAAAACATTATGGGAAAAGAAACCAAGCGAGCTGTGGGGATGAGGGTGCCAGGTGGGTGAGAAAGTGGGCATGCGGCCAAGAAGTGTGTGTGTGTGTGTGCGCGCGTCCTGTTGGAGCACGTGAACCCTGCGATAACGCGTTATCTCATCGCAGCCCTCGACGGTCTCACATGGCCTTGTTGTGCCCGCTCCTTCATGCCAGGCAGAAAAGGCCACAGGAGATCTGATATCAGTAGCATCAGGATTTTCTTGTAGGGTGAGGTGTATTTTCAGCTAATTCCTGATGTGATCAGTTGCTTGTGATAGGGTTATCGTGGCATGCTTTTAATTACTGCTGTCTTTTCCCCCCTAATGTTACCTTTAGCACAAAGAATGCGTGTCTTCTGACTTACGAAACCTGATAAAGAAGAGACTGGCTGATGTGGAGGTTTTAAGGGCCGATTCCAACACTGTCATGCTTTCTGAAATTTAGCATGCGTTGCTAGAAGCATCTGCTTTCACATATGTGACCCTGGACCACAAAACCAGTCATAAGGTTAAATTTTTACAAAACTGAGATATATACATCATATGAAAGCTCAATAAATAAGCTTTCTATTGATGTATGGTTTGTTAGGAAAGGACGATATTTGGCCGAGATAGATCTGTTTGAAAATCTGAAATCTAAGGGTGCAAAAAATCAAAATACTGAGAAAATCACCTTTAAAGTTGTCCAAATTAAGTTCTTAGCAATGCATATTACTAATCAAAAATTACATTTTGATATTTACAGTAGGAATTTTACAAAAAATCTTCATGGAATATGATCTTTACTTAATTTCCTAATGATTTTTGACATAAAAGAAAAATCTAATTTTGACCCATACAATGTATTTTTGGCTATTGCTACAAATATACCCCAGCGACTTAAGACTGGTTTTGTGGTCCAGGGTCACATATATGTTTCATGGCCTTTTTTTCTGCTATTATTATAATGCAAAAAAGTTTAGGGATGCACTATAGAAGTCAAAAGTTTTCATACACCTTGCAGAATCTGCAAAATATTGATTATTTTACCAAAATAAGAGGAATATGCATGTTATTTTTTGTTTAGTACACACCTGAATAAGATATTTCACATAAAAGACGTTTACATATAGTCCACAAGAGAACAAAAATGGTTTTAATAGAATTTATATGACCCGATTAAAGTTTACATAAACTTGATTCTCAGTACTGTGTTCTTACCTGAATGATCCAAAACTGTTTTTTTTTTTTTTGTTTGTTTTGTTTAGTGATAGTTGTTCATGAGTCCCTTGTTTGTTCTGAACAGTTAAACTGCCTGCTGTTCTTCAGAAAAATCTTTCAGGTCCCATAAATTTTTTGGTTTTCCACCCTTTCCAACAATAAATATGATTTTAAGTTCCATCTTTTCACACTGAGGACAACTGAGGGACTCATATGCAACTAACACAGAAGTTTCAAACGCTCACTGATGCTCCAGAAGGAAACACAATGCATTAAGCTTTTTGTATTTGAAGATCAGATTGAATTTAACTTATTTGGTGTTCTGGGAAACACGTAGGTGTTTTCTGTAGCTTCTGAATGGCAGTTCTAAATGAAAAAATATGGTATTATTTAGGCAAAAAAAAAGTGCATATCTTCATTCTGTTCAAAAGTTTACACCCTGGCTCTTAATGCATTGTTTCCATCTGAAGATTTAATTTTGTTAATTTCCCTAAATTCTTTACATTTTGATTACCATCATGTAATGCTCACTTAAAGTTACATTTAATAACGGTGTTAAATGTGATCTTTAACAAATCTTAAAATAAATATCTATTTTAATACAGTACATTTATAATGATTCCTAAAATGGCTTGTAGCATTTAAATATTAATTTTAGTGTTCTTTTGTTTGTTTGGGTTTTTTTTGTATTAAGTTGAAATATCTTTTAAAATTTTGTATCTTATTTATTTTGTTGCTGACATAGCGTAAAGCCAAAACACAAGCAAACAATTGAATATATTCAGACAAAATTGAATAGAATTTCGGCCAAGCATTGTTTATAAGCCACAGTGTACAAATAAATTCTGTGTGTATCGCTATTATTATCCTTTGACAATGCTTGTTGGTAGATAGACCTGACAAGAAAGTGTCGAAATTTTAGGGATTTGCTAGTATCGACTTGCTCCAAAAAAGATTTAAGTCTAGTATCTTCAAAACAGCAGTTAAGCCCACAAATAATTGTCCAAACACTGAAGGGCGTTGCTGGCATTAGCAGTGAGTGTATGTATTATTGTGATGGTGTCAGCCATAAGCTTCGCCCATATTGAGCGCCTTCCCCATCTTAAGGAGTCATCGGTGGCGAAGCTCTTTGTGGGCAGGGGCTTGGGGGTGGGCAGGCGGCCCCGATTCTCGTGTGAAATGAGGGATGTTCTATAGTGACTCTTGGCCGAGGCGGCAGGGAGTGTATGGGAGCTTTTATGAATAGGGGCCTTTCAGTCGTTCAGTATGGCTCTGAAAGGCTGAACAAAAGCCTAGAGGGTGGCGACTGAGAGCTACACGGTAGATCCACAAAACACTTCACTTTGCAGCGGCGTAGTCGTAATCCCTAAGACATCAGCCATTGCAAACGCACACATTCAAGAAATGTCACGTAAACAAAGTGGACGGCTGACAAATCTTCGCGAAGTTTAACGCCATAATTGGCGTTCAATTGGCCGGGCTTATGGTTGTCAAAATGCTGGATTTGTTGTCGGTCTGGGAGTCTTATTCAAACACTACGGCTGCTGAAAAGTTTGTGGGAAGTTGTTTCCCCAGATCCTAAATGGAGATGGGTCGTTTTTCCATGCGTTTGACAGTGAGATACATCTTCACATTGTTTCAGTTAGGGGTGAGAGGTCAAGGTTCACAGCCTGTTGACGTGACTCACAGTTGAGTGGGCACCAAAGTTCCCAGATTCCAGTAGGGGGGTCGTGGTCGTGGTCGAGCTCCAGGCCTGGCAGCTTTTTTCCCTCCCTTTCCCTTCTAAACTCTCCATTAGGATTTGCTCAGAGCTGTCAGACAACATGTAGCGTCTCGCACACACCCTGCCGCTCACTTCCTCCCGAAAACGATGGTCCGTGGCGTGATGATTAATTAGAAAAGAAGAACAAAACAAAACCTTGCTCCAGTTCTTTTGGCTCCAGACATTCATTGGCCCGCCACAGTCTGGCTCATTCAGATTGGTGGAGTGGAAGTGACATAACCGCTGGCACAAAAGAGCAGCCGTGTGATTGGAGGAGAATGCGTATTGTGTGCCGTTGGGGGGTCCGTCACAGACACAGCGCTTCTACCGCTCTCACCCTGACCACAAGGTTGAGAGCGGCTCTATTGTCACATGACATGTTCACACTGGACCACAAGCTTTTGTGTGTGTGTGTGTGTGTGTGTGTGTGTGTGTGTGTGTGTGTGTGTGTGTGTGTGTGTGTGTGTGTGTGTGTGTGTGTGTGTGTGTGTGTGTGTGTGTGTGTGTGTGTGTGTGTGTGTGTGTGTGTGTGTGTGTGTGTGTGTGTGTGTGTGTGTGTGTGTGTGTGTGTGTGTGTGTGTGTGTGTGCGTGCTTTTTTGTTTGTACGTGAGAGTGTATGTCTTATCCAGCTGGGCCTTGTCGGTCAGGGCATGGGCCGCCCCTCCCCGTGCACAGCTGCAGTTTGGACCCAGAGGCGCAGTTGAGGGCTTGTGAAAACCCCCTGAGCCTTCCTCATTTCTCCAGATGAGTACCTCATTGTAATCGACTGAACAGGAGTGCACTTATTTTTTTTCTTTTCAGGGTTTTTTACTTTTTGTGTGACTTTTAAACTTATCTAACAGTTACATCTTTTAGATCCTTGATGTTGACCCAAATTCATTTTTGTTAAGGTTTCTTATCAACTCTTTTAAAAGCGATTACCACTTCATCAGTTACAAGTATTGTTTCAAGTTAGGGGATATAACCTTGGCTTCCAATGTAACTGTAGTTTTCCAACAGATCTTCCAAATCTTTAACATTTACGATTGGTAAATTCTTATAGACTTATCAAAAGTGGTTAACAGTTACCAAAACTCATACTCCACTTTGAGTTTTTTATAACCTTGTTGAAATTTGTGATACAGCACTGATAATGGTTACCAGGTGTTTCCAGTTTGGGTCCAATGGTTACTTTCTTCTAACTATTAGAACTTTGGTCATTTTTCTAACTGTTGTGTCCTCTAACTGTTAGAACTTTAGTATTTTTCAAATAGTATACGATACACTTTCCAGCGATATCGTATACTATTTGAACTGAACTGGATGATTATATCACCGAATTCATTGATGAACTGCCTTTAACTGAAAATTGATTATTTACAATAATGCGTTACTTACACACTATTGTGCTGTTTAAATACTGTGCAGTTGCTTTGACACAATCTGTATTGTTAAAAGCGCTATATAAATAAAGGTGACTTGAATTGACTTGTTAGAACTTTGGTAACTTTTCTAAGAGTTACATCTTCTAACTGTTAGAACTTTGGTAATTTTTCCAACTGTTACATCCTCTCACTGTTAGAACTTTGGTCATTTTTCAAACTGTTACGTCATCCAACTTTTAGAACTTTGGCAACTTTTCTAACTGTTAGAACTTTGGTAACTTTTCCAACTGTTACATCCTCTCACTGTTAGAACTTTGGTCATTTTTCAAACTGTTATGTCATCCAACTTTTAGAACTTTGGCAACTTTTCTAACTGTTAGAACTTTGGTAACTTTTCCAATAGACGTTATGCGCAACATTCTTCCGGGTTCTACAAAACAGCCTTAACTACTTCCGGCTGTCCGCTACTGGTACAGCGAAGATAGGGACGTTCTAAAACACTTAACGTGAAAAACGCTTAACGTGGCTTAAAAAACGACCAGGAAACCCCAAATTTATGTCAAACCTTACTTCTAACAAACACTAACTACTGTCAAAAGAACGAGCCCTTATTCCACAGATAAAGTGAATAATATCACGTTAAGCGTTTTCTCCCCCATGGAAGCCCATTATAAGGAAACAGCTTAACGTGGTTTAACGTACCTCAACAGCGATCAGGGAAGACCAAATTTATGTCAAATGTTACATTTAATAAACACTTGCTGCTGTCAAAAGAATGAGCTCTTATTCCGCATATAAAGTGAATATATCACGTTAAGCGTCCCCCATAGATAAGGAAATAACGTGGCTTAACGTATATAACATTACAAATTTCTGGAGAAAATGTGATGGTACGCAAAGTTGCTCCAAATTCATGACTTCTTTATTATAATTAAAATTTGACAGAAGGTACGCTAAACCAGCCTGAGTCCATGCACTATGGGGAACGCGTAGCTTGATATTATTCTCTTTATGCTGCTCGTTCTTACAAAATAAGCTGCTGTTAAAAGAATGAGCTCTTATTCAGCGTATAATGTTACGCGTTATTCCCCATAGAAAAAAAAAAAAAAAAACACGTTCTGCTGTCAAAAGAACGAGCAGCATAAAGAGAATAATATCAAGTTACGCGTTCCCCATAGAAGTCCATTATAAGGACTCAGCTTAGCCTGGTTTAGCGTACTTTAACCACGTCTTCTGTCAAATTTTACTTATAATAAAGAAGTCATGAATTTGGACCAACTTTGCGTGCCATCACATTTTCTCCAGAAATTTGTAATGTTTTACGGTAGAGAAAAAAATAGAATATTCATTCTATTCTATCGGGACAATCGACCACACAAAAACGGAGCTGCGGTTGGCAACAATAGATTTATTTTTAAACTCTGCTTCCAAGCAGGGTGGAGAGGGACATCACTGCCTCGAATTGTTTTTGTTATTTCTAGGAAGGGGAAATATATTTGACTCTCATTACAACAGCACAAATCGAGCACAAACAAATGATAGTTTTGGTGAACATTTCTTTTTTTATGCGTGCCAACTTCACCGAGGTCTGCGCAAAGGACTGATCATTACAGACAGCAGGATAAAATGTAGGCTACCTGTCTTAACTTTCATGCTTATTACAAAATTAAACTGAACAAAATTACAATGTTCTCAATTAGTCAAAGCGTCCACGTTAAACTGAATTCTATGTGAAATAATTAACGCTTAACGTGATATTATTCACTGTATATGCTGAATGAGAACTCATTCTTTTGACAGCAGCAAGTGTTAATTATATGTAACATTTGACATAAATTTGTTTTTTCCCAGTCGTTGTTAAGATACGTTAACGTTAAGCTTTTTTTGTAATGGAATAGGGGAGCGATTACTTTATATGCTGAATAACAGCAGCAAGTGTTTATTATATGTAACATTTGACATAAATTTGGTCTTCCCTGATCGCTATTGAGGTAAACCACGTTAAGCTGTTTCCTTATAATGGGCTTCTATGGGGGAGAAAACGCTTAACGTGATATTATTCACTTTATCTGTGGAATAAGGGCTCGTTCTTTTGACAGTAGTTAGTGTTTGTTAGAAGTAAGGTTTGACATAAATTTGGGGTTTCCTGGTCGTTTTTTAAGCCACGTTAAGCGTTTTTCACGTTAAGTGTTTTAGAACGTCCCTATCTTCGCTGTACCAGTAGCGGACGGCCGGAAGTAGTTAAGGCTGTTTTGTAGAACCCGGCAGAATGTTGCGCATAACGTCTATTGTTATGTCCTCTAATTGTTAGAACTTTGGTAATTTTTTTCCCAACTGTTACATCCTTTCACTGTTAGAACTTTGGTATTTTTTTCCAAGAGTTACATCTTCTAACTGTTAAAACTTTGGTAACTTTTCCAACGGTTACATCTTCTGTCACAATTTTGGTAACTTTTCCAAGATTTACATCTTCTAACTGTTAGAACTTTGGTAACTTTTCCAACAGTTACACCCTCTTATTGTCAGAAGTTTGGTAACTTTCCAAGAGTTACGTCATCTAACTGTTAGAACTTTGGTAACTTTTCCAACAGTTACAACATCTAATCAAAACTCGTTAGGAGAAGTAACTGTTGGAAAAGGTTATTACTTTTCACAAGTTTATAAATAACCCAAAATGGAGAATGAGTTTTCGTTGTTTACAGTGTCACTAAAATTATGGCATGTAAGTTTCGAGGACTGACTGTAGGAAATGTTTCCAACCAAAACTCATTTTCATTTTGGTCATTTTGGGTTTCTAATAGACTTGTTGAATGTGGTAACCTTTTCAACAATTATGACCTCTACCTTTGTTGATGTTGCACTCCTCAGCTAGTGGAAATTAGTGACATGGCGATTGCAATAGTTACCAAAATCAGCAAGTTTATAAGAAACTCAGTATGGAGAATGAGCTTTGGTTAAATGTCGAAATTAGGGGGGCGTAACTGTTGAGATTGTTGTCAACCACAACTCTTCTTCCATTTGGTGACATTAGTATGAAGCTCATCTTCAATATTCATGTTTTTAATTTGCAACCCAGGCGCCGGTTAGCACGTTGTTTAGGTTTTATACTGTTCTCCTGCGATTGTAAACAATTCCTAGCATCGCATCTCGCTCTCTTCGAAACACTCCCACAGTTTGTCACGGCCAATATCGATGGTGCGTTCCCCTAGCCGCCCGGCTCCTAGACCCAACCTCGTGAAAAACCACACAAACACGCTGTGTGTACTTTAGAACTGGTTACAGCTGCAAGCAGTGAAATCTGGATTGTGTTAGCCCATGCACTGTGATTTATAAATTGTTTCTCAGGCCATAAATTCCCACTATAATTGCACTCCAAGCCCCCTTCCACTCTCCTCACTCTTTCTCTCCCCCCTTCTTTCCCTCTCCGTCTTTCACTCCTTCGCCTCCTGCGCTTCCAGACGCGCACACACGCTCCGGCGGTACGTGGTCCGGCACTAATTGTTTGCAGGAGGGAACTGGTTTGACAAGGCAGAGAGTTTTCGAAATTAGGCAGGGCGGTCACAGTTGTGAGTCAGGGCTGTACGTCGCAGGTACGGTGTGTCATGCCTCCATATCGCCCCCCCTGGACTCTTATTGCACAATAGCGGTTGTTAATCGTCTAAAGATAACGCTTCAGCCATTTAGTGCAATTTCGCAAACATTTGCATTATTTCCTCTCCTGCATTTAATTGCAGAGGGTTTTTATGTATGCACAATTCGCTCCCCCAGGCCTCTCTGTGGTAGATTCAAGTTTTATACCTAACAGCCAACAGGTTATAAAAAATAACCCTGTTTATGTGTTGTGCCTCAAGTTCTCCGTGTGAAGGAGAGCTTGTCAACAAATCTGCCGTTTCGGGTGACATGATTTTTTTTGACGCCGGTTTTAGCAGGAGGGGTATATTGGGGAAGGGGTGAAGTTTGAGTTAGTGTGTGCTGGGGGGAGGTAGTCTACCAAGAGAACACAATAAGCTCTTTGTCTTCATTATGCACTTAGCATTTGAGGAAAGATTGAAGGTTTCTTTATTTTACTTTATCTTTTGGACAAATGCACCACATTTGGATCTCAGATTTTATATGCATATGCTATGCATCATTTAGTCTCTTCAAATACTTACAGCCTGCATTGTTGTTGGTCAAAATAATTGCAAAATATAGTTATTATCATAAGTTGGATGCCTGCAAAGTTGCAGATTACTAAAGCAAGCACTTTCGGGTTATAAAGTGGCTTTGTTATCCCTCTTGGCTGCTTGTGGGTTAACAAGCCCAGGCTGTTCATCGTAAACCTGGGTATAGTTTGGACGGCAGTGTTGTAACCAGATACCGAAATACTGGAAACCGCATAACTGACTTGTAATTGACTTTAAGGAGGGTGGCTGCATTTCGCCTTTGCAGAAAAACAGAGCTCCCAACAGACAGCTTATTACTTTCTCGTGGTCGTAATTATGTGTTGGGTTTTATTTGACCTACTGTTTTGTCCTGCGCCACAATAACACTCTTATTCCTGGCGTTGTCAAAGTTTGTTTGTGCTTTTCTGTGGAGATTATTGAAAAGAGATCGTGTTACGCGCATCCGAAAATGTTGGTTTTTGCTGATCCAAAACTGAAGGTGTCTCCCAAAGGTAGTTTTCTCTTCTGCAACCGGACGGTTGGTGAATGCAAACTTGGTCTCTGTTGCCGTCCCTAAATGAGCCACATTGCCATGGAAACCCCTGGTCTCCGGATGGCTGACCTCTGAACCAGTTCTTTAAGTAGGCAGTGAATGGAGGGAGTAGTGTTATCAGTGAGGTCACAATAGTCTCCATGGGAACTCGGAGAGCAACTGTCAGTCATGAGTCTTTCCTGTTGAGGCTGAAGCCCGGTTCTGTGTGGAAGCCACTGGCGTGATGAAAAGAGGCACTTTAACGCAGCTAATGTAGGCAGGTCAGCCAGCGCCGCTCAACTACAGGAGCAAACCACAAATAAGCGCTTCATTGCATTAGGATGATTTGCGCTTGAATGATGATTTGAAAGGTTTCATTCGTTTTAAAGGCATTGTTTACCCCAAAATGAACATTTTGACATCATTTACTCAACCTGTATGAGTTTCTTTCTTATGAGCATAAAGGAAGATATTTTGAAGAATGCTGGTGTTTGGTTCTTCAAAGTTCTTCAAAGTATCTCTGTTCAACATAAGAAAGAAACTTATACAGGTTTGGAATGACCTGAGTGTGAGTAAATGATTACAAATTTTACTTTTACCTTAATTTTGTAAAACTAAATTGTACTGATGCACTAAATTCCAACCTATATTTTCAATACTAATGGAAGATGATAATAAATGGCATTGAAAAAATAGGATGCTGTTCAATTCTACAGTGTTTAAGAGTTAAAGTTTATAATCATTACAGCAACTAATATAATAAATGTGTTTTTTATTAATGTTTACTGTTTATTCATCTTTTTAATCAATTCTAGCCAATCTGTCATTTTTAATTCTTTAAATAAAATCGTTTTTGTTGTTACTTTAATAGTAATTTTGTAACCTAACTATTTCTTTAAGTTTTAGGGATGCACTGAATTTCTAGCTAAATCTTTTATACCAATACCAAATAATTTAACAGATTATAAATGGCATAGAAACTATAAAATAAACATTTTATTGTTTTAGTTTACTTTATTTTCCAGACAGATTAATCTGCTAATATTTGGTCATTGTAAGAGGATTGATATCAAGAAACATTTATTATTACTGTATTTTATATTTTATTTTTATTAGTATCAAGAATAAACAGTTTTTGCTTTTATTTATTTATTTTTTTTCTGTGAATGTCAATATTAAGAAAATTTAAATATAGATTTTTTTTTTTGTTCAGAATTCTTGCTAAATAAAAGCTTAAAAAGAATAGCGTTTGTTCAAAATAGAAATCTTTTCTAACAATATAAGTCTTTGCTATCGCTTTTTATCAATTTAACACATCCTTGGTGAATAAAAGTATTAATTTCTGTCAACAAAAGAAAGAATAAAAATGTACTGACCCCAAACATTTAGATGGTAGTTTATATTGTTACAAAAGATTTCTATTTTTAATAAATGCTGTTATTTTCAACTTTTATTTGTTAAAGAATCCTGGAGGGGGGAGAAGGAGAATCACAGGTTCCAACAAAATATTAAGCAGCAACTGTTTTCAACATTGATAATAAATCCGCATATTAGAATGATTTCTGAAGGATCGTGTGACACTGAAGAGTTATGATGCTGACAATTCAGCTTTGTATCACAGGAATAAATTATATTTTAAAATATATTCACGTTAAAAACATTTTAAATAGTAAAAATATTTCACATTATTACTTTTTTTTTTTTGATCACAGAAATACAGCCTTGATGAGCATAAGAAACGATTTTAAAAACATTGATAATAAATCAGCATATTAGAATGATTTCTGAAGGATCATGTGACACTGAAGACTGGAGTAATGAAGCTGAAAATTCAGCTTCAAATATATTCACGTAGAAAACAATTATTTGAAATAGTAAAAATATTTCACAATATTATTTTTTTTCCGTATTTTTGATCAAATAAATACCGCCTTGATAAGCATAAGAAACGTCTCCATTGCAAATCTTACTGATCCCAAATTTTTGAGCAGCTATGTATGTATATATGTATTTTTATTTATTTATTATCTCTACATCTCTTATTCAATAATACAATTACCCTATACATCAGTGGTTCTCAATCCTGGTCCTGGGGGACCCCTGCTCTGCACATTTTGCATGTTTCCCTTATTTAAGGTGTGTTAAATAAGGGAGACATGCAAAATGTGCAGAGCAGGGGTCCCCCAGGACCGGGATTAAGAACCACTGATATACATGATCAGAAATGGTCCTGATCAAACTGAATAATATATTCTGATAATAATACATCATACATTTTAGCCTAATCACATTGTGCATCCTCAATAACAATGCCTTTTTTTCGTCTTCAAATGAGTAATATTTTGTATCGAGGAATTTCTATTTGGGTCAAATACGTTTTAACCTGTGGCTGTTTATAAGCACACAGATTTGGATCCAATTCCTGAAACGAAATTAGCGTCTGCTGATCCGTTGTACCTAAAAGTTCCCAGAACCTTGTTGAATTACTTTCTAATGTGATCGGTGGATGAATAGGCGATTTGTTTGGTTACATTTCTGGAGTCCAAGCGCTTATTGTTTCAGTAATAAGATAAGTCTCCTTTAATGAGCTACTCCTCCTCTTGAGTTTAATCTCTGAAATCAGACTTCATTTTTTGCTTATTAGCAATTTGTTTTTGTTGTTCGAAGTTGTTTTGTTCTCTCCCATCTAGATCTCTCATTCATATTTGGAGGCGGTCAAGAATCCCTGTCCTTGCCCCGCAAATTAATTTCCAATTAGCACAGATAGGGGTGTCGTTTGCCTATGAATTGTTTACTTAATTATCGGAAACTCTCGCGGCTCTTAAACAAACAATAGGCCTGAATGCCGACCTGCGGTTAGGGAGGGCTGGAAACCGTCACCTCTATTGTCTTTCCCGCTGGCGGCAGTGAAAAGAGCAGCGAGAGGTGTCGCTCGCATAAATAAATGAGTCAGGTGATGTCAGACCCCTCTGGCCGCATCAGGGCACTGCCCTTTAGGCATACATGCACGTAAGCCAGAGCCCTTTGTCAGGCTTAACTGTTCTGATGCTGAGATGTAATGGATTCCTTTGTGCGCCACCAGCTTTCTGCTTCATTCTCCTGGAGGGTGTGTAAGGAATGGGTGGAAACGTCGGGGAGAAATGTAGGCCATGCTTTGAATGATTGACATGACCTACTTGGCTCCGCCCCACGCCGGATTTGTGTTTTCTTTTTCTTTTCTCAAGAACGTTGGAAGCTCTTGCGGTTTTGAGGTGCAGCTCTTAAAATCCCCGCTATCCAGAACGAAGCTTGCGGTTGCTGCAACACTTGTTGAGGCTTCCAGATATCTCCTTAAAGAGGTGTCTTTTCTGTTTGTTTTGACAGAGGGCTTGATTTGGTCTAGTGTTTGACTGTCAGGATTGATATTTGTGAAGGTTGGAGTTGTCGTAATCCTGTTAAAGATCCCCATCATCTTCGCTCAGCTGCGCGGAAAGCATTTAAGCAGCATTTCAATCTTTCTCGCTGACCTCTTGACATCAGGTAGACGGCTACAAACTCACTCCAGGTGTATTTATGAAATGAAACCGCATGAACCTGGTTCGAAGTATGTCTTCTGTCTCAGCTTGCCCAAGGCAATGTAACGCTCATTTTTTATGATTCAATATTTGTTTTCATAATTCAGTATGTTTAATATTATATTAAACAAATAAATATTATATTATTGTATTCTATTTAATTAGCCAGACATTATTCTGCTAATATTTGGCCATTGTAAGATTATTGGTATTAAAATTAAACTTTTATTTTATTTTATCTAGACGAATTAATCTGCTATTGTTTGACCAGTTTACATTTTTTTTATTTTAATATTAGCCAGACATATTAATCTGCTAATATTTGGCCATTGTAAGATTATTGGTATTAAAAATAAACTTTTATTTTATCTAGACAAATTAATCTGCTGATGTTTGACCAGATTAGGATTATTGGTATAAAAAAAGAAACTTTTATTTTATTTTATTTTAATATTAGCCAGACATAATAATCCGCTAATATTTGGCCATTGTAAGATTTTTGGTGTTAAAAATAAACTTTTATTTTAATTTATCTAGATGAATTAATCTGCTATTGTTTGACTAGTTTAAATTTGTTTTGTTTTTTATTTTATTTTATTTTATTTTATTTTATTTTATTTTATTTTATTTTATTTTATTTTATTTTATTTTATTTTATTTTATTTTATTTTATTTTATTTTATTTTATTTTATTTTATTTTATTTTATTTTATTTTATTTTATTTTATTTTATTTTATTTTAATATTAGCCAGACATGTTAATCTGCTAATATTTGGCCATTGTAAGATTATTGGTATTAAAAATAAACTTTTATTTTATCTAGACGAATTAATCTGCTATTGTTTGACCAGTTTAAATTTTAATTTTATTTTATTTTATTTTATTTTATTTTATTTTATTTTATTTTATTTTATTTTATTTTATTTTAATATTAGCCAGACATATTAATCTGCTAATATTTGGCCATTGTAAGATTATTGGTATTAAAAATAAACTTTTATTTTATTTTAATTTATCTAGACAAATTAATCTGCTAATGTTTGACCAGATTAGGATTATTGGTATCAAAAAATAAACTTTTATTTTATTTTATTTTAATATTAGCCAGACATAATAATCTGCTCATATTTGGCCATTGTAAGATTTTTGGTGTTAAAAATAAACTTTTATTTTATTTTATTTTATTTTAATATTAGCCAGACATATTAATCTGCTAATATTTGGCCATTATTAGATTATTGGTATTAAAAATAAAGTTTTGTTTTGTTTTGTTTTTTATTTTGTTATTTTACTTTATTTTATTTTATTTTATTTTATTTTTATTCAGACAGATTAACCTGCTAATGTTTGGCCAATGTAAAATTATTGATATCGAGATTAAACTTTTTATTTTATTTTATTTTATTCAGACAGATTATTCTGCTAATGTTTGGCCAGTTTAAGATTATTAGTATCAAGAATAAATTTATTTTATTATTTTATCCAGACAGATTAATCTGCTAATATTTGGCCATTTTAAAATGATTGGTATCAAGAATAAACATTTATTACTGTATGTTTTATATTTTAGTTTATTTTTACTGGTATCATGAAAAAACGCTTTTTTGTCAATATTAATACAATTTAAATCTAGATGCAATTTAAAAATGCAATACAATAAAATAAAAAAATGATGTAGATTATGTTGGCCGTTCTCTGAATGGTATTTAAAAATAAAAAAGAAGACATTGCCTTTTTTTACATAGTACTTTTTGTTGATTTTCTTAGTAAAGGTTTGATTTACCATGTTGCTTAGCAGGTCACTGCTGAAATTTAACATGCATTTTGAGGGTTTCGTGTCTGCACACCATGTCTTTTCTCTTCTGGACAAGAAGTCAATGTTGTATATTGCTAAGCATCTGCTCCTGGAGTTATGGCTTTCAAATACAAATCCCCCGACCCCAAGTCTGTTTACTTTGGCCGATCTCCCTTTGTGTCTCCAGAAAAGCAGGGCACAGGTCCCTGCAGCCCGGTAGTCTGTGAGTTTGTGTGGGAAGGCAAAACTGAGATTGTATTTCAAGATAGTATGTTAAGTTTTCAGTCAGGTGATGGCGGTTACGATGAGGAAGGTAGATTGTATTTTTTCAGTCATCCGTCCACTTTAACTGCAGCTGCAAATACCAGAAACAGGGTAAGGCCTCCCCAACAAGAACTAGACGTTCCTCAGAGTGGCTCCTCTCAAAAACCATTCACAGATGCTTTCTTAAAGGGATAATTCACCTGAAAATGTCATTATTTAGGCTGCTCACCCTCATATCAAACCTGCATGACTGTCAAGCACAAAAGAAGATCTTTTGAGTTGCTTAGACCTTTTTTGTGTTCCACAGAAGAAAGGAAGTCACACAGGTTTCCAACAACATTAGGCTGAGTTCATGTTTGGGTGAACTGTCCCTTTAAGCACAGTAATTTCGATTGTCTAACCAACTTGCAGTTGTCGTTTATCAACTCTACTACACACAATGGAAGGTGAAAGTGAACCCAACATCTTTAATAAACAGGCCACAAGGTCTCGGCTCATCCTGCCAGCTGTAAGGAAACTGTACCAGTCCCCGCTCATAAACTACTTTTGTTTTCCGCACCACCAAACCCAGCAACCCCGTCCACCGGACCATAATGTCTTTTCCATTTTTAGCCCGCTGTCTTATCCAAACTTCCTCACAACAATTCCGCTTGTGATGAATGAAGTTAAAAGGGAGAAACAAAGCCTTATTAACCCCAAATGTGCCATGAAAGTTGACTTTAGAACAAGTTTGGGTTGTGATGTGATGTTTAATATAATATAAATATATTTAATATAATATATGAATTTATTGATATATATCCAGACAGATTAATCTGCTAATGTTTGGCCAGTTTAAGATTATTGGTATCAAGAATAAACTTTTTTATTTTAATTTATATTTAATTTAATTTTATTATTTTATCCAGACAGATTAATCTGCTAATATTTGGCCATTTTAAGATGATTGGTATCAAGAATAAACATTTATTACTGTATATTTTATTTTATTTTTATTGGTATCAAGAATAAACAGTTTTTGCTTTCAGTTTTTCAGTTTTTTTCAATATTTTGTCAATATAAATATATGTAATATAATATGTGACCCTGGACCATAAAACCAGTCTTAAGTCGCTGGGGTATATTTGTAGCAATAGCCAAAAATACATTGCATGGGTCAAAATTATTGATTTTTCTTTTATGCCAAAAATCATTAAGAAATTAAGTAAAGATCATGTTCCATGAAGATTTTTTGTAAAATTCCAACTGTAAACATATCAAAATGTAATTTTTGATTTGTAATATGCATTGTTAAGAACCTAATTTGGACATCTTTAAAGGTGATTTTCTCAGTCTTTTTGATTTTTTTTGCATCCTCAGATTTCTGATTTCAAATAGATGTATCTCAGCCAAATATTGTCCTATCCTAACAAACCATACATCAATAGAAAGCTTATTTATTGAGCTTTCATATGATGTATAAATCTCAGTTTTGTCAAATTTAACCTTATGACTGGTTTTGTGGTCCAGGGTCACATATATGAATTTTTTAATATATATATATATATATATATATATATATATATATTTATTCTGTTACAATGATTGTAAGATTTTGATCATGTAGCCCACCCGTAGTATATGTGCTTGGACGTCTATGTATAAGGATTTGTCTACATTTATGTTAAACTATAAATTTGGTTTGTGAAAAGAGTTCTTGAGGTATATATGTTCACTATAACCGCAGATGCTTTCAGCCCCTACACTCAAGAGCTTAGATACTCAAATGATGACTCCACAGGAACATCTGATACGGTTTGACTTCTACACAAACCAGATGACCGAGCCAGGCGGGGAAGCTCCGTGAAGGGATAAAAAAACTCGATTTTATAAATTGCTCCTGAAAATCATAAGCGCGGGATTCGAGGGGCCCCAGAAAAGCTGAAAGGCATCAAACTTTGACACGCGCGCTCTGAGCTACGAGGGCTTTCACAATAAACGTCTCCCTCTGTATAGGAAGTCCAGTCATTCATCATCGCATAGCACGCTCACCCTAACAGCGTCGCTTTTGCATTCGCTGTTGATTTATAAAGGAGTGAAATTAGAGAGAGGCAGATCTCCGTTTCTTCTCTGTGCATTCTGTAGGGCCTCTCCTAGTGCGTTCTGGGACTTCCTCCCAGCTGTTGCTCGTACTAACATACACACATAGTATCCATCCAGCTGGGCATTTACTATGCTGGGGCCTGCGGTCCAAATCATATTTAACTTTCACATTTCGCCCCCTCCCTTGGGCCCGGCTGCTCCTGTCTCAGCCCCCCAAACTGTTCCAGCTAATGCTCCCAGGTGCTAAACAGCGCTTGGAGTTCATCTCCACAGCTTTCAAATGAATTAAGACAAAGAACAGCTGCATCGTTGGAATCTGTGGATGACTCAGAGGTCCATTTAATTGATTTCTTCCATTCCGTTTTGTTTTAAATGAATATTCCAGGTTAAATACAGAAATGTGGTATACTTGGGTATAATGCTTACGTGCTTAAAATGAAGGTGTGAGTCTGAATTGTTTCCTGTGGCAAACGTTTAACTCTGAACATTCCTTTAAAAAAAACTTGGCTTTTGACAGACATTCTGCAACATCTCTATATTCATATAGAAGTGTTTTTGACTTTCTCTTTTGTCTCTTGCAGTATCTACAAATGAAATGGCCGCTTCTTGATGTTCCCGGGACAGCAGCCCTCAAAGACTCCAGATCGCCAACACCCGTGCACTTAGTAAGTCCTTCAGCAACTTCATATTCTGTGTCGTTCAAAGTGCAATTAAAAAGATCTTCTGAAAATTTGGGATTAGACTAATCTTGACTAAAATTGTCCATTCTTATGTTGTGCTCTTGCATGATATGTGTCTTTAAAAGCAGATGCTTTGAAAGGCAACATTTTGATCAGAAACCATTAAACCACCAGTAAAATATTGTGATATATCACGTTTTAACCGAATAGGTTGGTTTAACTTGGCTTAAAGGATTATTCACTTCCAGAATAAATATTTCCTGATACTTTACTCACTCCCATGTCATCCAAGATGTTCATGTTTTTCTTTCTTTAGTCAAAAAGAGAGATTTTTGAGGAAAACATTCAAGGATTTTTCTGCATATTGTGTACTTCAGTGGAGATCAACGGGTTGAAGGTCCAAATTGCAGTTTCAATGCAGCTTCAAAGGACTGCACGATCCAAGCCAAGAAATAAGAGTCTTGTCTAGCGAAACGATTGGTCGTTTTCTGAAAAACAATAAAATCACAAATGCTCGTCTTGCACTAGCTTTGCGATGCACATCCATGACTTCAAAAAGGTAGGGTAGGGCAAAAAAACTCCATCTCACTGTCTTCTCCAGCCTCAAAATCGTACCTTTTTTTTTTTGTAAAGGGCGTTTGACTTTCTTTACACGTTCGCTTTTTAAATACTGGGCTGGTACTTCCGCCTACATCACGCGTGACCTTTCCAACATGACTACATAATGTGTTTTGCTAGATAAGACTCTTATTCCTCAGCTGGAAGCACGTAGAACCCTTTAAAGCTTCATCGAAACAGCAATTTGGACCTTCAGCCGGTTGGCCCCACTGAAAAATCCTGCAATGTTTTTTTCAAAAAGCTTAATTTATTTTCGACTGAAGAAAGAAAGACATGAACATCTTGGATGACATGTGGGTGAGGAATTATTAGGAAATTTTTATTCTGGAAGTGAACCAATCCTTCAGAGGCATAGGTGTCCTGCGTAACTTCTTTCGCAATGAATAACTGGAGACATTTTTCCCACACGAGCATGACTAGCTTTTAGCCGAAGCCTGGCTTAGGCCGAGGGTTTAAGCTTGTCGTTCTAAGTGTCAACAAGCAACAGACTTATTTTCATGCCGTTCCACCCCCTCCGGCCACTCATGCGACCCAACTTTTGACCTGCTTCACCCTTTCCAGACACCACGGCGGAGAACCTCAGGAATGCTCGCTCCAAATGGCAGCTAATCCATTCCGGAGACACTTTTTTTTTTTTTTTTTTTTTTTTTTTTTCACCCTCCAAACATGGAGGTTGTCAGCTCAGAACGATTGAGGTTCTGCCACGGTGACAAAGTGATCACTGACTGTGGTCCGAGCTGGAAGATTAGAGCGTTTGCCCAAGAGATTCCCAAACAGACCTTTGGGTCAGTCTTGTCTAAACGAGAATCCAATTTAAAGTTCTCAGGGCAAAGATTACGATGACCTGGTAATAATACCGGTACACTGGGCCTGTTGTGTCGGGTGTTTTGTCTTTATTTACTTAGCATGTGTTTCATAAAGCACCTATTATCATGCTTGGGGACTCCAGACAGACTGCAAATATGTAGCGGGCGGATTTCAATCCAATTATATGGAGATGAGTTGATCATTGAAGCCTGTTGATGCTGACTTTGCTTTAACCACTCAGTATTGTGTTGGTCATGCCGAACGTAGAAACACTAAATGCTACTGTTCTCCCGTCAGGAAAACAGACTTCGCTTCCTCATTAGATGGTGGCATCGGGGATTAATTTCTGGCATGCAGATCTGGGGGAATCTCTTGTGATCGGAGGATTAATTAGAGTTGGTAAATAATTTAGGTGACATGCTAGAGGGTTTATTGTGTTTCTAATGAATGGCAAGGGCTGTTGAAATCACACCAGGCTGCCGAGAGGGCGTGAGTGACCTGTGGAAACCATTTCTGTGGCTGCACAGATTGGGTCCAGAAGGCACACATGCTAATAGGGTGAGCCAGAGTGGTCCGAAAGGCTCAATTATTCAGGAACCAGGTTTGTTTAGCATTCCATTGGCATCCGTCTGAATGTGTGCGAGTGTGATATTGCAGCACCGAGCCCACCTCTTCACATCGTCTTCCATACAATGCATCTGGACCCAGGCCGCATGAATAATACATCAAACCAGAACACAGGGGCAGGTGATGTGTGAGCCATTGTGAGAACTTCAGACATGTCAACCCCTTTGTAAGCGTTGTGCGAGATTAGTTTTTTCAGTTGGAAATTATACAAAGATTTGGGACACTACTCTTGTTCGTGTATCAAATGGCAATACCATAGTACAATTTGATTCCATACTCCTATATGTCATGATACTGTAAGGTACTTCAAAGAATAGCATGGAAATGTCCAAAAATTTTACTTTAGCTTTCCCGATTAGCAGCATTAGTGCTAACTTTGATGCAAATCCTTACACTTCACAGAAAAAAATATAACAGGTCAAGTTTTAGCCACTTAGTGTCTAGTATCTGATATGAAATAATCCCACAATGATATCATTGCAAAACCTGGTTCTTAAAACCCAAATTAAGTCACCGTGTTTAGCAAACGCTTATATTAGCAACAGCCGACACAGCACTCTCACTTGGCTAGCCAGTAGCTTAGCTAGTGTCTGTCTCGAAAGCATGCTTGCACATTAGGTCTAGTCAAGAAATGGTTTAAATAATTTATCATAAACTAATAAAGTCTTTACCAGGCATTAGTCATGAGTCCACAAGCCAGTTTTTAAATCGTTTTAAAAATCAGATTACAATGGGGAAATTCCATTTAAATTGGCTGCTAATGATATTGACAATTGATGTGTCTTAGTGAAGGCATGATGGGAAAAGTGTTGCGTGTTGCGTCATGTGATTTTAGTTTTTCCATTAATGCTGTTGTAGCACTTACATTGTCTGGTATGAGGATGTAATGAAAATTGTTCTCAATAAAGATGCTAAAATCTAATTCAAAGGCATGTATCTGTAAAAGGAGATGGCGATAATTGTAAATTGCGCCCCATTGTTAGGGATCATACTGTTTGGCTTGTACAGCTAGTTTTGGCTTGTCCTCTCCTCGGCTCTATTATCCTTCATTTGAATCCGTATTTAGCCTCTCATTCTTCCACTGCTAAAGCAGTTCATTGTGTCTTGATCCCTCTTGCTCAAACGCCTGTTTGCTCAGTAACTCAAGTAAGAGATGGAGGAGGTGAAGCCAAAAGAGGAAAAAAAAACAACAGACCACATTTGCTTCTTACTCCACAATGTGCTTGTTTTAGCAGAGCTCCAGTTTTAACAGCTCCATGTGGTGGCACCAAAAGTCGTCTTTGGGCGGGTTCCTCTGCTAGCGGGTGGAGAAGAGCAACAGATTAATCAGCAGGTGTAGAGCTCTAACCTTGCACTTTGTTTTGTACAGTTGTCGTTTTCAAATGGCTGCGACACCTTGTGGAGAGTCGCTCCAAAGAACTAGAGGTGCAATGTTTGCCTAACATTGTGTCTCAAAATAGTGGCCATTGAATGAAAGACTGACTTAGCACAATTGGTAAATATGTGCTTGAGAACTCTGGAGTCCATGTAATTTAACTGTGTGATACAAAAGGTGGAACAATGTTTACATAATGACTCACTTTTTCTGTTTGGTGAGGTGTTTTGTCAGCTGTTTTTCGCTGTTGTGCTGGTCAGGCGTCTTCCCCTCCTACAGGCCAATTTACAAAAGTGGATTTAAGGAGATTTATCAGGCTTCGCCCTTGATGAACTGCAGGACTTGTTTGAACAAAAGGTAAAAAGATCCAGGTACTTGTTGACAGACCACACAACCCAGGTCTGCCATCTAAAGGTGGATTCCTGCATATTGCAGCCTGAACACTTGACTGAGAAAGTGCTGTTGTTGCTGTGTCCTTATGTTACCGAACCCAGTGACTTTGGTGATACTGTTTCCCCCGTCCTTAATCTAGTGGACACTTCCTTTCTCTTAGCTGTAAAGAGCCCACTCAAACAACAAACAGGAGGACTTGACCAAGTGTTGATATAGATCCTTGGGATGCTTGGAGTCGGCTGGTCGCATCCAGTCTGATTGTAATGGGGGGCGAGGGGCCCAGTCTGGCGGCAGTCTACGCTTAAGATGTTGGTGTCGGAGGCAAAACGGCTGGTGTGTTGACACAGCAGAGATTCTTGGCACAGAAGAGAGAGACCATTAGCCTCAACAGCTAATATCATAGTGCAGCGGACAAGCATCATCTTAGAGGAATGGTGCAAGTTGCCCTCTATCTTTCTCAGTCAACCTACTGAGAGATCTTTGATGCACCTTACAGGGTTTCCAGAAGTCAAGCTCAGCTTGCCTCGGCTAAAGCAAAGCTAAGTTATGCACAAACACAGGCAGGCAGTCAGACAGACAGATAGATGGAACTAGAAAGGCAAGGAATAGAGAGGCAACCCAGAGATCTGGATGTGTTTGAACTGTGGGAAACGAGAGCCAGTCTTGTCTCAATGCAAGCCTTGTTCATGTTCACAGAGTGCTGGTTGGAGCAGAGGTCAAACCCACTGCCTACATAGAGGTGGGGGGAAGGTTAGCATGGAGGAAACAAGACTGCATTCTCCACTCTCGCTCCCTTGTGACGTCCTGAGCCAACAAGTGCCCCATTGAATCTACAGCTCACCACCTTGCATTGGCTTATGTACACATCACAGCAGTCCTGCTTCTGATATTATTATAGTCCTATTGGTGTATTTATGTGGTCAGGGTTCTGGACATGTGCTAGTAAATTATATGCTAAAATAGGTTCCTCCAGTATTCAGCGGGGGTGGTAGAATTAACTTCAATTGACTGTGTGCTAAAAATAATGAGTTCTTATTCTAGGCAAATATGCCGAGAATTGAAGTACTCTTCAAACTGCTGGGACATCATTACATTAACACCTTACACCTTAAAGAGAAAACTGTAGAGATTCAGTAGCTTCTCACTGCAGTACACAAGATGCCGGGGCGAGGCTACATCCACATCCAAGGGGTGGAGATGATTAGGTGTAGGCATCAGGGAGTGGAGACGGGTAGGTTTAGGCCTTAGGGAGTGGAGACGGGTAGGATAAGGAGTGGAAATGGGTAGGTTTAGGCATCAGGGAGTGGACACGGGTAGGTTTAGGGGTGGAGATGGGTAGGATAAGGGGTGGACATGGGTAGGTTTAAGCATCAGGGAGTGGAAACGGGTAGGTTTAGAGAGATGTAAGGTGGGAGGAGTTGGATCATGCGTTCTGCAGTGAGGACCATCTCTAGAGATTTGCTAATGCTTACATTAACGTGCCTCTTGCTGGAACTCTTAGAATGCAAAACATAGAATTGAGCTTGCTTTGCTTAGCATTTGTATTCATGTACTTGCAATGCTTCTCACAAAGTCATCAGGTCATAACTCGAGGGTAAAATATCCCTTTTACAATCACATTAGCCTAGCGTTGGGGTAGCCAACACTGCTTTGGGAGGATTGCCTTCTGCACACTTCAATCTTGCTCCAACAAGATTTTAAGTAATCCCGAAGACCCAAATTAGCTGGTTAAGGTGTGTTTATTTGGAGTTGGTGCTCTGCAGAATGGTAGGTTTTCCACAAGTGGGCCTGATCTTTTAAACTATTTCCACCTTGCCGAGAGAAGCACTGAAAGGTTTGTTACAACAGGTGTGCCACCTTTGGCCGCCTCTTGAGACAGGTGTAGCAAACAAGATCCCTGCCACTTCCCTTCACATGTCAGGCCTGTTAATGGTGAGTGGCAGCTGGAAACATCTTCCTCTTGTTGCTAGTATGCTAAGCGAGAGAAATGCTTTCTGCTAGGGGTGTTAGGTGTGATTTCTCCCACCCTTCATGCAGCCGGTCAAATGCCCCAACTGGTGTTTATTTTCCTTTGGGAGAAGTAGGGAAAAGTAAACTATGCTGCCGAGTCCCATTGTTCTTTAAAACTCCCTGGCGCCGTTCACGCGTAATGAGGCCTAATGGCTATTTTCTTCTTTTCGGTTGGCTTTTTGAGCGCACTAGTTACAGTCCTCCCTCCCTCACCTCTTGTTCTCATTTTGTTTTTCAGTCCAATAAGGTGCCAGTGGTACAGCACCCTCATCATGTTCATCCCCTTACGCCGCTGATCACCTACAGCAATGAACACTTCTCCCCTGGGACGCCTCCCTCTCACCTCTCACCAGAAATTCTTGACCCAAAGACAGGTAAGCACCACCAAGCTTCGAGAAAGAAGTACAATCCATAATCGATGAGTCATGACTTGTTTTGATTGGGTTTGTTGCAATAATATGATTAAAGGTGAAGTGTCCTTTTGGCGCCACTAGTGGCACTAAATGGAACTGCAATCTGTTTTGATCTGCCTTATGTTAATATTTGTCTTCAGCTTTCATAATCAGCTATCATTTCTTCAGGCATACCAAGGACCCCTCACCCTTCAGAGCTGTCCCCGTATTATCCTCTCTCTCCTGGGGCAGTTGGACAGATCCCTCACCCTCTAGGATGGCTGGTTCCTCAGTAAGTCTGAACCCTGTGGCCTTACAATACGTAACATCAACCTTATTTTACCCATGCAGATGGCTTAATGAAGTTTGTTGCTATTTTTAAAAGCTCTTCTAGCAAAAAGAGCATCTGCTTGTCCCTGATTTTGCTTTGGCCAGTTGTTTGAGTGCTGTTCTTCTATCTTCAGGCAAGGCCAACATATGTACTCCATCCCTCCTGGGGGCTTTAGACACCCCTACCCTGCACTCGCCATGAACGCCTCCATGTCTAGGTATGTAACAGAGGGCAAGACCTTCCTTTCTGCACCAACATGCTGATTTGAAGTTAAACTCGTTCTATTAATAGACATGAGATGCAGACAGCGCGATTCCTCCCAGAAGGCTCAGAGAAGAGTTAGTACAGGAAACGGCTGATGTGTTTTTTTGCTCAATAATGGCGCCTTGATGCCTCTCTTTCTCTTTTCACCCTGTGCCATGTTCCAGAAAGGAAGTTTTTTTTTTCATGCAACAGTTTGGTTTATTACGCTTAGATAAATGTGTGACTTAATCACCTAAAAATTACAGTAATTGTGACAAACTTTTGAACGAGAATCTGAACTAAAATGATCTAAAACTTTTACGCACATAGTTATTGTTGCAGAAACTCAAGGGGTGTAAGTTATTCCATGTTATACCTTCATTTCCCCCCCTACTTTCTACCATATCACTGTAGATATGCTAGCCATTATGTGAAAGTAGCACTTCCTGAAACTCTTGCTGAATAGAAACTTCTCTAATGCATGATTTTATCATATTCTTCCCATTCAGATAATGCTTAAAATTTCCTTAGGTTGCTGGATGAGTTCGGTTTTCGCACGTCAGCATGAAATCTCGCTGTCTTTTAATCTCCCACAGTTGCTTTCACGGCTATCTTATGACTGTGCACCTTTTGTTGGTCTGTAGCAGGAGAGAGGTCTTTTTCTGCCTTTGCATTTTGTGGCACAGTGAAGTGCTGTAGTCCAGTGGAAATATGCGTTTAACAAGAGTGTGCAAATCACAGATTGGAACCCTGTTCCCCCCCCCCCCTCATCTGTGAAAATGACAATGCTGCTATTGTATTAGCTGTTATGAATCTAAAAGCCTAGAGTAGAAGATTTTTCCAGATGCAGCTGCTAGGATAGTTACTCTCAGTTTGACAGTGTGATATGTCTGTCTGTCATTCTATCGCTCTATCATTCTGAATCTATCTATCATTTTATCGCTCTGTCGTTGTATTATTCTGAATCTATCTATCGTTCTATCTGTCGTTCTATTTTTCTATCGTTCGGTCTATTATTCTGTCGTTCATTCTTTCTATCGTTCATTCTGTCATTTATTCTATCTATCTATCATATATCTATCTATCGTTCTATTTTTCTATCGGTCTGTCTATTATTCTATCGTTCATTCTGTCGTGCGTTCTATCTATCTATAATTCATTCTGTCATTCTATCTATCATCTAGCTATCTATCCTGTCATTCAATCATTCATTCTATCATCTATCGTTCATTCTGTTGTTCATTCTGTCTGTCTGTAGATCTATCTATCTATCTATCTATCTATCTATCTATACTTCATTCTGACATTCTATCGTTCTCTCTTATTCTATCTATCGCTCTATCTATTGTTCTATCTATCTATCTGTACTTCATTCTGACATTCTATCGTTCTGTCTCTTATTCTATCTATCGCTCTATCTATTGTTCTATCTATCTATCTGTACTTCATTCTGACATTCTATCGTTCTGTCTCTTATTCTATCTGTCGCTCTATCGTTCTATCTATTGTTCTATCTGTCTATCTATCTATCTATACTTCATTCTGACATTCTATCGTTCTGTCTCTTATTCTATCTGTCGCTCTATCGTTCTATCTATTGTTCTATCTGTCTATCTATCTATCTATACTTCATTCTGACATTCTATCGTTCTGTCTCTTATTCTATCTATCGTTCTATCTATTGTTCTATCTGTCTATCTATCTATCTATCTGTACTTCATTCTGACATTCTATCGTTCTGTCTTTTATTCTATCTATCGTTCTATCTATCTATCTATCTATCTGTACTTCATTCTGACATTCTATCGTTCTGTCTTTTATTCTATCTATCGTTCTATCTATCTATCTATCTATACTTCTTTCTTACATTCTATCGTTCTGTCTATTGTTCTATCTATCGTTCTATCTATCGTTCTATCATTCCAACTATTGTTCTATCCTTCTATCGTTTTATCTATCATTCTATCGTTTTATCTATAGTTTTTTCATATTCTATCATCTAATATCTATCTAATTATCTACCATTCTATCTTTATCTACACATTCAATACCTGATGTATCCGTTTATTAATTACTGTCTGTTACTAACTGTGAATCTGTCTATCTCCTTCTAGTCTGGTATCCAGTCGTTTCTCTCCTCACATGGTGCCTCATCCTTCTCATGGCCTGCACCAGACGGGCATCCCTCACCCCGCCATTGTGTCGCCTGCCATCAAACAGGAGCCCAGCGCCGACAGCGCCAGCAACTCGACACACGGGTGAGTCTCTCTCCTCCATTACTCTCACACAGTCATTCCTCTGCTCTTCTCCCACTGACATCGTCTCTATATCCATCTGCGTCCTTACAGAAAGCCCTCGATGCCTGTGAAGAAAGAGGAAGAGAAGAAGCCTCACATCAAGAAGCCCCTAAATGCCTTTATGCTCTACATGAAGGAAATGAGGGCCAAAGTAGTGGCCGAATGCACCCTGAAAGAGAGCGCAGCCATCAACCAGATCCTGGGCAGGAGGGTGAGCGCTTACAACTCCATTACGAGAGGAGCTCAGATGCATTAGTGTGGTTCTCTTCATCTTGTTTTAAAGGAACGGTTCGCCTAAAAATGAAAAATTGGCATCATTTACTCACCCTCATGTCATTGCAAACCCATATGAAACACAAAAGGAGATATTCTGAAGATAGTGTGGGCCGCTCTAGTCCGTCCCATTACAACGAATATGCATTGAAGCTGTCAAGCATCAAAAAAGGATGCAAAGCATAATAAAAGTGGTCCTTTTGTACATAAGAAATAAACTCATTTGGGTTCGGAATGACATAAGGGAGAGTAAATGATCAAAATGTGCATTTTTGGGTGAGCTATCCCTTTAAGGTATGAAAAGGGGAAGAAGGGAAATTTGACCATATGTGCTTTTATTCCACAGTGGCACTCTCTTTCACGTGAGGAACAGGCCAAATACTACGAACTCGCCAGGAAAGAACGGCAGCTGCACTCTCAGCTTTATCCGGGCTGGTCTGCGCGAGACAACTACGTAAGTGAGCCCAGAATGCAGAGTTTAACGCAGATCATGTGGGGTTTGGATCCCTCCATTGTTTTTGGCAGCCAGGGGAGTTTTGCTTAATCAAACACATCTAATTTGCTCCAAATCATGTCTGTCTACAGGGAAAGAGGAAGAAACGGAAGAGAGACAATAAACCTGATTCCCCACAAGAGAGTAAGTGTCACTGGCCATCTGTATTTCTTTCTCATTTTCTATATGCATGATCTTTCGCTGAACCCCCCCACCCCACCCCATCATCCCTGTTGGTCCGATCACTCAGCTCATAGATCATGTTCAGTTACATTTCAACTTTAGAAGCTAGATGACATACATTTTGCCTTTTTCGTTCTTAACTGGAAATTTATTTAAGGAATAGTTAAATTACACTCCCATGTTTTTTTTTCCCATATATGTGTGTCTTTCTTTGTATGTGTGTGTGTTTTTTTTTTTAGTAGAATTTTTTTTAGTTTTTGTATTTCTATACAACCTCTGAATTTAGTCACTTTCTGAATTTAGTCACATCTCATAATCATTAATGTTGGTCAATTTTTGACTGAAATGTCTAAATTTCATCATTTTTTTTTTTGGCTTTCAAAATAAATATTGCATAAATAATATTTAATTTTAACATCTAAACATTTTATATATTAATTTTAACCAGTGTTAGTTAAATATCTATCTGACATTCCATTGTTATATCGGTTCTATCTATTGTTCTTTTATTCTGTCCTTCATTCTATCATCTATATATCATTCTTTCAGACACTCCTTCATTCTATCATTCTTTCAGTCATTTTTTAATCTATCGTTCTTTCACTCACTCTTTCATTCTATCATTCTTTCAGTCCTTTTTTCAATCTATCGTTCTTTCACTCACTCTTTCATTCTATCATTCTTTCAGTCATTTTTTCAATCTATCGTTCTTTCACTCACTCTTTCATTCTATCATTCTTTCAGTCATTTTTTCAATCTATCGTTCTTTCACTCACTCTTTCATTCTATCATTCTTTCAGTCATTTTTTAATCTATCGTTCTTTCACTCACTCTTTCATTCTGTCATTCTCAGTCATTTTTTCAATCTATCGTTCTTTCACTCACTCTTTCATTCTATCATTCTTTCAGTCATTTTTTAATCTATCGTTCTTTCACTCACTCTTTCATTCTATCATTCTTTCAGTCATTTTTTCAATCTATCGTTCTTTCACTCACTCTTTCATTCTATCATTCTTTCAGTCATTTTTTAATCTATCGTTCTTTCACTCACTCTTTCATTCTGTCATTCTCAGTCATTTTTTCAATCTATTGTTCTTTCACTCACTCTCTCATTCTATCATTCTTTCAGTCATTTTTTCAATCTATCGTTCTTGTATTATATTGTTCTATCTGTCTGTCGGTCTTTCATTCTGTCCATCTTTCAGTCTATCGTTCTTTCAATCATTCTATGTCTATCGTTCTTTCATTCTATCATTCTTTCATTCTATCATTATTTCATTCTTTCATTCTATCGTTCTTTCAATCTATCGTTCTTTTATTCTATTGTTCTATCTTTCATTTTATCTATCGTTCTAGCATTCTTTTAATCTATCGTTCTTGTATTCTATCGTGCTTCCATTTTATCTATCATTCTATTCTTCTTTTATTCACTCTTTCATTCTATCATTCTTTCAGTCATTTTTTCAATATATCGTTATTTCAGTCATTCTTTCATTCTATCATTCTTTCAGTCATTTTTTTCAATCCATCATTCTTGTATTATATCGTTCTTTCAGTCATTTCAATCTATCGTTCTTTCAGATACTCTTTCATTCAATCATTTTTTCAATCTATCATTCTTGTATTATATTGTTCTTTTATCTGTCTGTCTGTCAGTCTTTCAATCTATCGTTCTTTTATTCTATTGTTCTTTCTATCTATACATCTATCGTTCTATCATTCAATCTATCGTTCTTTCATTCCATCTATCATTTTTAATCTATCGTTCTTGTATTCTATCATTCTTTAATTTCATCTGTCTATCGTTCTATAGTTCTTTCATTCTAGCGTTCTTTCAATCTATCATTCTTTTATTCTATCCATCATCTGACTCTATTTAAATCTATTTGTAAATCTATTGTTCTTTTAGTCAATCTTTTATTCTATCATCCTTTCTTTCTATAGTTCTTGTATTCTTGCAATCTGTTCTTTCATTCTGTCTATTGTTCTTTCAATCATTTTTTTCAATCTATCATTCCTTTTTTCTGTCTATCATCTATCTCTATCTATTGCTTTAGTTATCAGTAACACTGATAAACATGTATCATTTAATTAAAATAGTTTCATTATCATCATAATGCCCGTTTTCCATTTAGTTTTCATTCTCCGTTTGTTACCAGACTATTTGGAAATATATTTATCCCCGTTTCCCCCTCATCTGCAGGTGACTTCTCACCACAGCCCAAGAAGCAGTGCATCCCGTACCTGTCGTCTGAGAAAATGTGTGACAGCCCTACCTCCTCTCACGGCAGCATGCTGGACTCTCCCGCCACGCCGTCCGCCGCTCTGGCGTCGCCAGCAGCCCCCGCAGCCACTCACTCTGAGCAGGCTCAACCCCTGTCCCTCACTACCAAACCGGAGGGCAGAGCCCATCACCCCCACTTCCCCCTGCCAGGGAAAGCCTCGGGCTCCACTTCCTCTTCCTCGTCCACCCCCACCTCCACCCATCCGAGCATCTCTCTCCACAGCCAGTCGGCGGCCCTCCTGTCCCGCCCCATCCCGTTCACCACCCTGCCTCCCTCCCTGCTCTCCCCATCCTCGCCTTTCCACCAGGCAGCCCTACATTCCCATCATGCCTTGCTGCAGACACAACCTCTCTCTCTGGTCACCAAATCAGTGGAGTGAATGGAGAAAAAGAAACAACAAACTTTTTACACATGTATATTGCTTTCTTTTGTTTTTTACATTTTTATAGATATTAGACCAAGTTTTTAAGATAGAATGAAAAGGAATAATTATTGGTCAATATTTGACCACCCCTCTATTTTGCTTTTCTCTTTGAAACAAAAATGTATTTTTTGTAAATTGCCTTTTTCCAGCGTGATTCTCCAATGTTGCTACTTGTATAAAAGACAAATGTATAAAGGTTTCTTTTTTTTTAAGCCGTACTTGACAAAATACAATTCGTAGTTTTAGTTCAATTCAATCTAATGGTAGTTAGGAGTTTGATTTTTCATTACTGCATTCTCCCTCCCTATTTTCTTTTATTTTTCTTCTTTCTTTTGGTACCACCTCACCCTGTTCCTAACCCTGTGTGTGTGACTCTCCTAAGACTCCATAGCTAATAAACCTCAAGTTATTTCTAAAGGCCGTTTTGTGTTTTTTAAGGGGGTGAAGACACTGCATGTGATGACTGGCTGAATAATGCAACGTAGATCTTCTGAATAGGGCCAGTATTACACACACTGACAGTGTTCAGTTATCTAATTAGGGCTCATGAGATGCTGTGTGTGAAATGCTGGCACTCATGATGCGCACAAACTAAATTATATAATTCATTGTTGCGTAAAACGCAGCTTCTCAAAGAAAAAAGTGCATTGTGTTACATACAATGGTAAAAGTACTCTGGGAGAACAGAATAATACAGACACGTTTTTGGTTTTAATGTGCTCATTGCAAAGAAAAAAATTAAAACTAGAAATGACTTGTTTAACGCTGTGGTTATCTGCCATATGGTGTTTAGAACAGACATTATTTGATTACACTGTGGTTTTCTTTATTGACAGGCTTGTAAGATAGAAATATAACCAAATGTTCTAGTGATTTAAAGAGAGCTTTGTGTGACGATGATGAGGACATGGGAACATATTGTTTTCAGAAGGCTGTAAATAAGCAAGATTTCAAACTCGGTCACAAACCTGTAAAAGCAGTGTCCAGAATTAAATATTTCCACGCGTTTACAGCACAGTTATATGTGTTTTGACACACTGCCACTGTTTTTTAACGAAGAGGCTTGGAAAGTCGGTCCTGTGAGATCTCATTAGCTATTTCAATTAGCAAACGGCATGGAAGGTGGGTTACGGGATTCGGTGGCCCCTGGGATGCCGAGGGCTGCCAGGAAGGAGCAATTAGGTCTCACGGAGGAGACGGAGTGACCCACTAATTCAACTTAACACATAAATGCGTTCCATTGACGGCAAATGTAAATCTTACGCATATAGACGCTAACTTCACTTTCAGTCTAGATATCTGGAGACCAATTTGAAGTATCTTTCCCAGTTTGTTAAATGTCAAATTTTAGGTCTTAAAATGTGTCTAGCAAGTGAACACGTTGAGAAAATTCATCAGTTCGCCATATTGAATGTAAACAATGCTACTGAACTGAATGAAACTGATTAGTGCCGAAAATTGTCAATTATTGTCATGTTTTGGGCTGACATTTGGAAGACTATAGACTGCCAGAAGTTATAACAAATCAAGAAGAGAAGAGTGCAAAAAATGTCTGAGGAACAGGGCGTTTGTGGTTGGCCAAACTGAACCAGGATTTCCAGGGCAGAAATCTTGACATCATTTGTGTTTGCTCTTTTTATTTCCAGTCAGGTATGTGAAATATTAGGCTAATATCTTAATTAATATTGGTTGTATGTGTCTTTACCACCTATTAACTTTAGTTTGTTAAAAATGTGGACTTTCCTGCTTACTAAGTCATGATTTAGCATCTTCCACACGATTTTTCCGTGGTTTAGAGACGTATTCAGTCGTACATTAGCCGTGCAATCAATGCTGTTGTTTACAACCGAGAATCGCCAATATGGCCGCGCATCCAGGTAACTGACCAGATCGCGACGTAAGTGCAAACTATTTATATTATTATTCTTTTAACTTTTGATGTCCTATATGATCTTGTCGTCACTCAATAGCAAATGTAGAGGCCAAAAGTGGCGAAGAACCGCTTCTGAAGTGGCAGTTCTGACTGAAATAAATGTATTTACACAGCAACTTTAACTGGATATTTATACTAGAGGCTGAGGTGGGTCAAAGCAGGAATTATTTTGTCTGGCTGTTCTGTAGCATATCGTTACAACACAACATTTAGAGCAGGTACACCAGTCTGAACTGTAAGAATGCCTTAGCATTGCTCATTTGGGTCCGCTCTCAAGGAAACTGCTAAAGCCCATAATTACGAGATGACCAGGACAGTTCATGGTTGTTGTGGTAAGTAAAAATTACATTCCAGACTGGGACAGTTGACCAAGTAACACTTGAGGTGCTAAGAAGGGCTCAAAGTTGCATTCCGTCACTGTTTCGCAAACTGTTTCTTTTGTTATAAAATTGGCTCCTTGATTTTGTTTTGTGGGTATAGGCTAGTTAGGCTATATGTGATCCAGTGATACCATTAGATGAAAAAAACCACGATCTTTTAATTTATTTCATAAGCTCGGAATCCGCAACAATTATCTAACCAACGGGTATATTTGTAGCAATAGCCCAAAATACGTTGTATGGGTAAAAAAAAAAAATTATCGATTTTTCATTTATCCAAAAATCATTAGGATGTAAATGTTCCATATGTGTAAATTTCCTACCGTCAATATATAAAAACTTAATTTCTGATTAGTATCCCTGCTGAAAAAAAAACAGCTAATACCAGCCTAGGCTGGTCTTAGCTGGTTTAAGCTGGAAGTGGCTGGTTTTAGCTGGTCTCCCAGGCTGGTTTTAGCTGGTGGTTTCCTAGCCTGACCAGCTAAGACCAGCCTGACCAGGCTGGAAAAGTGGACAAACCCCCTCTAAAACCAGCCTGCCTTCCAGCTATGACCAGCTAAAACCAGGCTGGTTGACCAGCTAAAACCAGCCAACCAGCCTAGGCTGGTTTTAGCTGTTTTTTTCACCATATGCTAGGCATTGCTAAGAACTTTATTTGGACAAATTTAAAGGCGATTTTCTTAATATTTAGATTTTTTTATTGTCCTATCCTAACAAACCGTACATAAATGGAAAGCTTATGCACATTTATTCAGCTGATGTATATCTCAGTTTCATAAAAAAATACCCTTATGACTGGTTTTGTAGTCCAGGGTCACAAATATTAGAATGTCAGTAAACTATTAGATATATGACTGTAGCTTTGAGTGGGAAATGAATGACGATCTACATGAATGAATAATTATAGCCAACAAAAAATTAAACTAGTTAAATGTGAGTGAGTGAGTGAGTGAGTGAGTGAGTGAGTGAGTGATAGATAGATAGATAGATAGATAGATAGATAGATAGATAGATAGATAGATAGATAGATAGATAGATAGATAGATAGATAGATAGATAGATAGATAGATAGATAGATAGATAGATAGATAGATAGATAGATAGATAGCTCTAGTGGTTGACATAAATATCGCACTGGTGTCGGTCAGTAGAGTTAACAGCGTTCTTCCAGTAGATGGCGATGTTGTCTTTGTAACGCACTTTCTCTGATTCACTGAAATAAAGCCCAACACAGTTAGAGGTAACCGGGGCTAGTTGTCACACACGAATGTTTGTCGAGGTAGGTTTGTTTTGTTCATTTCTATTTCTGTATGGACAAATCTTTAAATCTCTGCTACAAAAAAGCAATTGAACTGTTTTCCAAACGAAATATACAATTCATTAAAGACACTTTTGACTTTTTGTGTGGTGTAGCATGTTGTCACGAGGTGAATTGTCACAGTGGGCACCCACAGCAGTCCGGTTATAGGTTTATATTGTATGTGTACATTTCTCACGAGAAGATTAAGCCAGAATAGATGACTTTTTGTTGTAAATATCATTACTAAAAACACAGTGAACTCCTGAAGCATAGAAACTGGTCGTCAAATGAGCAAAAACCCCTCAATGCTCTAGTCTTGAGTGAAATATATTCATATGGATTCTGGCAGCAGCATTTGTGCTCACCTGGCCGTGTGCACTGATGAAATCCTGCATGTCTAGATGTGCTGTCACTCCACGTTCATTCATGTGATTTCATCCATTCATTTATTTAGAAATATCCTGTACACACCCTTCAGTTACAGTAAATATAGCAGGGGCAAATGGTGACTATGATTACTTCACCTGAGTCACAGACAGCTTAACCTTTCCTCCAGTTTCATTTTAGACTCAAACAGCACATGATCAAAGTGATTTTCATCATTAGTTTTCGGAATCATTAGATATTTAATAAAATGGCAGTTGCCTAAGACTGTATGCAAATGTTTTGTTTTTGACACCTGAAAATAATTGCTTAATTCATTTTGTAATTTAGGTCAGTTATGTCTAGTTAGTCATTGAATTTCCATATTTCACCATATAGATGGTTTGCACTTACGTCAGTTTGGTCAGTTACCCGATGCGTGGCCATATTGGCAAAAACTCGGATGTAAACGACCCCAGGAGAAAAAAAGTGCATTAAAATAAAATTTATTTAAGTACACCTAGTGCACTTCCCTAATGTACTTAAAGTGCTCTATTTTCACACAACTTAAACTTAAGATCATCTAAGTGTACTCAACTGTGCTATTTTGAGACACCATGAAGATGAACTAAAATGTGCTTTTAACATACTATCTCAGCATTTCAAAAAAAGGATTTTGTTACCAATTAAAAAAAATCCCCTTATTAATGAATTAAAATAAATAAATTATATATAATAAATGTATACAAAGCGTATTTATAATGTATTGCCCACATATTTTTATTAATAAAAAATAGATTTATTCATTATTTAAAATATATGAATAATATATAATAAATGTATACAAAGCGTATTTATGAATAAAAATATGTGGGCAATACATTACATAAATACACTTTGTATAGATTTATTATATATTATTCATATATTTTAATTAAATAATAAGTGTATTTTTATGTATAATTGGCATATTTAAAGGTTTATGAAATATGTTTTAATTGGTAACAAAATACATTTTCGGAAATGCTGAGATAGTATGTTAAAAGCACATTTTAGTTCATCTTCACGGTGTCTCAAAATAGCACAGTTGAGTACACTTAGATGATCTTAAGTTTATCTTAAGAAGTACTTAACTTTCAGTATATTAAGTACAAAATTAGTGCATGAAAATAAAGCACTTTAAGTAAGTAGGGAAGTGCACTAAGTGCACCTGGGAATATAAGTGTAGTACTAATTAGTGTATTAATATTAAGTATACTTAAAGGATTAGTTCACTTTCATAACAACAATGCACAGATAATGTTCTAACCCCCTTGTCATCCAAGATGTTCATGTCTTTCTTTCCTCAGTCGTAAAGAAATTATGTTTTTTTGAGAAAAACATTTCAGGATTTCTCTCTTTATAATGGAAATGGATGGCGCCTCGAAGTGTGAACTTCCGAAATGCAGTTTAAATGCACTTTAAATGCAGCTTCAAAAGGCTCTAAACAATCCCAGCCGATGAGGAAGGGTCTTATCTAGCGAAACGATCGGTTATTTTCGGAAAAAAATGAAAATGTATTTACTTTTTAACTTCAAATGCTCGTCTTGTCTCATCTCTGCGCAGCACATGCGATGTCTCAGCTTAATACAGTTAGGGTACGTCTAAAAACTCCCATCTCGTTTTCTTCTCTAACTTCAAAATCGCTTTAGATCGCTTCAAAAGTATGGACATAGTGTTTACAAAGTGAACATTCAAAGAAACTCAAACGCCCTTAACAAAAAAGGTAAAAACCGCATTGTAGGACGATTTTGACATTGAAGACATAAATGAGATCGGAGTTTTTAGACGTACTCTAACTGTATTCACTAGAATCACACAGAGATCGCATGTGCTGCGCAGAGATGAGACAAGACGAGCATTTGAGGTTAAAAAGTATATAAATTGTCTTTTTTTTTTTTTTTAAATAACCGATCGTTTCGCTAGATAGGACCCTTCCTCATCGGCTGGGATTGTTTAGAGCCTTTTGAAGCTGCATTTAAAGTGCATTTAAACTGCATTTCGGAAGTTCAAACTTCGGGGCTCCATCCATTTCCATTATAAAGAGAGAAATCCTGAAATGTTTTCCTCAAAAAAAAAACATAATTTCTTTACGACTGAGGAAAGAAAGACATGAACATCTTGGATGACAAGGGGGTGAGTACATTATCTGTGCATTGTTGTTATGAAAGTGAACTAATCCTTTAAGTAGCACATTTTGTCTTTATTACTATATTTTAAGTAAAATCAATTTAATTCTGATTTATCTGACGACACTTAAAATATATTTAAGTGTTAGTGCTAATTCGTAGATTTATATTAAGTCTACTTAAGTAGCACATTTGGGAATAATGATGTAATTTTAACTATTACATTACTAATATATTTTTAAAAAATCAATTTAATTTAAACTTAGGGTAACTATCTACAAGAGTACTAACATTGAAGCAATTTTTAAAGCATTCAAAACGTACTTTTAAGAAATACACTAATAAAACTCTGTATATTTTTGCAGTAGTACACTGTACTAAACATCAATTTAAATATCAGTTGTATTTAGTATACTTTCACAATTGCACTAAAGTACTACTAATGAAAAGTATACATATACTAGTGTATTTATATTGTATAATTTTTACAATTTCATTTAGCAGAAAATATAAACTCATATAGAAATCATAGAGAAGGGCTTAGTAAGCAGGAAGGGGCGCAATATTTTGACAAACTTAAATGAATAGGTGGTAAAGACACGTACAAGCAGTGTTAATTAAGATATTAGCCTAATATTTCACCTACCTGACAGGAAATAATAAGAACACGAATGTTGTCAAGATTCTTGCCCTGGAAATCCTAGTTCAGTTTGGCCAACCACAAATGCTATTTGTTCCTCAGACAGTTTTTTACACTCTTCTCCTTGATTTGTTATAACTTTTGGCAGTCTATAGTACTCCAAATGTTAGTACAGCCCAAAACATGACAATCATTTACCATTTTCAGCAGCAATAATCAGCAAAATATGCAAGTTTTTCCCGGTTCAGTCAGTGTTTAAAAAGTAGAATAATTTTAGTATTGTTATGATGAACTGTGTTAAGCTCCTTTTTTAACACAAATATTCTAAGAATGTTTATCACTAGCAACACCTGTCACTTATATAATTAAAACTTAAATTATTCAAATGATCGTTTTGATTAGGTATATACACATGAAAAGTTTGGGGTCAGTAATTACTTTTGTTGGTATTTTGAGAGAAATTAATACTTTTTTTGATCAAGGACAAACTGAATTGATAGAAAGTGACAGTTAAGACATTTATTATGTTACAAAAGATTTCTATTTCAAATACTATTATTTAGAATTTTCTGTTCATCAAAGAATCCAGAAAAAATGTATCGTGGTTCTTAATAAAAAGCACCAAATCAGTATATTAGAATGATTTCTGAAGGATAATGTAACAAAAAAATATAAAGGTTATATAAATAATAATCATATATATATATATATACAGTATATATATAATGTAGTAAATGTATTTAACAATATTACTGTTTTTATTGTAGTAAGCATAAGAGACTTACTTCAAACACAGTAAAACTTGTAATGACCTCACACTTTTGAACAGTATTCTATATTGATAATAAGCTGACTATATATACATAATGAGGTAGCAACAGCAAAAACACATGACACATAAATGGAGTCCTAAAACAGCTGGACATGCAACTTTACGTGACATGACTTCATTTGATTCATTATCAGTCTCCTGTGAGATACTTTGAGAGATGTTATAGAAGAGTTCAGATGATTCAGTTTCTCCACATATTCTTAACACTCTTAACGTCTCTTTGCAGTGATCCTCAGCTGATGGAGCTCTTCCGTGACCTTCTGGGTTCATCGATAAGCTGCGTTGCTGCAAAGCTCAAGCTCGAATCTTCTGCTGCTGTCATCTTTCTGTCCATGAACGGGAAGACCTCTCTGGTAAAGCGAGTCACAAAACATGGCATCTGCTTCTTGCCGCCAAAATTTTTCCCTCTCGATTCAAAGTTGTAGGCCACCTGGTAGTTTAGTCGAGTCAGAAGTCTTGTGATCTCCAGATCTGGACCTCCTTCATTTTCTAGCAAATCGCAAAGGGTTTGAATCAACACCGAGCCCAGAGGATGCATGAATGCACCGTAACCTATGAAACGAATGAATGTGAGTGAGGAACTGAAGTGTTTGTGACTTACAAACTATGCAAACAAAGTGATGGAGTTAATAAATCACACCTGGAGATGTGGCGTACATGACCGCTGTGTCAATAGGAATGGAAAACAGCTCAGACATGCCGTCCTCGTCCTGTGAGAATGAAGAGTCTGTCTCCACCTCCGCACCTCCATCCAACTCATGTCCTCGACACGCCTAGGGAGCAGAGAATTATGATAATCATAAACATTCAGTTATAATCTGCAACAAGTTACAAGCTAGTGTTTTCACGACACCTCATCTATTGGCCATATTGGAAGCACTGAACGTAAACAATGCCACTGAACTGAATGAAACATTACATATTTTGCTGATTATTGCAGCTTAAAATGATCAATTATTGTCATGTTTTGGGCAAAGACATTTGGAGTACTATAGACTGCCAAAAGTTATAACAAATCAAGGAAAAGAGTGCAAAAAACTGTCTGAGGAACAAAAGCCTTTTGTAAAACTCAAGGAGGATTTCCTGGGCAAGAATCTTGACAACATTCGTGTTTGTTCTTATCATTTCCGGTCAGGTACACTGCAAAAAATGCTTTTCTTACTTAGATTTTTTTGTCTTGTTTCCAGCCAAAATTTCTAATAATTCTTAAATCAAGAAGGATTTTCATTTTCATTTTCATTTCAAACAGAAAACAAGATTATTTTTCTTACCCCACTGGTAGATAATTTAGCTTGTTTTGAAGCAAAAACGCACTTAATTTTGACCTATTAGCTTCAGTTTGTCAAAATATTGCGCCCTTTCCTGCTTACTAATTCCTTCTCTATATGATTAAGCAGCTTTTCCATGGTTTAGACAGCATAAATTAGCACAACAGTGTATTCAATAGTACATTAACCATACGGTCCATGCTGTTGTTTATATCCGAGTATCACCAATATGGCTGCGCTTCCAGGTAACTGGCTGAATCATGACATAAGTGCAAAACCTCTAGTCACGTCTACAAGTTTTTTTGTGTGTTCAGATGACAATTGCCACAAATGTCATCAAGTTTCACACCATTCCGATGAATTATAAAATTCAAAACGCAACCTTTTTAGGCTTAAAATGAACAAACCAGGGAGTCAAAGGAATTCTAAAGTGTTGAAGCTCAGGCTCTTATGGAAGAATAGAAGTATAAAAGGTCACTGGAGTTTGTCTGCAAGTAAGTTTTCACAAAATGTACCTGAATCAGGAAGAGTTTGCTCTTGTCTGCCATTGACGGGCCTCCAAAGTAGCTGTAGATCTCAGCCAGTTTCACAGCACATCCGTCAGCGCCGAACACAACACCCTCCTCGCCATGACTGGATATGACGCCCACAAAACAGTCTTTACCCGCCTCTTTGCTCTCTGAGGATGGAGAACATAGAATTAGTTGAAGTTAGTGATGTGTAAGTAAGTTATCACCACTTTGGGTGTGCGTTATTTCCTAATAACTCAATGAACCCGAAGTCAATTATTCCGCTTGTACTTATCTTATTTTGACTTTTGGGAAAAATGTAAGTAGCTTCTGAAGGGCAGTACTAAATGAAAAAATATGATATTTAGGCAAAATATTATTTATTTTTTTACACATTTCCATTCTGTTCAAAAGTTTTCACCCCCGGCTCTTAATGCATCATGTTTCCTTCTGAAGCATCAGTGAGCGTTTGAACCTTCTGTAATAGTTGCATATGAGTCCCTCAGTTGTCCTCAGTGTGAAAAGATGGATCTCAAAATCATAGTCATCATTGGAAAGGGTTTAAATACACAAAAATGCTGGAAAACCAAAGAATTTGTGAGAGCTGAAGGACTTTTCTAAAGAACAGCAGGCAGTTTAACTGTTCAGGACAAACTATCACTAAACAAACAAATAAAAAAACAGCTGTGGATCATTCAGGTAACAATACAGTATTAAGAATCAAGTGTATGTAAACTTTTGAACAGGGTCGTTTTTATAAATATAAATACAACTGTTATTGTCTCTTATGGACTATATGTACATTTCTTTTGTGTGAAATATCTTATTTAGTTTAGTACTAGATACAAAATAACATGCATTTTGTATGATCCCTTTTATTTTGGTAAAATAACATTTTGCAGATTCTGCAAAGTGTGTGTAAACTTTTGACTTCAACTGTAAAATTAAGTTGTTTTTCATCAAGTTATAAGAGTTTGTCCAAGAGATAAAATGTGTGTAATCTGTACTTGCTGATAAATGAGGATAGTATTATTAACAAGCATGGGACTTCGACACCAATAAATAACCTTATGTAATGTCTTTTTAAAAACTCGAGAAAAAAATCATCTGCTGGGAAAGAAATTGACCTTTTTTCATTATTAGTCTTAACAATTTCATTACCTGCTTTAAATGCTTCATAGATCTCATCTGCTTCGATGTCCATTCTGATGGCCACAGAGAAGCCGAGCTTGCTGAGGATTTTGTGAAGTCTTTGAGTGTCTTTCTTCGCACCTTTCCTCTTGCCCAGACCTGTACCTGGATAGAAGTTCTCCACAGACACTATCAACGCCCTGTTCTTCATTCTCTTGTTTGCTGTGAAAGGAATTTTACAAGAAAACATCTTTACCTCTCTTCTGTCAAACAGTGAGGTCTAATGCAGTACAATCTGTGTGAGAACAAGGAGAGCCTACATTATAAGTCTGTCTGAATGTCAGTGAGTAGGTGAGTTCAGCTTTATGAGCCTTATTACACGTCTGTTTTGCCATATATGGAGTTTCCTCCCAGCATTTTATGTCATCAGTCTGGTCTACGCAACAATGGCAGTTCCCTGACAAATCAGACGCTTCAACTTTAGCAAATAAAATAGTAAAATGGTAGTTTACTAGAGCAATGGTTTGCCAGTAACTGAGAATTATAGAGTTAATAGTTTTATTTAGCAAGGACGCTTTGAATTGATCAAAAGTGATGATAAATACATTTATAACGTTGAACTTTCTATTCATAAAAAAACCTGACAAAATTCTACTCAGCTGTTTTCAACATAATAATTATAATAAATGCTTTTTGAGCAGCAAATCAGAATATTAGAATGATTTCTGAAGGATCATGTGACTGGAAAATATATTCAAATACAAAACAGTTATGCAAAATAGTAAAATATTTCAAAATTTTACTGTTTTTGCTGTACTTTCGATCAAAGTGACTTTATATAATAATCAGTTTTGATGAATTTGAATATTAGGCCTATCAGTTTCTACTTTACTTTTTAAGATAAATGACAAAAGCTTTTAGGGTTAGACTGCACACCTTTATTTGTTCCAAGGAGAGGTGGTTATGTGTGTACATAGTGGACAGACAGCATGATTTACAACACTGTGTCAGCAATAAATTAGTTCTGCAATCACGTTCTTCCCACAGACGTTCAGCACTTCAGCTACTGTAGATTACTACAGGGAAGTCTAAAGGACACAGTGTTAATAAGCACAATAAAAGATGACTTGCTTTTCTTATTTTGTGTGTTTGCTATCGATGAGTAGGCTATCGATAGCTTTTTACATTTCTAAGTGGCAATTGTCATATTCAAAATGTTAGACCACTGCTGAAGATACTATAAATGGTCCTGTCACGTAGTAGGCTATGCGTTACGTTGGATTTGGCGATTTGAAATATTTTTACAAAGTGCGGAACGGACTTTTTAGTTGTTTGTCAGAAATAACACTAATGTTCCATGAAGATATTTTGTACATTTCCTGCCGTAAATATATCAAAACTTATTTTTTTCTTAGTAATATGCATTGCTAAGAACTTCATTTGGACAACTTTAAAAGCGATTTTCTCAATATTTTGATATTTTTTTGCACCCTCAGATTCCGGATTTTCAAATAGTTGTATCTCGGCGGCCATATATTGTCCTATCGTAACAAGCCACACACCAATGGAAAACTTGCAGACATTTTAGTAGGAACTCTAGTAAATTACATGCAATTTTGTTTCATTGTTTATTTATTTATTTATTTTTCCGAATCATGGTAGTGATATCTATTTTAAAAATACAATTGTTATTCTCCATTTATTTAAAATTACGCAGATAGGTAAATGTCGAATACTTAGCACAAAATAAATGTATATGTTCTGGATGCTGAACCTCACTGACCAGATCTTTGAGAAGTAGTGCTGAAGTCCAAATAAAGATATAACTACTGTATA
>NC_133383.1:8959758-9013863 GCF_049309525.1 Garra rufa | reverse complement strand
GAAGAAAAAAGACATAAACATCTTGGATCACAAGGGGGTGAGTAGATTATCTGCAAATCGTTGTTCTGAAAGTGAACTACTCCTTTAAGGAATAAATGTTAACACAGCTTGCCACATGGTATGTAATATAAAAGGCTTAAAGCTAGTAACATAAATAGACACTATGTATCTTTCAGGAGTAAATGTTAAAACAGCTTGCCTTACGGAATGTTATTAAAATGCGTAAAGCTCCATAAGGCACAATACACGATAACATAGTGGTAGATAAAGGCCCTGACGGCCTGCGAAAGAGCCTCTGCAGCTCAGCGCCTGTTCATCCCCCTCATGACCGAATATAAGCAAAGCTGCAAGCCTTTACCAGCCCAGACTGCAGCAAACACACCGTTTCAGCAAATGCATTGATTAAAGCAACACCTTTACCTGTCCGTGGCGGATCTGTTATTGTCAGAATGAAGAGGAGAAGCACAAAACCACCGCTGTCAGCCTTCGGCAACATTTATCCTCCATTCATAGTATCTTACACCGGAGAAAATGTGCGAGAGAAAATGCAGTTAAAGCAGCAGCCGCTAATGTTGAGAAAAAAAATCACAACGAACAGCCGATTCCCGCTTGCTGTGTGTATTCCGTCGACCAGAAATAAGCTTCGACAATCGGATGTGTTGATTTCAGTTGGCTAGGCTCGGGATATAGTGTCATATTCCATGGCTGTTTCCTCTGGCTCAGTAAACGGGCTTAGGACGGATATAAAACAAGATGGCTCCGCCACCGTCCCATCAAAACAATCCCAACCATGTTCTCCAGCCCACAGACGGGAGGAGGAGGCGCTTAATCAACCCCTCATAATAATACATCCACGACATTTCCTCATGTCTCACTGTTCACACGGATGTTTCATGGAATATTACACTCTACCAAGTAAAGCGTTTTGAGCGCGTTAGTTTTGTTGAATCACATGGTTTTGCCAGTCATATGACTACGTACTAGTTGGCACTATAGGGCCTAAAATATATATATATATATATATATATATATATACAGTAACTAATTATATTACTTAGTTACTTTTTAATGAAAAGTAATGCGTTACGTTACTTTTGCGTTACTTTTAAAATCTGGGCAGGGCTTACTTGTTTGTTTTTAATATAAAAAGTTTTATTTTTCTCAAATGTAAAAGCCTTTTCACACCAAAAGCCTCAGGCTTAGAGAACTGTAAATTCATATCTGTACAGTAGACCGAAGAAAAAAAAGTCAACTGTTCAGGAATAAAAAAAAAAAACGAAAACAAATGTTAGATAATTTTTTCTTATTAGTATGGACGAATTGGATCATCGAAGGTCGACAGCAAAGACATTGGTTAATAAAATGGGATTAAATACACAAAGGATATTTGAATTATTTAACATTTATTTATTGTAGGTTTGCGTTAAATTTCACAGTTTTTATTCATTTCGAGGAATACTTAACTGTTTTTTTAGTGAGTGATAATTTTTTTTTGCATGTTCACATTTATTCTAGAACTAAAGTAACATCTTGCAATTTTTTTCTCAGCATGGGAAAATAAATGAGGGGAAATTAAAAGTAACTGCTGTTACTTATTTGAAAAAGTAACTCAGATATTTTCTTGTCAATTAAAAAGTATAATGATACATGCATGACATTTCCTTATGTCTCACCGTTCACACGGATGTAATATTCATGGAATATTACGCTCTGCCAAGTAAAGCATTTTGAGCGCGTTTGTTTTGTTGCAGCCAGTCATATAACTAGGATATGAAATGTAGTTGGCACTATAGGGCCTAAAATTTATATATATAAAATTTGCAGGATGCTCAGAAAAGATGGAACATTATAAATGTCTTCTGTCGCTTTAGCTGTATGTATATAGAATATATAGAAGTTAGAAACCACCATGACGGCGCTATTAAGTTACTCAGGAAAAATGTACAAAGAAAATTAACAAATGAAATTAACAATTTAGCCACTAGATTTTTCAAATTAATAAATAATATATCTGCAAGCAGCGATTGCCTGGATTCAAGCGCTTTGAGGTAAAAAGACATTATGTAGCAACAGTGTTGGGGAAAGTTACTTTTAAAAGTAATGCATTACAATATTGAGTTACTCCCTAAAAAAAGTAACTAATTACATTACTTAGTTATTTTTTAATGGAAAGTAATGCGTTACGTTACTTTTGCGTTTCTTTTTAAATCTGGCCAGGGCTTGCTTGTTTGTTTTTAATATAAAAAGTTCTATTTTTGGCAAATGTAAAAGCCTTTTCACACCAAAAGCACCAGGCTTAGAGAAAAGTAAATTCATGTCTGTACAGTAGACCAAAGAAAAAAAAAGTAAACTCTTCAGCAATAAAAAAAAAAAGAAAACAAATGTTTACACAGAGCACATGCATCACAGTAATCAGACTAAAATGTCCGCGATTCAAAACGGCAGATTCAACAAACCGCATATTAAAAGCGGTGAGAGCTCCTAACTATATAGATATTTTTATCCATGTGTGAGTTATTGAGACTAGCAGCTCTGTGAAACAGCCAATCAGAGCAGAGCTCATTAATATTCATGAAGCTTCCAAATAAGGCAAAAACGGACTGTTTCATTCTAGGGACAAATTCTAGGGTTGTAAATTGACCTGTAAAGCCATTTCTGGAGATTTTTTGCCCTTTCCTATGCCATATACCTTCTATGTAGATATCAGAGAACAATTTAAAATATTCTCTCAATGCATTCTATGGCACCTTAAATATATTTACAGTAGGAAATTAACAAAATATAATCATGGAACATGATCTTTACTTAATATCCAAATGATTTTTGGCATAAAAGAAAAGTTTATAACTTTGACCCATACAAAGTATTTTTGGCTATTGCAATAAATATACCCCTGGTACTTAAGACTGGTTTTGTGGTCCAGGGTCACATATGCTGTATGAGTCCAGCCTCCAACCCAATTCAACAAATGGGTAATGTAAAATATGAATTGTGAAATAATACACACAAATCGTAGAACCCTTTTTATTGTTCCCCTGGGATGTCTTCAACATCATAAAAGATGTTCAAACTTCAGGAGGACTGAATCAGCTTTGTTCAAAACAAATCAAGGGTTAGAAAGAACTGAATGGATCAAATGATTCACCTGTTTGAATCAGCTAATGTGGATGAAGCTGAAAAACTAAAACAAACTAAAACAAAACTATAAAACAAAAGTCCAAAAAAAAAAAAATCAGTTGTTTTTCACAAATCTAGTTTCACAGTAATTAAGAAAAATGTCATTTAAAAAAAATATATATTTGACCCTGCCCATGTTAAGAGTTTTTGTGAAGTCTTTAGTTTCAGAAGTAATCCACGGCTTTCCTCCTCTTGGGCAGCTGGAGGAGGTTGTCTGTGATGGAGGCTGGGTCCTGTGTGGCCGGTGTTCTGGCTTTCCCGGGTGTTGGTGTGCTGGAGGGAGTGGCGAGGCCCCCGAGAGGAGTCTTAGAGCCCATGCTCCTGTGCGCAGGTGACGGGGTGTAGCTCGCCCTCAGGGCTTTATCTGTGTATTTGCTGGAAGATCTGTTTACTAGACGCTGGAGGGCAGGAGACAGCGCTGCGGGACTCAGTCCCTTCGGAGTGAGACTGCAATACATAGAAATAAGCATTTAGTACACAACGTAAATGCAGTTTTGAATATCACTTTAAAAATTATATCAAAAAGGGGATATTTTGATTTTTAATTTTCATGTGTAAACCAAACATTCTTTTTTAAGTTTTAGATATATGAAAATTTACATGGTTGTGTTTACTGAAACCGTTTATATTGAAACACTGTTTTATAGTAAAAATACAGTGGGTTTCAAAATCTGAAACAGTGGTCAAACAGTATCTTCACAAATTGGTAAAAATGTAATAAAAAGCAAGTAATTACTAAAACCATCAGTGCACTCAATAATCGTGCTCAGGTGCTGACATTCTCAGCGATGTCAAAATAAAAGACCCATTTGCTGTCAAAATAAAACAGAAAACTTAATGCCCAAAAGCCGAAATCTAAATAAACAAACAAACAAACAAACAAAAAAAAAGCCAAAAACAACCAATATAATTGGGTTGCCAATATATTAGTAAACAACTAGTTTGAAACCACATTGAACATCTGAGATTTAAAATTTGAACTTTCAATTTAAATATTAAAATAAAGCTTTGGATTTTTTAAAATATAATAGATAGAAATTGAAAGATAGAAATTATACAAAATGTTTAATATACACTACCAGTCAAAGGTTTTTGAACAGTCAGATTTTTAATGTTTTTTAGAGAAGTCTTTTCTGCTCATTAAGCCTGCATTCATTTGATCCAAAGTGCAGCAAAACAGTAAAATAACAGTAAAGTATTTTTACTATTTAAAATAACGGTTTTCCATTTAAATATATTTTATAAATATAATTTATTCCTGTGATTTCAAAGCTGAATTTTCAGCATCATTACTCCAGTCACATGATCCTTCAAAAATCATTCTAATATTCAGATTTGCTTCTCAAAAAACATTAATTATTATTATGATTATTATATTGAAAACACCAGAGTATAATTTTTTTTAGGTTTCTCTGATGAACAGAAATTCCAGAAGAACAGCATTTACCTGAAATAGAAATCTTTTGTAACATTATAAATGTCTTTATCATCGCTTTTGATCGATTTAAAGCATCTTTGCTAAATAAAAGTATTAATTTCTAGAATTCTTTAAAAATATATAAATAAATAAATTATACTGATGCCAAGCTTTTATTTTGACGCCAAGTTTTTTATTTCAGATAAATGCTGATCCTTGGATCTTTCTATTAATCAATGAATTCTGAAAAAATACTTAACTGTTTTAAATATGAATAATAATAAAATGATTTATGAAGGACTTTTGACTGGTAGGGTATATATAGCATTATAACTACAAATTCAAAAAATATTGTTTAGCCTAGAAACTAGGGCCGGGACTCGATTAAAAAAAATAATCTAATCAATTAGAGGCTTTGTAATTAATTAATCGAAATTAATCGCATTTTAATCACATATAAATATTTGACTAGAGAACAGAGAGAAGTAAGTTTTTTCATATGGATTTTTAGTATACCATTGAATAATGATTGAATACATAAGCTTAAGCAACAAAATATTGTTTATTTTTGTTCAACCAAGTCCAACAGACCAGTGCAATATTGCCATTAAGTGTAGCAATAGGATGCAACCATGCTCTTATCGACGCTTCCATCCAATCGCTTTTTTATAACAAAATTTCCCATCCACAGGGCCAACCAAAGCGGTCTCATCAGCTTCTTTGTCCATGTTCCCTGTGGTTTGTTTTTGTCTGAACGCTAGTTGGTGCTCCAGCATAATCGGTCAGCCGAAACTCATCCAGTATTATCAAAAAATAAGTGCGATTAAAATGCGTTAAAATTTTACACGTTATTTTTGTGCAATTAATTAATCTAAATTAACCTGTTAAAGTCCCAGCCCTACTAGAAACAAATGTAAAATACAAGCATATTTTACAATCTCAGACTCTCTTTCTCTACCTTGCGAGGTTTTCAGTGACTTTGCGTAGTGCTTCTTGTTTCTTAGCTCTGTTTTTTGCTGCAGCCTCATTAGCCATTTTCAACCCCAATCGCTCTCTTTTTCCAGGCTCTGGAATCTGGAAAACAGCCATAAAAATAACCATTCATTATTTCTATTAAAATATTGGACGAGAAATGTTACACACAGAGCACACTGCCACAGTGAATTTTTCTGATTATACAAAATTGGGAACTAATAAAATGCAAATATTCTGTTCAGTGATTTTACATGTTTGTTAAATTGAAATTAAGTTGACCTTGAACGATGGACCGTGACCTCTTTCCACGAGTGGTGTATCAGAGCCATCCAGGCGAAACGGAGTGCTTTCGATCTCACCCCACGTCATCAGAGGAGACTCTGCAACACCTTAAAAACAAACAAGCCACTCAGAAAAACATGACTTAAAGGAACACTCCACTTTTTTTGGAAATAGGCTCATTCTCCAACTCCCCCCGAGTTAATAAGTTGATTTTTACCGTTTTGAAATCCATTCAGCCGTTCTCCTGTTCTGGCGATATCACTTTTAGCATAGCTTAGCATAGATCATTGAATCCTATTAGACCAGTAGCATCGCGTTCAAAAATGACCAACGAGTTTCGATATTTGTCCTATTTAAAACTTGACTCTTCTGTAGTTATATCGTGTACTAAGACCGGTGGAAATGCAAAGCTGCGAGTTTCTAGGCTGATAAGATTAGGAACTACACTTCCATTCTGGCGTAATAGTCAAGGAAGTTTGCTGCCGTAATATGGCCGAAGCAGGCGGAGTATTATCAGAAATGAGTTCCCAGCTAGTTTAGCATTCGCACATGTGCTGCGTGGTATTACTGCTCCTGCTTTAGCCTTATTGCGGCAGCAAACTTCCTTGACTATTACGCCGGAATGGGAGTGTAGTTCCTAATCTTATCAGCCTAGAAAATTGAAGCTTTGCATTTCCACCGGTCTTAGTACACGATATAACTACAGAAGAGTCAAGTTTTAAATAGGACAAATATCGAAACTCGTTGGTCATTTTTGAACGTGATGCTACTGGTCTAATTGGTCTAATGTTCCTTTAAAACTTTATGCTTTTCCTTTTATCAATTTTTAAATATTCTGATGTTACAGCTTTTGCTTATCTTTATTTAATTATTTTGGCCACAAATATAAATTGCACAATAATTATAACAAAAGGTTTAGTTTCTAGTTTAGTTTTTCTGGTTTAGTTAGTTTTCCCCCCAATAAGCAAATATCAATAAATCAATAAAAACAGTGGTACTCACCAGGAGCAGGAGAGGCTTCTCCTTCAAATCCATAACCATTTACTTTGGGGGATTCGTGAGGCAGGAGCTCCTTGCCGTCTGGACCAACCTTACCTTGTTTAAACTACACAGAAGGCAGAGCAGAGAAATATGCAATTAGTTTAATCATACTTTATGAAAGTGGTTTATGCTCTGATGCTGATCAAAAGGATGCAGAGAAGTGTTACCTGTGCATTGAGTGCAGCAGCTTGCTGGATTTGCGATTTGTTCAGAGCTTTACAGAAGGGGTCAACATTAAACCGTGTGTTCTTGTACAGGACCTCCCGTGGCTTCTTGAACAGCGTGTCGTCTTTTTCACCTTTCCGGAAACAAACATGCAATTTAAATAACCACCCAACCCTATTTATAATCAAGTTATTAACAGTTAATTAACATGCATCAGAAAGTATTATGTAATATATGCTGATTAAGATCCTCAATGGGAAACTTTACCTTCAGGGTAGTACATGAGAGCATTTTTGGCCTTGTACTGCCATGTTTCCACTCCTGCCTTTGTGCACTCAAGTGCCTGTTTCTCTGTGGAGGGTAGAGCGAGGTTCTGCTCATGCCTCTTTAAACGAAAGAATAAACATTGTCAAAATTTGAAAACAAGACCAAATATAATGATATGCAGTATTTATTACTGTGTTGTACCTCTTTGAATTCATTTTCTGCCTCATAGAGCCATGCATGCCTCAGCTTGTCCTTGTCCTCCGCAAGCTCCATTATCTGCTCAAAGGATGCATTGTCCTCGCTTGTGTTATTGGCCAGGAAGCGGTCCAGGGACGGAAGATCCTTTTCCTCTGCTTTTTCACCATCTTTTCCTGAGACACAACACAGAACGCATGTAGCATATATCTTTAAAATAACAAAAAGGAGATTCCCTGTGAAAATCTAATAACAAACTAATAAGAAATTATGCAAATTTGTGCATACACTACTAGATTTTTATTGTTTGAAAAATAAGTCTCTTCTGCTCACCAAGCCTTTATTTATTTGCATTTAATTGCAAGCATTTATTTGATCCAAACTACCGCAAAACTGTAAAATTTTGAAATATTTTTACTATTTAAAATAACTGTTTTCTATATGAATTTTTTTTAAATGTAATTTATTCCTGTGATCAAAGCTAAATTTTCAGCATCATATAGAAACATTTTTAATTATTATTAAATAATATCTATATTAAAAACAGTTAAGTATTTTTTTCAGGATTCTTCGATAAATAGAAAGATCCAAAGGTCAGCTTTTATCTGAAATAAAAAGCTTTTACATTATATGTTAATAAAACATTATACACTATAACATTCAAAAGCTTTGAGTCAGAATTCTTTTTTGAGCGGGGGGTGATAGAAATTAATACTTTCATTTAGCAAGGATGCTTTAAATTGATCAAAAATGATGATAAAGACATTTATAATGTTATAAAGGATTTCTATTTCAGATAAATGCTGTTCTACGGAACTTTCTATTCACCAAAGGAACCGGGAAAAAATCCTACTCAGCTGTTTTCAAAATAATAAATGTTTTTTGAGCAGCAAATCAGAATATTAGAATGATTTACGAAGGATCATGTGACTGGAGTAGATGCTAAAAATTCAGCTTTCACAGATATAAATTACAATTTAAAACATATTCAAATATTAAGCAGTTCTTTTAAATAGGAAACATTTGGGCTGTCAAATGATTACAATTTTTAATCAGATTAATCCAGGGTTTCTGCAGGATTCTCAAATCTTATTTAATGCCTTTTAATGCCCTTTTTAATGCCATTTCTAACATTTTTAATGCCATACGCAACCAATAACTACAGGGCTTGAAATTAACTTTTTTACGTGGTAGCACTGGTGCTCCCAACTTCAAAAAGTTAGGAGCACCAAAAAATTTCTTTTTAGTAATGCGCCGAACTTGATTCTTCGTGGTCGATTCTGATTGCCGATGTTTTACAAGCAAATGGGCTGATTCTGAAAGCCTTTTTTATATATTTATTTTACGCCTTAAGCAAGGGACAAGAATTAATGAAAATGAGTACATGAACAAGATGATTGTTTTCTCTATTATAGGTACAGCCATTTATTAGAGGCAACCACTGCATTTTTAAACAATCTACAGTAAAACAACAAAAAATAAACGACACTTATTTCTTAGTCGTGTAGACAATAGATGCAGGCATGATCAAAGTAGGCTACTCTTTCAATATTCAAAGTGCAAATAGAGACTGAATTTTTTCAAGCATTAAACAGAGCTACAGACACTACACAACTTATTATAGCCCACATACAAATAACAGCTTCGATATTATATGTAGCCTAATTTGCACGCATTGGGGAGTCGCTCTTTAAACGCGGGGTATTAAAATTACCAAACTGGTTCTGTGTTTATAATACTTCGTGACAGTGAATCAAAGGCCTGTATAAAACAATTTAATGCTTTTTAATACCATTTAAGGCCTTAATTTTCGCAAAATCAATTTAATGACTTTTAATGCTTTTTAATGCCCCGCGAATACCCTGTTAATAAGAATTTTCAGTGGATTAATCAGGATTTATCACTATTTGCAACTACACCTGAATCCTAACCATTTTTTTCTGAAATGCATACCAAAAAATAAATAACAGGACACAGATATATAATTTTCATATTTTCATATTATGTCAGGGCCGGCATCGGGCCTGTTTTAGGCTACTCCTTATTTTTTATATTTTAAAAAATATTTTTATCCTTATTTTTTATATTTTAGACATCCATCAATTAATAAAAACAAATGCCGCGCTGGTGGAAACAACACAAGACTTTCGCTTTTACTTTCGAGACCGGCTCGGATGGCGCAGCTGGAAGAGATCCGCGTTCAATCGCACGCAGTAGGCTGAAACTTGCCACAAAGCACCAGCAAAAATAAATAATGAATGTGTCGGGGAAAGAGTAAAGACATATCTGAATTATTTATTAATAAAGTGAATTCTGAGTCAATGTCGCAAAGATCCTGACTTGCAATCTCCTTTTTGGACGCGCCTTGAAAGAGAAATTTATCTTTACGGATTACATAATGAACAAGTTTTTGTTTTCGATTTGTTTTATTTCGCTAAGTAATAATTTAAAGCTTTCTATAAATATGTTTATCATGTCTGTGAGGCATGCATTTCGCTTTATTTTTGTTAAGCACTCCTGTTCAAGAACGAGACGACAGAATGTGCATCATTTTTGTTTTCTTTATTTTATAAAAACACTGTAACGTTTTTCGATGTATTACTCTTTCCTTTGTGAGCAAAAATGACGGATAATTTTAAATTGCTTCCACTGAAAAAATGCAAGTGATTGCGCTGGTGCCTCGATGACCTGCAAAGCGGCTTTATCTTCCACTCTCCGCACAAACTATGCGCCTAATCAGGCACATTTATCTTTAACGTTTAAACTATACTTGAACTGTTTTATATCTATTGGTTTTATTTTAGGCAAGTCGTGATGATTTGAGAAGGCAAACTGATCAAACAGACTATGATCAGTCTTTTGCTGGGCGCTGTTCGTTAAAAAAAAACAACAACTTATATTTAACTAACAAAAAATGCTCCAAACCTTTTTCTAAATTAACTAAATAAAAAACTAAACTAAATATGTACACTTTGCCATTGCATACAAAATTGAACTAAGGGGGACTTTTTTTCCCCCGTCAATTGCTTTGATATCACTGTGTCAGTCACCGCTCTTTCGAAAATGTACCCAGCATAACTATGCAGATGTAATTCCCAAAACATAAGAAAAACAAAAGTTTCATGCAAATTCTGAAAGGATTATGGCATGGAAAGTGCAAAGCGGGCTCCCTTTATTATCACTAAAAGCGTCACAAATCTTTATAGAGATCTCACAAAGTTCCGTTACAATCAATAAAGCTTTCTAAACTACACAATGAATCTATTATTTACATCACTACTGCAGTTAGTCATGAGATGATTCACGAGCGCGCAAAACGGCAATAAAAACCGATCTGGCGCTTTCAGCGGTCAGTGAATTCTGACAAACTGTTTCTAATTGTTCGAAATCAACACTTCTCAACGCTGCAAAAACACGCTGGATTGTTTGCCAAATCTTCAATAGCTTTGCTTTCGTTTGAGGGTATACAGCACCGTCTACCCCAGTAGAACCGGCCCTAAGCTTGGCTAACCACTCCACTTGCAGAGGGGCTGTCGCTCATGCTTGTACTTGTTAACTGTACCATCATCATTCTTTTTATATGTGACCCTGGACCACAAAACCAGTCTTAAGTCGCTGGGGTATATTTGTAGCAATAGCCAAAAATACATTGTATGGGTCAAAATGATCGATTTTTCTTTTATGCCAAAAATCATTAGCATATTAAGTAAAGATCATGTTCCATGAAGATATTTTGTAAATTTTCTACCATAAATATATCAAAACTTGATTTTTGATTAGTAATATGCATTGCTAAGAACTTCATTTGGACAACTTTTAAGGCAATTTTCTCAATAATTAGATTTTTTTGCACCCTCAGATTCCAGGTTTTCAAATAGTTGCATCTCAGACAAACATTGTCCTATTTTAACAGACAATATATCAATGGAAAGTAGGGATGCACCGAAATGAAATTCTTGGCCGAAGCCGAAGCCGAATAATAATGAAATGCTTGGCCGAAGGCCGAATACCGAACGCGGTGTTTCGCATTTTTTCCATTTATTTTGCCAATTTTTTCACCATTACAATAATTAAATAGTAAAAATTTGCTGTTTACTATTTTGCATTGCTTTTCAGAGAAATAAAATAACAAAAATACAATTTCAAAATATTTATTTAACACTGAACTAGTTTTTAATATTAATATTTTTACTAGAAATTAATATTAAAGTTTCAAAGAATAAATCAATTATATTAATTTAACTATTTGTTATCAATCAAATATTATTGTCACACCCCCGGACTTTCATGTTGGTTTCTCCCATTTTCCCCTGCAGTTCTGAGTGTTTTGGTTTCTCCCTCATTGTTGTCACCTGGATGTTTGTAATCAGTCTGTCTATTTAAGGTGTGTGTTTTCCCCTGTATTCTTGTCGGTCTTTAATGTTACCACTCCGTGTTCCTGTGTCTGCCTGTTTCCCTTTGGATTTATTAAATGTACGTCTTTTATTCACGTCGTTGTTCGTGTGTTCCTGCCTGATCTGTGACAGAAAGACCGACCAATACAGTTTATTTTCTTGGCGTGTTCACCTCCGTTTTGTTTTCCGTTCGTTTTTCCCAGTCTTTTTGTTTCCGTAGTGTTTTCCCCATGGAGTCCTTCCTCCGTCCAGAATTCATCCTCCTCCGGCTGAAGCAGGGGGATTTACCGCTCGAGGGTTACACTTTGATGTTCCAGCTTGTAGCAAACACCACCAGCTACCCGGACGACGCGCTCTGTATGTTCTATGATGCAAGCCTCAACGCATCATGCAGAGCGTCGTCGTCCAAGGACGGCCCTCGAGCGGACTTCGCCGCATTTGTGGAGTGGACACTGGCGAGAAACAAACCCTCGTTTCCCACCCGTTTCCAGGAGAACCTCGTCAGTGCCACTCCAGACCCAGAGCCCAGCCAGCCACCTCGACCTGCGGATTATGAGCCCATCGTAGACGGGAAGCCCGAGCCCGGAGCGACAGAGTTATGGAGCGCCGATGGGGTCAAAACTTCCGACCAGGTGCGAGAGCCGGCTACTACATCAGCGACGGTGGAGTGCTTCGTGGAGCAAGAGAGGGCTGTAGAGAGCCCCGTCCACTGCACCGCCACTGGGGGTGAGCAAGAGCACAACTCTGGGGACTTAATTGACTGTTTCACGGAAATACCCATCTGCCTGGATTTCCCACCCACCCTCCCTCTTCCGCCTAAACCTGAATCTCCGCTGGTTCCGCCCAGCCGTCCAGAGTCACCGCTGGTTCCGCCCAGCCTTCATGAATCCCCGCTGTCATCTGTCAGTCCCCTTGCTCACCCTCAGCCCACCATCTGTGCGGTGGGTTCGCCGCGGGTCTGCCAGTCTCCATCGGTGTCATGGCTGGAGGATCCCTCACCATCGCCTCCAGCCTCAGAGTCTTGGACTCCGCCTCGGCCCTCCGACCCTGCGGCTCCACCCCGGCTCTCTGCTCCCTCGTCTTCGCCGTCGCCCGTCGGTCCACCAGCTCCACCGGGCTCCATCGTCCCTCCGGCTCCTCCCTGGTCAGTCGTTGCCCCACCTTCGCCTCTGGACTCCACTCCTCCGGCTGTGCCTCGTCGCTCCGGCTCCACCGCGGACCTCCGGATCTCCATCTCCGCCTTGGTCGCCAGAGCCTTGGGTTCCGCCTTGGCCCTCCGGATCCGCGGTGTCACCCAAGATCTTCGGCTTTCCGTCTCCGCCTCGGGCTCTCCCACCACCTGCTCCGCCTCCGTCGGTCGGACCCATGGAGTCGTCAGCCTCTCCTCCACCATGGCTCCTCCTGCTCCTGCCCCTTCCTGTCACCTCCTTGGCTCCTCCCTCCGTCATCACCTCCATGGACTATTCAGTCACCACCCTGGACTCCATCTTTTGCCCTCCTCCCGGGAGTCCGTCCTCCGCCAAAACCCCCTCCTGAGACTGTTTGCTGTTTCCCATTTGTCGGCGCGAGGACACGCCTTCCGGGAGGGGGAGGTAATGTCACACCCCCGGACTTTCATGTTGGTTTCTCCCATTTTCCCCCGCAGTTCTGAGTGTTTTGGTTTCTCCCTCATTGTTGTCACCTGGATGTTTGTAATCAGTCTGTCTATTTAAGGTGTGTGTTTTCCCCTGTATTCTTGTCGGTCTTTAATGTTACCACTCCGTGTTCCTGTGTCTGCCTGTTTCCCTTTGGATTTATTAAATGTACGTCTTTTATTTACGTCGTTGTTCGTGTGTTCCTGCCTGATCTGTGACAATTATATTAATTAAATGACATATACATATATATATTTTTTAAATTGTTTACATTTTTATAACATTATCTTGTGGATCCATGAGTTCACATTTACAACTCTATGCTTTTCTCTTCCAGCAGGAGGCGCTGTCAAAATAATATTACACAAAGCAGCGCAGCAAATGACTTAGAAACGTGCAGCGCTCATATTTATTCAGTGGATAGCCTTTTGAAGTTTTATCGCAATTCTTGTCTTTCAGTCCCCACATTTAAGAACACCTGAAATCATAATTAAGACTTTCTTAGCCCCTAAATAAAACTGCAGTCATCAATGAAAATTAAGAGCTTTATTTAAGTCTTTCAAAAAACAAACCTTACACAAAAACGTTTCTTTTTATTTTTTTTTCCCACCATGTTCAGGGCACAAGAAAAATATTAAGGGGACTAAATTAATATCAGCATATAAAGTATAATCGCCTCTTATTGTCTCTGAGAGAATGCAGATGCTGAAAGCACTGTCAGTTTTCACTTTCACTTTTAACATATTGCGCAGTTTTCACGTTGCTTGTGTGATATCCATTGGCTCACCTCCATGGTTTAAAACATAAATATTTATAAAAATACAGTATATAGAAAGGACAAATCTTTAAAATATTGTGACGTAACACCAACGTAAAGCCATTGTTTTTCACTCACTGAAAGCTACATCTATCTCTTCTCTGCTCTCATCACTGGCTGCCCGCACGACTGCAGACACACCCCTCTTGAAACTTCGGCATTACATGTTTAGCAAATCGCTATCCGTGGCTCTTTCTCTCGGATATACTGATATACGTCCACACCGCAGACGTGTTGCTTCAGACAAGCACGTGCAGGCTGCGGTTTCTGTTTGCGTCAACATACTGTTTCGGCCGTGTTGTATCGGTAATAAAAGTCTTTCGGCCGAACACCGAAAATGCCCTTTTGGGCCATTTTCGGCCGAACATTTTCGGTGGCCGAATATTCGGTGCATCCCTAATGGAAAGCTTATTTCCTCAGCTTTCAGATGATGTAAGAATCTCAATTTCGACAAATTTACACTTATGACTGGTTTTGTGGTCCAGGGTCACATATTTGAATCCGTCCAAAAGCTCACCTTGCTCCATCTGGCCTCTAGCTCCCCAACCACTTTCCTGACAAATAATTCGTCACACTGCGCATGCGTGAAATGCGTTAAAAAATTGACGTAATTAACAACAACAAAATAATAAACTCCGTTAACGCGTTATTTTTGACAGCCCTAGTAAAAATATTTCAAAATTGTATTGTTTCTGCTGTCCTTCGGATCAAATAAATGCAGGCAACAATAAAAATCTCACTGTTCAAAAACTTTCGATTGGTAGTGTATGTAATTAGTGCGTATGTAAATTTTTAAAGTACAATAACCCCAAACAACTTTTACAATGCATTTTAATTAATTAAATGTGTAAGTGATAATATCTACTAATTAAATTTTTATCTGGTGTCTTGCCGTAAAGACTTACATTAAACAAAAATTAGCAGCAGTCACTTACCATCCTCTTTCGCCGCTCTGTGTTTGCTCAGTGAACATGAGGGAGATGCACTTCGACCGTCTGGGGTCTCAAATATTGAGGGTGTTGTGGCTAAATGGGAACAAAATGATTTAACAAAAACATTCAAGATGTAGCGGAGTTTGTTTCTTCATCAGCACAGATTTGGAGAAATGTTGCATTACATCACTTGCTCACCAATGGATCCATTGCAGTGAATGGGTGCCGTCAGAATGAGAGTACAAACAGCTGATAAAACCATTACAATAATCCACAAGTAATCTACAACACTCCAGTCCATCAATTAATGTCTTCTAAAGTGAAAAGCTGCGTTTTTAACAAATCCATTATAAAACCGGTTTCGTTTTTGGCCATAATGCATAAAAAAAATCCTCTCACATCAAAACCCACTCACATATTGGTTTAGAACTCTTTTAGACAGTTTTTGCTTGTAAACAGTGCTTGATTTGTACATTTTTCTCTCCTGATTCAGACAAAACAACTTTTTCACTGGAGAAATCAATATGGACAGCTTAAAGTTCAAAAAGTCTTAATAATATATTTGTTTCTTACAAACATGAAGCTTTTCACTTCACAAGACAATAAATGATTGGACCCAAGTTGTGTGAATTATTATGACGTTTTTACCAGCTCTTTAGACTCTCATTCTGACGGCACCTATTCACTCCAGAGGATCCTTTGTAAATTTTCTTTTTTGGGTGAACTATTCCTTTACGTATTAATCACAAATGGCAAGATGCATTACTCACAGGGCACATAGGTGCGTGGGGTGTATTTAGCCATCGCAGACCCGTATTTGATGGCGATCTCTCTCATCCGCTCCAGATCTCCATTCTCCTCCGCCTCGAGGTAATCCTTCTGTGCTTTAAGTTTGGAAACATCTGGGAAAAAGTCCCTCTGGATGATCTTCTCCAAACTCTTTGAAAGAAATTGTGACAGGTATGTGAGTCATAAGCAAAACAAGACATTCGTAAGCAGATATAAGCGTTTTGTTTACAGGTGAAACATGAAACTTAATCAGCTTTAACACACTGTATGTTGATAAACGACCTGATGTTTAGTACCCTGTGTAAACTCTGATCTTAAATGTCATCGTCTTTTTCAATAATGATAAAAAAAAAACAAAGCCAAAGTCAAACCATGTGTTTAAAAAAAACACACTGACATTAAAACTGTTTAATAGAATAAACTATGATAATGATTCAGAATGATACAGTGAATTACATCAGGGATAATTAGTATAAGTATATATAATATGTGTCTTACCTCTATATAGTCTTCTTCATCGAGAACCTTCCTCTTCGGTATCTTAGTCTCTTTTACATGATTGCTGACAGCGACTGTAGTATCATCAGACTTCAGACTCAAAGCTTTCTCTTTAGACTCTGTCATATTTCTATTACAATAAGAGAAACTCTTCTTTTAGTGATTTAAATCCTAGTTGCGTAAGACGTTGTTTACGTTACGTTAGCTTATAAGCTAAGTACTCTTTTTTTTCTTTAACGGAATGCCATTAAGATGTGTTTAAAACATACTTGTTGTCTATTTTAACAATATCGCAGGATAAATGTTTTTAACCACCGGTTAATCAAAAGCAATGACCGAAAACGCATGTAACAACAGCAGCTGAACGCAACTGTATCGCACACAGGAACAGCGTTTTCTTCTTCTTCTTCGTATCATTTCCGCTGTGAACCAGAGCGACTCTCCATCGCCACCTATTGACTTTTGGTACTATAACGTTACATGAACTTCAATGACTTTACCAGCTTAACCTTTTCAGTAAACGTAAACACTAAAATAGCACATCACCTCAGTGAACATGGTGAGCAATAAACATTTATTCATGTTTATTTTCAGTCCATAAGTGCAATGAAAGAAATGCTAGCTTAAGACAAGACACCACAGGTGAATAAGGTTTTAACTAATAGACTCTGAAATGTGTATTTTGGATATTTCCTTCCCATTAGTCTTTAAGAAGACATGTTGTGAAAGCAAAATAGCCCAAAATCTTAAAATTAGGGTCTAAAAACAAACAAACAATGGTTTTCCATGTAGTGTGTTGCCTTAACAGAAAATATTCACAAAAGATGCAAAGCTTCAGAGTCTGCAGAAAATTCTATACAAACTTTGCATTAAGTCTGTTAATGTTATGGAAATCAACAGAGATCAGTTTGCTGAAAGAACATGAAAATATGTCTTTGCTTCCTATAATTTTCATGATAACAGTTTGAAACATTAAAGTACCTGTTTTTTTTGTAAGAGATTAACAAAATTTTAGTCAGACGTAAAGAATCAGCAGTTTTACTGTCATGTGCTATGCTAAATACAGAAGCCAGTCTATCTGAAACTGGTTTCAATGGCATGTGAGGATCTTTTAATCAACATAAAGAGGCGAAGCATCTCTAGTATGACCAGAAACAGAGTTACAAACAACTGCATACTTAAAATTTAACAGCAGTGTTGTATTAAGAGAATGGTTTATGTGATCCTGCACATGAACCATATGGTTTAGTCTTGAGACTTTTAAAGGGCAAAAATATGAAATGGCCAAAGACAACGCTGCAAAAAAAAAATTCTTACTTTTTTAACAAGACAAATTTACTTAAAAATTGTTTCACAACGAAGTGAATTTATACTTAAAGCAGAAAAAAAAATTGTTTTTCAGATTTTTTTTTTTTTTTTTCTCAGAAAATAAGACAAGTTTTTATTTTGTTTCTCTAGTAAATGCTCAGATATTAGTATTGGAAAATCGTTTTTTTTTTTGCAGTATACACGGAAATATTTATGGGTGTTTATACACTACCAGTCAAAAGTTTTTGAACAGCAATAATTTTAAATAAGTCTCTTTTGCTCACCAAGTCTGCATTCATTTTATAATAAGTACAATAGCAGTAACAGTAAAATTTTGAAATATTTTTACTATTTAAATGAACTGCTTTCTATTTGAATATATTTTAAAATATAAGTTATTCCTGTGATTTCAAAGCTGAATTTGTTTACATCATTAATCCAGTCACGTGATCCTTCAGAAATCATTCTAATATTCTGATTTAATGCTCAAAAACATTTATTATTATTTTGTTGAAAACAGCTAAATAGATATTTTAAAGGCTTCTTTAAAGAGGAGAAAGTTCAGAAAAACAGCATTTATTTGAAAGAGAAATCTTTTGTAACATTATAAATGTCTTATTTGTTACTTTTGATCAATTTAAAGCATCATTGCTAAATAAAAATATTAATTTCTATAATCTATTTCCCAAAAAAACGAAACAAAAAAATTATATTGACTCAAAGCTGTTACAAAAGCTTTTTATTTCAGATTATTGCTGATCTTTGGATCATTATGTATATCAAATAATTATAAAAAAAGAAACCTAACAGTTTTACAGTAAATATTGATGATGATGATGATGATGATGATAGTAATAATAATACAAAAATGTTTCTTGAATAGCAAATCAGGATTATGTTACACTGAAGACTGGACTAATGATGCAGAGAATTTTGATTAGATTACAGCAATAAATTACATTTTAAAAATATATTCAAATAGAAAACAGTTATTTTAAATAGTAAAAAAATATTTCACTATTTTACAGTTTTTGCTGTACTTTAGATCAAATAGCTCTGACTGGTAGTGTATTTGAAGTGTGCAATTTCTGCAACATCAAATAGAATGAACTGGTTTCAAACAAATGGATGCTCACAGAATCCATGCATTTCTATTTTTCCATTATGCTTTCTTGAAGTCACAACTTTTATTTTTGCAAATCCATTTGATGCTGCTAGTACTACAAACTACACACCTCGAGTTTAATCTCCTATTGGTCACATATGGATATTACAGAATAAAACAAATAAATACAGAATGCTAAGATGCAATAATAGAGGCCCAGTCTCTTCGTAGCAATGTTCTGCACAGAACCTTTTTGGCCCATTAGGAGCTTCTTGGCAAGCCGCTGTGAGGTCAAGAGCAAAGGCACGTACTTCGAAGCAGCAGCGATTAAATCACCGCAAATCTACCACATTCACACTTGCGTCTGTGATGGTGACGTGTTGACTAGCCTGAGCACAAAACACAGACGCAAAACCTTTAGTAGGGCGCACATAAGGTTGAAGGACACAGTAGATCATTCACATATGAGTTAAAGGAATATTTCACCCAAAAACTCACCCACAGGCCATCCAAGATGTAGATTTAGTGTCCTCATTGGAACAGGTTTGAAGAAATTCAGCATTACATCACTTGCTCACCAAAGGATCCTCTGCAGTGAATGGGTGCCGTCAGAATGAGAGTCCAAACAGCTGATAAAAACATTACTATAACCCACAAGTAATCCATCCCACTCCAGTCCGTCAATTAACATCTCGTGACATTAAAAACTGCATGTTTGTAAGAAACAAATCCATCATTAAGTTCTCTATAATATTGCTTTCTCCAGTAAAAAAAATGGTCGTCTCATCCGAATCAGGAGAGAAATATGCACAAATCAAACACTGTTTGTAATCAAAAATCAGCTCTAAACAAATATGTTGTGGATTTTGATGTGAGAAGACAACAGGAGATGGACTTTTTCACTGGTGAAAGCGTTACTATGGATTATAGACTGGTTATTTTGGTCACGGTTTTTTGCTTCACAAGAAGCTAATTGATAGACGTCAGTCGTGTGGATTACTTATAGATTATTGTGACATTAACAGCTCTTATTTTGACGGCACCCATTCACCTCAGAGGATCCACTGGTGAGCAAGTATTGCTTGATGTATTGCTAAATTTCTCCAAATCTGTTCCAATAAAGAAACAAACTCATCTACATTATCAGTCAAAAGTTTTTGAACAGTAAGATTTTTAATGTTTTTTAAAAGAAGTCTATTTGTTATAAGTTATTTGATCCAAAGTACAGCAAAAACAGTAAAATTGTACAATATTTTTACTATTTAAAAAAAATGTTTTTTATTTAAATATATTTTAAAATGCAATTTATTCCTGTGATCAAAGCTAAATTTCCAGTCTTCAGTGTCACATGATCCTTCAGAAATCATTCTAACATGCTGATTTCCTGCCCAAGAAACATTTATTATTATTATTCTTATTATCAATATTTAAAAGCATTTATCTGAAATAAAAAAGCATTTCATTCAAAAGCTTGGAGTCAGTATAACTTTTTTTAAATCATAGAAATTAATGTTTTTATTTAGCAAGGATGCTTTAAATTGATCGAAAGTGATGATAAAGCTATTTATAATGTTACAAATGTTACTCTGCTGTTTGAACATAATAATAATAAAATTTAACAGCAAATCAGAATATTAGAATGATTTCTGAAGGATCATATGACTGGAGGAATAATGCTAAAAATTCAGCTTTGAAATCACAAGAAAAAATTACATTTTTAAATATATTTAAATAGAAAACAATTATTTTGAATAGTAAAAATATTTTATAATGTTACTGTTTTTGCTGTGCTTTGGATCAAATAAAAGCAGGCTCGGTGAGCACAAGAGACTTCTTTAAAGTGTATATCTTGGATGATCTATTTTAATGTTTGGGGTAAACTATTCTTTTAAGTACTGAGGTTTAATATTTATGCTTCTCAAATCACTAATAAGGCATCACTCACAGAGAAAAGAGGTGGCTCCTTTGGATGTGGGTGGAATCCTCTTTGTTTGCAGGAACTGATCTCGTCCATCCCGTAGTCTGTCAGCCGAAAGTATCCAGTCCTGGAGCATATGTTATCAGACTGTTATTGTTCTGTTATACCTTCTGACTATCACTTAAACTAAGTAATACAGCGTATCCACCTTTTTCTTCCTATAAGAGCGGACACAGCCATTTGTACATTTTATGGGTCTGGCCCATAAAATTATGAGCACACCGGTTTGTAGTGCAAACAGTTTTACCGTTTACTGCATGTTGTGAACTGGAAGTCGCATCCATAGGCTTAGTTATGCATTGAAGGAAAAGGTGGATAGCTAAAAACTTACTCATTAAATTTAGGTGAGCACACAATGGCTATTGACTCTGGAAGCATGATTTGATAAGAGCAATGTGTGTGCAGGTCCACACTGGATAAAAAGGCTGTCTGGGTAGGGTGGGTCTAATAGAAAAAAAAGAGAACTATTATTTTTAAGATACATAATTACAGTGATACTACTAAAAAAGGCATGTGACTATATAGAGAACATCATACATGAATCCAGCCCAGTGTAATGAGATCATTCTGATCCTGGATTAGGAAGAGTTCCTCCTCGTTCTCGGTGTCACAGTAATCTGGTCCTCCAGACTGCTTGGGCACGATCACGTGTGTCACTGTGAAGGCGTTCTTCGTCTGTGGATGAAGACAAGCAAAAAACAGTTTTGTGATTTGCTCATTATAATACCATATAATTGCCCAGATTATATTAAAGTGAGATTTATATACACCAATAATAAATGAACAGCAAATCAGCATATTACAATGATTTCTGAAGAATTATGTGACACTGGAGACTGGAGTAACGATGCTGAAAATTACATTAATATATTCAAACTGAAAACAGTTCTTTTAAATTTAGTACTTCACAATATTACAGTTCTTACTGTATTTTTGTTCAAATAAATGCAGCCTCATTGAGCAGAAGAGACATTTAAAAGTCCCAATTTTATTTTATTATTTTATTATTCATTTTTTTTTATTAACTAAGAAGTTAAAGGTAGTATAACAAATACTAACCTCATGTATAAATACAACTTAACTATTTAAATTAAATAATGATGAATTTATATTACAATAAAGATGTGCTTAAAAATATTATTATTAATAGTAAAATATTAAAACATTAAGACAATCTCTTTTGTATTACCTCTAATTTCAGTCAAAAGTTTTTAAATATTTTTAAGAAGTTTCTTCTGCTCACCAAGCCTGCATTTGTTTATTCCAAAGTACAGCAAAAACAGTAAAAAAGTTAAATGTTTTTACTATTAACAAAAGCTGTTTTCTGTTTGAAAATATTTTAAAATGTAATTTATTCCTGTGATTTCAAAGCTGAATTTTTAGCATCATTACTCCAGTCACATGATCCATCAGAAATCATCGTAATATTCTGATTCGCTGCTCAAAAACATTTATCATTATGTTGAAAACAGCAGAGTAGATTTTTTTTCTTTGATGTTCTTTAAAGTTTCTTTGATGAATTCAGAAAAACTGAAAAATCTGAAAAACAGCATTTATCTGAAATATAAATCTATATTGTGACTTTTGATTAATTTCAAGCATCCTTGCTAAATAAAAGTATAATTTCTATATTTTTTCCACAATTAAACTGACTCCAAGCTTTTGAATGGTAGTGTAAAATGTTAAAAAAGCTTTTTATTTTATAAATGCTGATCTTTGGATCTTTCTATTCATCAAAGAATCCTGAAAAAAATGACAACTGTTTTAAATATTGATGATAATAATAATAATAATAAATGTTTCTTGAACAGCAAATCAGCATATTAGAATGATTTCTAAAAGATCATGTGACACTGAAAACTGGAGTAATGATGCTGAAAATGTAGCTTTGATCACAGAAATAAATGAGATTTTAAAATATTTTCAAATACAAAACCGTTATTTAAAAAAAAAATATTTCACATTTTTACTGTTTTTGCAGTGCTTTGGTTCAAATAAATGCAGGCTTGGTGAGCAGAAGAGACTGTTCAAAAACGTTTTACTTGTAGTGTGTTATTAAAAATGACGGAATTAAGTAACGATTTGGGGGTAAAATCTGCTTTTTGTTAAAAAAAAAATCATAAAATATTAATGGCAGAGAATTATAAAGAGAATTCTTTATTTTCATAACAATAAAATCTTAGCTTATTGTTAAGAAAAGAAATAATGGAATAAAAATGAAAGGTTTTATTTTAATATTTCTTTACATTTTGAGTGAAATATAGTCATTCTGCTTGTGTCTAAAAAAAAAAAAATGTTTTGCACGTACCAGCTTGCCACAGAGAATCCCACAGGTCTCCACGGCCCGTGCTGTGTTGGCATCTGCTAGCTTTAAAAACCTTTGGCACAGCTCGGCGGGCACAAAGAGCTGCCGCAAGCCGTTTATCAGCGCACCTAGGAAAGCACAAATGATCTCAACTTAATAACTGGACAGCTGTGATCTTTGTAGGTCAGCAATAAATAAGGCCTTACTGTGTCCTGCACTGACTGGAACACTTGGCTTCAGTGAGCGGTCAAACGCTGGGAGAGATGAAGGTTGAGAGACATGGTTCGGGGTTCCTCCAGGGGTCGTCGGAGGTGAAAAAGAGGCCTGTGGAGGTCCTTGTACATCAGGCAACAGAAGATCTCGAGGAGAGGTGGGCGACGCCGGGATGCCAAACTCCTGCACGATGCGCTGGCGCTCCTTTTCCAGCTCCTTTCTGCGGATCATCTCCTCAAAGGCGCTCAACTGCTCCAGCTCACGCTGACGCTTCTGCTGCTCGGCTTGTCTCTGCTTCTCGGCCTCCAGCTCCCGCTGCTTGGCCATGTCTCGAGCCTGGGCTTCATCATCTGCTCGCTGCAGAAGTCAGACACACACGTCTACACACGTACACTGTTACTTAAAGTTTGTAGGTATCATTTAAGAAAAATCTGCCCACCTTTCGGACGAGATATTCGGCATGCTCTTTGTCGTACTGCTTGAGAAGGAGCTTTTTCAGTTCCTCGGCTTTCGGAAAAGCAATTTCCTTTAATTTCTAGCATGAACAATAAGGGATATTCATTAGGTTGAGATATTCTCTCACATTTTGCATGCTTCATGAAGCTTCGGGAAGAGGAAAATCACATCTTACCCTCATCGTTTCTTTCTTCTCAGGAATGTTGGCTGTTTTATATTCACGATGTTTAGGAAGTTTCTCAATAAACAACCTAAAAGAAAGCAAAATGCCAAAAAAATAGTAATATCTTAAAAATATTCCTTTTTATAATAATATATTTATAAATGCATATTATTTATATATATATTATATTATTATAATAACTTATTTAAATTTTTATTAATTTAATTTTTTATACATATGTAAATTTGATGTTTATTCCTAGTACAGGTCCTTTTCAAAAAATTAACATATTGTAATAAAGTTCATTATTTTCTGTAATGTACTAATAAACATTAGACTTTAGACTTTCATATATTTTAGTACATTACAGAAAATAATGAACTTTATCACAATGTGCTATTTTTTTAAAAAGGACCTGTATATTAAGAAATGTATTTCTAGTAAATAACAAAAACACAAATCATGGTTGTATAATGTAAGGAAGTTTTAAATGTAATGGACGTTTTTCAATAAATCAAAGCAAAAAAAGGATATTATGCAAAGTATTATTTTTATAATTAAAAATCATCTATTTTATAAGTATATATGTATATTCATAGCAATTAAATAATACATATTATATACAGTATATATTGTTTTATTCATTTTTTAAATCTGTGTAATTTTGATGTGCTTTTAATGTTTATTTCTAATATACACTACTAGTCAAAAGTTTTTGAACAGTAAATTTTGAAATATTTTTATGGTTTAAAATTACTGTTTTCTATTTGAATATATTTTAAAATGTGAATTATTCCTGTAATCGAATCACAATTTTCAGCATCATTGCTAATATGCTGATTTGCTGTTTAAGAAAAAATTATTATTATCAATATTTGTTGAGTACAAAGATCAGTATTTATCTGAAATAAAAAGCTTTTGTAACATTATACACTACATTACCATTCAAAAGCTTGAAATCAGTATAATATATATATTTTTCTGAATAAATTAATACTTTTATTTAGCAAGGATGCTTTAAATTGATCAAAAGATTTTAGAAGGTTACAAAAGAATTTTATTTCAGATTAATGCTGTTTTTCTGAACTTTCTATTTTCTATCTGTTTCCAACATAATTATTCCAATAATAATAATAATAAATGTCTTTTGAGCAGCAAATCAGAATATTAGAATGATTTCTGAAGGATCATGTGACTGGAGTAATTATGCTAAAAATTCAGCTTTGAAATCATTCTAAATAGTAAAAATATTTCATTACTGTTTTTGCTGTACTTTGGATCAAATAAATGCATGCATGGTGATCAGAAGAGACTTCTTTAAAAAACTTTAAAAATCTTAGCGTATAAAGAAATAATAAATAGCAAATTCACTCAAATCAGAGTTTTAAACTATTAACACATCCTAAATTTTGTGTCTGAAATAGGGTTGCAAAAACTGAAGTTCTGAAAATTAATATTTTATGAAGGTTAAGAGCCTCTTTGCACTTATCAGTAGCTGAAAAAGTAAAATACATTGACTTTAAGAGTTTAGGCCCTATTTTACACTCTACTAATGGAAAATTCCCATCAGGAGAGTGAACATGTGAATCTGATATGTGCAATCAATAACCAACCTGTCAGGGACTTGCACTTTCTAGGCTGCCCTTGCTGTACTTACGTGATGTACTTATTGTAAAGAATGAACGCATGCTCGACATTCCCCTCGTCTGCATAGATGTTGGCCATCCGGATGATTTCCATCCCTGAGCGGAAGTACCGACGGGGCGGCACGTCCTCGCTGACGTCCACAGAGCTGCCCAGCTTGGTGAGAGCGCGGACCCTCTCCTCAGAAGACAGACTGGAGTCATTGTGCTCAGACATGATGTCTCTCTCCTGCCTGCAGATCAGTAACACAAATTCAACATGTTTACACTGCTTGAATGGTGACTAAAAAAAAACTTTGGGTGGTTCTATTTCTATGTAACTGCATAAAACAGCATATTGACACTTTAAAATGTCTGGAAGTCATTGGACATCAAAAGACGAAATAAAGTGTTACTGTAAAATGCCAATGGCCTTTTCTCACAATTGGAACTGGTGTTGTTGTTTTATAATAAAATAAATGCCACTTGGTTTGACATACATACATATAGATTGCTAAAATATCCAAATACTTTTAGGGGCCTTTGTCTCATTTATGTATGTATACAGTTAAACAATAATATTGTACAATAGTATGTAAATAAGCAGTCGAGACTTCATTACTCGAATTTTAAATTGGATTTAACTTTAAATGAGTCTGGAAACACCCATTCTTGACAGGCCAACCAGCAACAAACAATGCTAGCAAGATAAGTCTCGCATGAAGGTAAAATGACTTTCCTACCTGATTTCACCGGACTTCTTTACGCTTTCAAAGATGCTTTGATGTTTTTATCTCATATATTTTCGTCATATTTAGACACTGTGAAAACAAAGCTTGTTGTGTTCACATTAACTGTAATATCATAACACTTCCTGCATCGTATGGAAAGACCCCGCCCACTACAGTCAGCTGACGGTGAAGTCATGCCTCAGATTGACCAATAAGGAAGCACTTCTAAGCATATTTTTAGAGCTTCCTACTTCTATCACTATGAGCTTGGTGAAACAACTCAAAAGTTATGTACCGTTACAATATTATATTTATACTGATGCTTTTTAACTATATTTTTTTCACAGAAAGGCTTTTTTTTATGTTTTAATGTCAATATTACCTCAAATTTGTTGTTAGATTTTTAAATAAAGCAATTGAAGATTTATGAATATAATATACAGCAAACAATTCAGCTTTGAAATCACAAGAATAAATTACATTTTAAATATATATTCAAATAGAAAACAGTTATTTAAATAGTAAAAATGTCTCAAAATGTTAATGTTTTTGCTGTACTTTGGATCAAATAAATGCAGGTTTGTGAGAAGAAGAGACTTCTTGAAAAAAAAACATACTGTTCAAAAACTTTTGACTGGTAGTGTGTGTGTGTGTGTGTGTGTGTGTGTGTGTGTGTGTGTGTGTGTGTGTGTGTGTGTATAACTATCATTGTATTTTATTATAATATTGTACTTTTTAAAATCAGTAAATAATTTATTAATAAAATTAATGTATAAATATATTAAATGTCATTTTTTGTGCCCTCCATTAATATTGGCACCCTTTGTAAATATGAGCAAATGTGGCTGTGAAAATAAATCTGCAATGTTTATCTTTTTGATCTTTCATTAAAATCAAAATCAAAATTAAAATCTCAAAATTCTAACCTTTTTCTTCTTTTACACTTTGAAGTTTGAGTTGCAAATCATTTGAATTAGATTGGAACTTCAGAGCAGGTTCATGAATCATTTGATTCCGATGGGAACTTCGGAGCTTCGCAAATCTTTCGAACTTTGGAGCATGAATCCCGAAGTTTGTTTTCTGATTACTTTCCTTTTGTAATTAAACAGTACATTTTATCAAACCATTAAGGCAATACAGTTATAAAAATTAAATAAAGAAAACAGAAAGCAACTACACACAGATATACGTGTGCCACATAAAAATAAAAAAATAAAAAAATAAAATAGCCCAATAAATTTTCACCTTAACAGGACACATACATTGCACAGCATTAAATGAGTACACCCCCCTTTAAAGCTTTACAAATTCAGCAATTACTCTTTACTTGAAAGATATGTTAAGGTCCTTTGGAGATATAATGTTCCAACATGCCTGCTTGATCAATTACCAAAGAAGAATGTCAAAATTATTGAGCAAAATAAGATTTTTATATCAAAGTGATAAAATGCTGAGTTGCAAAAATGAGTACACCCTCCTTAAAGTTACTAAACAAAACAAAACAAAAAAAGTCTAGGTTTAAGGCTATTTTCGATCAACAGGTAAGTATATTGAACCAAAACTTTTAAAGACAAGTCATTTCCTGACAGTTAAAAGGTTTTATAGCCTACTGAATCATACTCAGACATTGCAGTCAACAATGAAACCTCTTGGGAAAGATCTGATAAGTGACTTATTTCTTATTTCTTATTTGCACCAACATTCAAAAACAATGGACTTGTTTGATATTTACAAAATATAGACTTCAGGGAATCTACACTCTGATCTCTCTCTGAGACTAAAAGCATCCTAAATGTTCTGGTGTTGCTAGAGGAGGAGTATGGTGAGAAGTGCCTGGTACCCACAGTGACATTCAGTGGTGGTATAGCTCTTATATAGAGATGTATGAGTGCTGAAGGTGTATTTCACTCAATCACAGTCTATTTACTTATTTTACAGAAAATATTGGCATTTATTGTGTTGTTTACATTTTACATTTCAATTTTGCCATCTTTCTATTAATTATATTAGTGATCATTAAGAAAATACATCTTTTTATATTTATTCAGAGGGAGTGCACTCATTTATTACCTCATACCTTTAAGATAGTTTCCATATACTTGTGTAGATCAGCTTTGAATAAAGAGAGATTTAGAGCCAGTACATTTTTGTTCATGTATGTGAAATCTAACCTTTCACACCTGTGATGACCAAAAATCTGCTGCTTACTAATATCTAGTTTTCTAAAACCACAAACAAGTTTGCATAATTACAAGCAATTGTGTAGATAAACCTTTTATTAAGTTGATTCCAGCCTGAGTTCTCTCAGGTCACAGAGAACATCTGATAAGTAGACTTGTAGCCTAAATAATCGATCATACATCAGCCAGAAGATTGTAACTAATAAAAAAAGTGTAAAACTGTGTAAAATGTAAGGAGATAATAAAACAACTATAATTGCACTTGAAACGATGTTTAATATTTCACTTCATTTAAAACGAAAGGCATGACAGATCAGCAGCTCTTAAAGATTATGTGCGTGAATTATATTTGCTGGATAAAATGACCTAATAACAGATAAAGTCACAAAACTTAGTAAAGTAGCACAGTTAGTCTAATAAAACAGTCAACCTCTTTAGGAGACCAAATCCATTTACTCCAAAGGAAAAGTACAAATCCTCCACAGAGAAAATAACTGCAGTTTATGTTCAGAAAAAGCATAGTCCAGAGGTCTCCTGTGTTTCAGCGAGGAGTCCTATCATATGGACCTCTCCTATGTCTATATCGATGTTTTCGGTGAGGGCCTGGTGGTCTTGTGAATCCGTCTGGAGGAGCTTGTGGACTGTGGTATGGCTCACCAAACCTGTACGAGGGAAGTGGAGGTGGATAATGCCCGAAGTGGAATGCTCCGACGCTCTGGTTGGGAAAACAGGGTCCCGTTGGTCTCATGCCCTGCGGTGGATGAGAAATCAAAGGCGGACGGAAAAACCGGGGCTCAGGTGGTCCGCCCCAATCCTGTTGTTCTTCTGTTGAAACGGTCTGAGGAGAAATTGTGAGAAAAGTGCCAAGAAAGAGCTTTCATCCAGCAAGAAAGACCATTTTAATTAAAGTTAACTAATAATTTAATCTTACCGAAACTGATTTTGGGGTTTCCTATGCCATTGGTGTGGTCTTTGTCCATGAAAAGAATGCTGTTCCTATTGATGATGAGGAGAAGGAGCATCATCTCGTGGCTTGTTTGCAAGTCCCTGAGCGGGTTCTTGGTCTGGTTCCTCCATTCCCTCATTACTGCATACCAAATGGTTATTAATGTTATTAAAAGTTATTCTTAAATCTACTTTTCAAAGGCTTTTTACTTGCTATAAAGGTATAAACTACCAATCAGATGACAGAAGATACAGGTACATCTCAAATTAGAATGTTGTGGAAAAGTTCATTCAGAAACTTGTGTATTAAATAAATTCAGTGCACACAGACTGAAGTAGTTTAAGTCTTTGGTTCTTTTAATTGTGATGATTTGGTTTACGTTTAACAAAAACCCACCAATTCACTATCTCAACAAATTATAATACAGAAGACCAATACAATTTTTAGTGATTTTTAGGGCTCCTTTTGCTTTAATTACTGCCTCAATTCGGCATGGCATGGAGGTGATCAGTCTGTGGCACTGCTGAGGTGGTATGGAGGCCCAGGTTTCTTTGACAGTGGCCTTCAGCTCATTTTTTGGTCTCTCGTTTCTCAATTTCCTCTTGACAATACCCCATAGATTCTCTATGGGGTTCAGGTCTGGTGAGTTTGCTCACCAACACCATGGTCATTTAACCAATTTTTAGTGCGTTTGGCAGTGTGGGCAGGTGTCAAATCCTGCTGGAAAATGAAATCAGCATCTTTAAAAAGCTAGTCAGCAGAAGGAAGCATGAAGTGCTCTAAATTTCTTGGTAAACAGGTGCAGTGACTTTGGTTTTCAAAAAACACAGTGGACCAACACCAGCAGCAGACATTGCACCCCAAATCATAAGACTGTGGAAACCTAACACTGGACTTCAAACAACCTGGGTTATGAGCTTCTCCACCATTCTCCAGACTCTAGAACCTTGGTTTCCAAATGAAATACAAAACTTGCTCTCATCTGAAAAGAAAACCACTGGGCAACAGTCCATTTCTTCTTCTCCTTAGCCCAGGTAAGACGCCTCTGATGTTGTCTGTGGTTCAGGAGTGGCTTAACAAGAGGAATTCGACAACAGTAGCCAAATTCCTTGACACGTCTGTGTGTGGTGGCTCTTGCTGCCGTGACCCCAGCCTCAGTCCATTCCTTATGAAGTTCGCCCAAATTCTTGAATCGATTTTGCTTGACAAGCCTCTCACGGCTGCGGTTCTCTCGGTTGGTTGTGCATGTTCTTCCTTCCACTCAACTTTCTGTTAACATGCTTGGGTACAGCACTCTGCGAACAGCCAGCTTCTTTGGCAATGAATGTTTGTGGCTTACCCTCCTTTTGAAGGGTATCAACAATTGTCTTCTGGACAACTGTCAGATCATCAGTCTTTCCCCATGATTGTGTAGCCTAGTGAACCAAACTGAGAGACCATTTTGAAGGCTCAGGAAACCTTTGCAGGTGTTTTGAGTTGATTAGCTGATGCATGTCACCATATTCTAATTTGTTGAGATAGTGAATTGGTGGGTTTTTGTTAAATGTGAGCCAAATCATCTCAATTAAAAGAACCAAAAGACTCAAACTACTTCAGTCTGTGTGCATTAAATTTATTTAATAAACAAGTTCCATAATTTGAGTTAAATTACTGAAATAAATAAACTTTTCCACAACATTCTAATTTATTGAGATGCACCTGTATGTAGTAAATTGCATACAAAAGTTTTTATCATTAATAATTTAGAAATTTATTTATGAAATATGATAGAGTTGGCTTAACAGGGCTCTGATGGGATGTAGAAGTGCTAACCTTCTCTTGGGCCCTGTCATCAGGTCATCAAGATATTTCTGCCTCTCAATAGAATGTCCTCTTGATTCATTGAATACTTGGAAGAAATCAGAGCATTCAAATAAAAATACCTAAATACATGCAAATACACACAATAAGTATAAGCAAATATACTTACAATTAATTGCATTTTGAGGGTTCATTCCATCAACATCGATTAGGTATCTATGGCACAATATTTAAAAGTGACAACAGCTGGATGCACTAGCTCATCAAAAGATAAAGTTAATTGATCAGGTATTTGTGGAAAACAAGCAAAAAGAAAGTCATGTTACTCACCGACATATTAAATAGCCTGTGCGATTCAAACCATGTGTGCAATGAACACCAATCAGCTTATCTGTTACAAAAAAGCCAGTATTTTTATTAAACAAACTCCAGCTGAACTTAACATAAAACAATGTTTACAACCTAATTTACTTCTGTAATGACAAAATTCTTAGTGAAATAGGAAGTTAAATTTTAGTATGGAATTTTATTAAATAAAAGTATTTAAATGAGCATTATTTGTCTTTGGAATATAATTCGTTTCCGATCGGAACTTCAGAGCTTCGTAAATCTTTTGAACTTTGGAGTGCGAATCGTGAATCATTTGATGTAATCAGAACTTCAGAGCGGGTTCTTGAATCTTTTGATTTCGATCGGAATTTCGGTTCCCAAATCGCAAATCATTTGATTTTGATGGGAACTTCAGTGCACAAATTGCAAATTATTTGATTTCGATCGAAATGTATGTGTATCTTTTGATTCCTATTGGAAGTTCAAAGCAGATTCACGAAACATTCTGATTAGAACTTCGAAGCTTCCCAATTTTGAACTTCTAAGCACGAATCATGAATCATTTGAGGTAGATCTGAACTTCAGAGCGGGTTTGCGAATCATTTGTTTCCGATCGAAACTTCAGAGCTTTGCAAATTTGAACTTTGGAGCATGGATTTTGAATCATTTGATTTCAATCAGAACTTCAAAGCGGGTTTATGAATCGTTTGATTCAGATGAGAACTTCACAAATCTTTTAAACTACTCGAGAGCATGTCGCAAAATTGATTTCGATCAGAACTTCAGAGCGGGTTTGTGAATCTTTTGATTCCGATTGAAACTTCAGGGTTTCAAAAGTTGGGAGCGGGTTCGCGAATCATTCCGGTTGGAACTTTGCAAATTTGAACTTTGGAGCACGAATCTCAAATCATTTGATTTAAAACGGAACTTCAGAGTGGGTTCCCAAATCATTCCAATTAGATCTTCGAAGCTTCGCAAATTTGAACTTATGAGCATGAATCGTGAATCATTTGATTTAGATCTGAACTTCAGAGCAGGTTCACGATTCATTTGTTTTCAGAGCTTCACAAATTTGGATCATTAATCATTTTATTCAAAGGGGTCATCCGGTGCCACATGCACTTTTACAAGCTGTTTGAACTGAAATGTGTGTTGGGAGAGTTTGTACACAACCACCCTAGAATGACAAAGATCCACCCAGTAGTTTTCTTTTAATTAAGTAAAATAATATGCCTCTTCTCATATGGAGAAGTTCTCAGATGCCTGTCGTTGTGAGAAGGACCTGGCTGCAGCCTGCAGAACGGGGCGGCATATTATTGGTTAATGACAACGTACTGACGCCAACACCTCAGCAGGTTTTCATTCTACTTGTTCATCGCTTCACTGGTGAATAAATGAGCCGTATATTTTATAAATTTATTAAATTTAATGTTTGATGACAACATTACGTTCATTATGTCATTAAATGATCCATGTTTTATTGCGGTGAAGTTGGTTTGACATGACATTCATTAGACATTAGGTTTCATACCAATTAAACTCGTTGTCCCTGTTATGTTTTGAGGCCAAACTAACAGTACTGATTATCCAATTCATTAAGTAAATTCATAATTTTAAGGCTTAACATGCTTTCCAAGAAACTTTTATTTAATGTTGAGTCTGTTTGTAAAAGAAAAATAATTACGTTAAACACAAGTCAATGGGTAAGTAAAAATACAATTGTAAGTTGTAAATAAACATTCGTTGCGATTCATAGTTCTTAATGCACAAAGATGTGACAAGCCAAAAACAGTCAAAAGCAGTAAGTGAATTCTTGCTTAGAAATAGAGAATTTTTAATCCAAGTATTTTACAAACTTTTCATTAGGACCCTAAAGCATCATATTAACTTGTGGAAAAAGGGCATCTTATGACCCCTTTAAATCTGAACTTCACAGTGGGTTTGCGATCTTTTGAATCAAATTAATCGTTTGAATAATTAAATGGAGCATGTATCATGAATCATTTGATTTAGATCAGAACTTCAGAGTAGGTTTGCAAATATTTTGATTCCCATCTGAACTTCGGAGCACGAATCGTGAATCATTTGATTTAAATCGGAACTTCAGAGCGGATTCACAAATCTTTTGAGGTTTGGTATGCATATCTCATGAATCATTTGATTTAGATCAGAACTTAAGAGCGAGTTTGCAAATCGTTTGAACTTTGGAGTGCATATATGGAGAATCAATTCATTTAGATTGAAACTTTGGGAGTGGGTTTGCAAAACGTATTTTTTATACAACAGTACAACGCATCAAACCAATAAGGCAGTACGGTTAAAATAAAAATTAAATTAAACAAAGAAAACAGAAAAAAAAAAAATTTACTCACTCAAATCACTATACAACCAGTATAGTTTATAATTTCTAATAAATTGTTCTTTTGAATTTTCTATTCACAAAAGAATCTTGAAATCTATAAAAATAATACCAGCACAACTGTATTAAAAATAAATGTTTCTTGAGCAGCAAACTCAGCTGAAGGATCATGTGACATTGAAGACTGGAGTAATGATGCTGAAAATTCAGCTTTGCATCACAGAAATGAATTATATTTTAAAATATATTCAAATAAAAAAAAGTTACTTTAAATCATAATAATTTTTCACAATCTGACTATTTTTACTGGATTTTTAATCTAAATTTATTGCCTTGGTGAGCATAAAAGACTTTTATCAGGTACGTTTCACATTGATTTCATTAACTATTACTCACCATTGTTTTCATTGTCACGCAGAAAATGTCTGACGGCCTTCTTGAAGCTGAGAATCGTGGCATCTTTTGGCACCTCATGCCCTGCTGTGAAGATCTTCAAGTGGTACAATGTGTCTGGCAAATCCTGACACAAACACAATCACACATTAAGAGGCAATCAGTACAACAACTTCCTCTCCACCCTGATAAAAACTCATCAAGCTCTAATCGCGTCAAACTGGATTCTCCAGCAGGGAGGAGGAAAAAAAAGATTAGCAATAGAGGGTATGCACTTATGTCACGGTTTGGTCAGTTACCTGGATATGCGGCCATATCAGTGATACTTGGATGTAAACAACAGCATGGATTGCATGGTTAATGTACTACTGAATACTGCTAATTTATGCTGTCTAAACCACGGAAAATACATGTGAAATGTGCTAAATCATATAGAGAAGGACTTAGTAAGTTGAAAAGGGCACAATATTTTGACAAACTAAAATTAATAGGTGGTAAAGATACATACAAGCAGTATTAATTAAGATATCAGCCTAATATTTTACCTACCTACCTCTCTTCTTAATGATTTGTTCTAACTTTTTTTTTACTCCAAATGTTTTTCACTGTCCATCCGATTAGTACAGCCCAAAACATGACAATAATTGGTCATTTTCAGCAGCAATAATCAGCAAAATATGCAAGCTTCGTTCAGTTCAGTGGCCTTGTTTACATTCAGTGCCACCAATATGGCCGATGGGGGACGCGTTGTGAAAACACTCAGTTTGTTTAGACTTTAATTCCTACCTCTACTTTGTAGTAGCGAGTTGTGAAGGTCAGATCGATGATGAGACCCAGTTCTTGTCCTTCCTTCTCCAACATACGCACAAGATCAAACGGTCCAAAGACTTCTGATTGGTTTAAATGATATCTGAAAAACTACAACAGACAGCACTGGAATTAAAAAGAAGCTCAAATGCACAACAGGTGGAGGATTTGTGAACGTCTTCAAACCTGCTTTAAAGGAACTTTAAAAGCGATGAAGCGAGTTCCAGGGATCCGTTTACCCAGTGGTGTATATTCTGTCCATCTAAAGGAGGCACACAGTTTTAAAGCTTTACTTTAGTTAAAGAACCTTATGAAGTCAAATGGTTAAAACTAACCTGTCAGGAATGGCATTTTTCTTTTTTGTAGGCATGTCTTTACAGCAACTGCTTTGGCCTTTGCAAAACATAGAATAACATTGACATTCACACTGAAATTGACAGTATTCGTATAAACACTAAAACTGATGAATTAGTCTGATTACGTGTCAGTTATGAGAGTTACGTATATCAGAATCACACACTGGTTTCACTTTCAGCTATTACCAAAACAAACTTCATTAACAGGTTTAGCCTTTAAACAGACTCTTTAAACGCATTCAAGCCCCGTGTTCCGTCACAACAGATATTATAATTAAATACAAAGCAAAATCACTCAAATCAGAGTTTTAAACTATTTACACATCCTAAATCTTGTTTTTGAAATGGGGTTGCAAAAACTGAAGATCTCATGAAATAAACAGAACATAAAACAATTAGTTCGACCTCCTGACATTAATAATCAATATTTTATAAAGGGTAAGCACCTCTTTGCGCTTATCAGTAGCTGAAAAAGAAAAATACATTGACAATTCCCATCAGGAGAGTAAACATGTGAATCTGATATGTGCATTCAATAACCAACCTGTCAGGCATTTGGCACTAGGCTGTTCTTGCTGTACTTACGTGATGTACTTATTGTAAAGAATGAACGCATGCTCGACATTCCCCTCGTCTGCATAGATGTTGGCCATCCGGATGATTTCCATCCCTGAGCGGAAGTACCGACGGGGCGGCACGTCCTCGCTGACGTCCACAGAGCTGCCCAGCTTGGTGAGAGCGCGGACCCTCTCCTCAGAAGACAGACTGGAGTCATTGTGCTCAGAGATGATGTTTCTCTCCTGCCTGCAGATCAGTAACACAAATTCAACATGTTTACACTGCTTGAATGGTGACTAAAAAAAACTACTTTGGGTGGTTCTATTTCTATGTAACTGCATAAAACAGCATATTGACACTTTAAAATGTCTGGAAGTCATTGCCATTGGACATCAAAAGATGAAATAAAGTGTTAATAAATGCCATTTGGTTTGACATACATACATATTCATTGCTAAAATGTCCAAATACTTTTATGGGCCTTTGTCTCATTTCTGTATGTATACAGTTGAACAATAATATTGTACAATAGTATATTATAAATATTATTATTATTATATTACTATTATAAATATATTATTAAAATATTTTAAATTGGATTTAACTTGAGTCTGGTGACCCCCATTATTGACAGGCCAACCAGCAACAAACAATGATAGCAAGATAAGTCTCGCATGAAGGTAAAATTACTTTCCTACCTGATTTCACCGGACTTCTTTACGCTTTCAAAGATGCTTTGGTGTTTTTATCTCATATATTTTCGTCATATTTAGACACTGTGAAAACAAAGCTTGCTGTGTTCACATTAACTGTAATATCATAACACTTCCTGCATCGTATGGAAAGACCACGCCCACTACAGTCAGCTGACGATGAAGTCATGCCTCAGATTGACCAATAAGGAAGCACTTCTAAGCATATTTTTAGAGCTTCGTACTTCTATCACTATGAGCTTGGTGAAACAACTCAAATTTATGTACCGTTACATTATATTTATACTGATGCTTTTTAACTATATTTTTTCACAGAAAGGCTTTTTTTTTAATGTTTTAATGTCAATATTACCTCAAATTTGTTGTTAGATTTTTAAATAAAGAAAGCAATTGAAGATTTATGAATATAATATACAGCAAACAATTCAGCTTTGAAATCACAAGAATAAATTACATTTTAAAATATATTCAAATAGAAAACAGTTATTTAAATAGTAAAAATGTCTCAAAATGTTAATGTTTTTGCTATACTTTGAAGAGACTTCTTGAAAAAAAAAACCATACTGTTCAAAAACTTTTGACTGGTAGTGTGTGTGTGTGTGTGTGTGTGTGTGTATAACTATCATTTTATTATAATATTGTACTTTTTAAAATCAGTAAATAATTTATTAATAAAATGAATGTATAAATATATTAAAATGTAATTTTTGGGCCCTCCACAGTGCCCTCCATTAATATTGGCACCCTTTGTAAATATGAGCAAATGTGGCTGTGAAAATAAATCTGCAATGTTTATCTTTTTGATCTTTCATTAAAATCAAAATTAAAATCTCAAAATTCTAACCTTTTTCTTCTTTTACACTTTGAAGTTTAAGTTGCAAATCATTTGAATTAGATTGGAACTTCAGAGCAGGTTCATGAATCATTTGATTCCGATGGAAACTTCGGAGCTTCGCAAATCTTTCGAACTTTGGAGCATGAATCCCGAAGTTTGTTTTCTGATTACTTTCCTTTTGTAATTAAACAGTACATTTTATCAAACCATTAAGGCAATACAGTTATAAAAATTAAATAAAGAAAACAGAAAGCAACTACACACAGATATACGTGTGCCACATAAAATAAATAAATAAAATAGCCCAATAAATTTTCACCTTAACAGGACACATACATTGCACAGCATTAAATGAGTACACCCCCCTTTAAAGCTTTACAAATTCAGCAATTACTCTTTACTTGAAAGATATGTTAAGGTCCTTTGGAGATATAATGTTCCAACAAGCCTGCTTGATCAATTACCAAAGAAGAATGTCAAAATTATTGAGCAAAATAAGATTTTTGTATCAAAGTGATAAAATGCTGAGTTGCAAAAATGAGTACAACCTCCTTAAAGTTACTAAACAAAACAAAACAAAAAAAGTCTAGGTTTAAGGCTATTTTCGATCAACAGGTAAGTATATTGAACCAAAACTTTTAAAGACAAGTCATTTCCTGACAGTTAAAAGGTTTTATAGCCTACTGAATCATACTCAGACATTGCAGTCAACAGCGAAACCTCTTGGGAAAGATCTGATAAGTGACTTATTTCTTATTTGCACCAACATTCAAAAACAATGGACTTGTTTGATATTTACAAAATATAGACTTCTGGGAATCTACACTCTGATCTCTCTCTGAGACTAAAAGCATCCTAAATGTTCTGGTGTTGCTAGAGGAGGAGTATGGTGAGAAGTGCCTGGTACCCACAGTGACATTCAGTGGTGGTATAGCTCTTATAAAGAGATGTATGAGTGCTGAAGGTGTATTTCACTCAATCACAGTCTATTTACTTATTTTACAGAAAATATTGGAATATATTGTGTTGTTTAAATTTTACATTTCAATTTTGCCATCTTTCTATTAATTATATTAGTGATCATTAAGAAAATACATCTTTTTATATTTATTCAGAGGGAGTGCACTCATTTATTACCTCATACCTTTAAGATAGTTTCCATACACTTGTGTAGATCAGCTTTGAATAAAGAGAGATTTAGAGCCAGTACATTTTTGTTCATGTATGTGAAATCTAACCTTTCACACCTGTGATGACCAAATATCTGCTACTTACTAATATATAGTTTTCTAATACCACAAACAAGTTTGCATAATTACAAGCAATTGTGTAGATAAACCTTTTATTAAGTTGATTCCAGCCTGAGTTCTCTCAGGTCACAGAGAACATCTGATAAGTAGACTTGTAACCTAAATAATCGATCATACATCAGCCAGAAGATTGTAACTAATAAAAAAAAGTGTAAACCTGTGTAAAATATAAGGAGATAATAAAACAACTATAATTGCACTTGAAATGATGTTTAATATTTCACTTCATTTAAAACGAAAGGCATGACAGATCAGCAGCTCTTAAAGATTATGTACGTGAATTATATTTGCTGGATAAAATGACCTAATAACAGATAAAGTCACAAAACTTAGTAAAGTAGCACAGTTAGTCTAATAAAACAGTCAACCTCTTTAGGAGACCAAGTCCATTTACTCCATCAAAGGAAAAGTACAAATCCTCCACAGAGAAAATAACTGAACAATCGCACTAGCAGTTTATGTTCAGAAAAAGCACAGTCCAGAGGTCTCCTGTGTTTCAGCGAGGAGTCCTATCATATGGACCTCTCCTATGTCTATATTGATGTTTTCGGTGAGGGCCTGGTGGTCTTGTGAATCCGTCTGGAGGAGCTTGTGGACTGTGGTATGGCTCACCAAACCTGTACGAGGGAAGTGGAGGTGGATAATGCCTGAAGTGGAATCCTCCGACGCTCTGGTTGGGAAAACAGGGTCCCGTTGGTCTCACGCCCTGCGGTGGATGAGAAATCAAAGGCGGACGGAAAAACTGGGACTCAGGTGGTCCGACCCAAGTCCTGTTGGTCTTCTGTTGAAACGGTCTGAGGAGAAATTGTGAGAAAGTGTAAAGAAAGAGCTTTCATCCAGCAAGAAAGAGCATTTTAATTAAAGTTAACTAATGATTTAATCTTACCGAAACTGATTTTGGGGTTCCCTATGCCATTGGTGTGGTCTTTGTCCATGAAAAGGAGGATCATGGTTATGCTGTTCCCATTGATGATGAGGAGAAGGAGCATCATCTCGTGGCTTGTTTGCAAGTCCCTGAGCGGGTTCTTGGTCTGGTTCCTCCATTCCCTCATTACTGCATACCAGATGGTTATTAATGTTTTTAAAAGTTATTCTTACATCGACTTTTTAAAGTTCACAAAGGCTTTTTATTTACTAAAAAGGTATAAACTGTCAATCAGATGACAGAAGGTACAGGTGCATCTCAATAAAATAGAATGTTGTGGAAAAGTTCATTCAGAAACTCATTAAATCAATTCAATGCACAGAGACTGAAGTCTTTGGTTCTTTTAATTGTGATGATTTGGTTTACGTTTAACAAAAACCCACCAATTCACTATTACCTCAACAAATTAGAATACGTAAGACCAATAAAACATTTTTTAGTGATTTTTAGGGCTCCTTTTGCTTTAATTACTGCCTCAATTCGGCGTGGCATGGAGGTGATCAGTCTGTGGCACTGCTGAGGTGGTATGGAGGCCCAGGTTTCTTTGACAGTGGCCTTCAGCTCATTTTTTGGTCTCTTGTTTCTCAATTTCCTCTTGACAATACCCCATAGATTCTCTATGGGGTTCAGGTCTGGTGAGTTTGCTCACCAACACCATGGTCATTTAACCAACTTTTGGTGCGTTTGGCAGTGTGGGCAGGTGCCAGATCCTGCTGGAAAATGAAATCAGCATCTTTAAAAAGCTGGTCAGCAGAAGGAAACATGAAGTGCTCTAAAATGTCTTGGTAAACAGGTGCAGTGACTTTGGTTTTCAAAAAATACAGTGGACCAACACCAGCAGATGACATTGCACCCCAAATCATCAGACTGTGGAAACTTTACAACGGACTTCAAACAACTTGGGCTATGAGCTTCTCCACCCTTCTCCAGACTCTATGTCCTTGGCTTCCGAATGAAATACAAAACTTGCTCTCATCTGAAAAGAAAACCACTGGGCAACAGTCCATTTCTTCTTCTTCTTAGCCCAGGTAAGACGCCTCTGATGTTGTCTGTGGTTCAGGAGTAGCCAAAACCGTAGCCAAAATCCTTAACACGTCTGTGTGTGGTGGCTCTTGATGTCTTGACCCCAGTCTCAGTCCATATCTTGTGAAGTTCACCCAAATTCTTAAATTGATTAAGCTTGACAAGTCTCTCAAGGCTGCGGTTCTCTCGGTTGGTTGTGCATCTTTTTCTTCCAAACTTTTTCCTTCCACTTAACTTTGTTAACATGCTTGGATACAGCACTCTGTGAACAGCCAGCTTCTTTGGCAATGAATGTTTGTGGCTTACCCTCCTTGTGAAGGGTGTCAATGATTGTCTTCTCGACAACTGTCAAATCATCAGTCTTTCCCATGATTGTGTAGCCTAGTGAACCAAACTGAGAGAGCATTTTGAAGGCTCAGGAAACCTTTGCAGGTGTTTTGAGTTGATTAGCTGATGCATGTCACCATATTCTAATTTGTTGAGATAGTGAATTGGTGGGTTTTTGTTAAATGTGAGCCAAATCATCTCAATTAAAAGAACCAAAAGACTCAAACTACTTCAGTCTGTGTGCATTAAATTTATTTAATACACAAGTTTCACAATTGAAATTAATGAACTTTTTCACAACATTTTACTTTATTGAGATGGACCTGTATGTAGTAAATTGCGTAAAATAGGTTTTTCAGCAATTTTGATCATTAATCATTTAGAAATTTATTTATGAAATATGATACAGGGCTCTGATGGTGCTAACCTTCTCTTGGGCCCTGTCATCAGGTCATCAAGATAGTTCTGCCTCTCAATAGAATGTCCTCTTGATTCATTGAATACTTGGAAGAAATCAGAGCATTCAAATAAAAATACCTAAATACATGCAAATACACACAATAAGTATAAGCGGATATACTTACAATTAATTGCATTTTGAGGGTTCATTCCATCAACATCGATTAGGTATCTATGGCACAATATTTAACAGTGACAACAGCTGGATGCACTAGCTCATCAAAAGATAAAGTTAATGGATCATGAATGTGGAAAACAAGCAAAAAAAAAGTCATGTTACTCACCGACATATTAAATAGCCTGTGCGATTCAAACCATGCGTGCAATGAACACCAATCAGCTTATCTGTTACAAAAAAGCCAGTATTTTTATTAAACAAACTCCAGCTGAATTTAACATAATACTATGCTTACAACCGAAATTACTTCTGTAATGACAAATTTCTTAGTGAAATAGGATATTAAATATTAGGATGGGACATTAAATAAAAGTTTTTGTTTGTCTTTGGAATAACATTCATTTCAGATTGGAACTTCGTAGCTTCACAAATCTTTTGAACTTTGGAGTGCGAATCGTGAATCATTTGTTTTCATTTGATCAGAACTTCAGAGTGGGTTTAAGAATCTTTTGATTTCGATCGGAACTTCGGTGCGCATAACGCAAATCATTCGTCAAACGCAAAGCATGGTTTCGATGGGAAGTTTGGTGAGCAAATTGCGAAACATTTGATTTTGATCGAAAATTCAGGGCGGGTATGTGAATCTTTTGATTCCTATTGGAAGTTCAGAGCGGGTTCATGAATCATTCCGATTAGAACTTCTAAGCTTTGCAAATTTGAACTTCTGAGCACGAATAGTGAATCATTTGATTCAGATAGGAACTTCAGAGCGGGTTCACAAATCATTTGTTTCCGATCGGAACTTTAGAGCTTTGCAAATTTGAACTTGAAATTTTTAAATTTGAATTTGAAGCACGAATCGCAAATCATTTGATTTAAATCGGAACCTCAGAGCAGGTTCACAAATCATTCCGATTAGAACTTCGAAGCTTAGCAAATTTGAACTTCTGAGCACACTTCCCCATTCTCAAACTTTTGACTGGTGGTGTAGATTGGAACTTCAGAGCAGGTTCGCAAATCATTTGTTTTCGATTGGAACTTCAGAGCTTCACAAGTTTGACCTTTGGATCACAAATCACAAATCATTTGATTTAAATCTGAACTTTACAGTGGGTTTGCATATCTGTTGATTTGACAACACATCAAACCAATAAGGCAGTGCAGTTAAAATAAAAATAAAGAAAGTATACAGAGATAAATGTGTTGCAAGCTTAAAAAAGTAGCCTAATAAATTGACTCAATTCACTATACAACCAGGAACATGTACACTGCTGTTTAAAAATTGGGATCAAAAATAAATTAATACTTTTCTTCATCAAGGATGCATTAAAGTATCAAAAGTGGCATTTATAATGTTACAAAATATTTATATTTCTAATAAATTATGTTCTTTTGAATTTTCTATACACATAGGAATCTTGAAATCTATGAAAATATTAAGCTGCTCAACTGTTTTGAACACCATTAATAATAAATTTCTTGAGCAGCAAACCAGCATATTAGAATTATGTCTGAAGGATCATGTGATATTGAAGACTGGAGTAATGATGCTGAAAATTCAGCTTTTCATCACAGAAATTAATTATGTTTTAAAATATATTCAAATAAAAAACAGTTACTTTAAATAGTAATAATATTTCACAATCTGACAATTTTTACTGAACTTTTAATCTAATTTATTGCCTTGGTGAGCAAAAAAGACTTCTATCAGGTATGTTTCACATTGATTTCGTTAACTATTACTCACCATTGTTTTCATTGTCACGCAGAAAATGTCTGACGGCCTTCTTGAAGCTGAGAATCGTGTCATCATTTGGCACCTCATGCCCTGCTGTGAAGATCTTCAAGTGGTACAATGTGTCTGGCAAATCCTGACACAAACACAATCACACATTAAGAGGCAATCAGTACAACAACTTCCTCTCCACCCTGATAAAAACTCATAAAGCTCTAATCGTGTCAAACTGGATTCTCCAGCAGGACTCTGGGAGGAGGGAAAAAAAGATTAGCTATAGAGGGTATGCACTTATGTCAAGGTTTGGTCAGTTACCTGGATATGCGGCCATATCAGTGATACTTGGATGTAAACAACAGCATGGATTGCATGGTTAATGTACTACTGAATACGCTCTTCTGCTGATGTATGCTGTCTAAACCACGGAAAATACATGTGAAATGTGCTAAATCGTATAGAGAAGGACTTAGTAAGTAGAAAAGGGCACAATATTTTGACAAACTAAAATAAATAGGTGGTAAAGATACATACAAGCAGTATTAATTAAGATATCAGCCTAATATTTTACCTACCTACCTCTCTTCTTAATGATTTGTTCTAACTTTTTTTTTACTCCAAATGTTTTTCACTGTCCATCCGATTAGTACAGCCCAAAACATGACAATAATTGGTCATTTTCAGCAGCAATAATCAGCAAAATATGCAAGCTTCGTTCAGTTCAGTGGCCTTGTTTACATTCAGTGCCACCAATATGGCCGATGGGGGACGCGTTGTGAAAACACTCAGTTTGTTTAGACTTTAATTCCTACCTCTACTTTGTAGTAGCGAGTTGTGAAGGTCAGATCGATGATGAGACCCAGTTCTTGTCCTTCCTTCTCCAACATACGCACAAGATCAAACGGTCCAAAGACTTCTGATTGGTTTAAATGATATCTGAAAAACTACAACAGACAGCACTGGAATTAAAAAGAAGCTCAAATGCACAACAGGTGGAGGATTTGTGAACGTCTTCAAACCTGCTTTAAAGGAACTTTAAAAGCGATGAAGCGAGTTCCAGGAATCCGTTTACCCAGTGGTGTATATTCTGTCCATCTAAAGGAGGCACACAACTTTAGCAAACAATCTTTTGAGCTTTACTTCAGTTAATGAACCTTATGAAGTCAAGTGGTAAAAACTAACCTGTCAGGAACGGCATTTTTCTTTTTTGTAGGCATGTCTTCACAGCATCTGCTTTGGCCTTTGCAAAACATAGAATAACATTGACATTCACACTAAAATGTAAGCAGTATTCGTATAAACACTAAAACTGATGAATTAGTCTGATTACGTGTCAGTTATGAGAGTTACGTATATCAGAATCACACACTGGTTTCACTTTCAGTTAATACCAAAACAAACTTCATTAACAGGCTTAGCCTTTAAACAGACTCTTTAAACGCATTCAAGCCCCGTGTTCCGTCACAAAAGATATTATAATTAAATACAAGAAAGAAAGATATTAATGAAAAGTAGACCGGTACCTCTATGAGATTCTCCCACTTCCACGTTACCGACAACAAACGCGTGCCCAGCTCCTCTGACGTAATTCATCTCTTCGGAAACTGTGGGCTTTGCTGTCGCCCTCAGGCCGGGAGGTAAAACCGCAACCTAGATCCGAAACGCTTCCTTTGAAATATTTTTGAGTCACAGCCTCTAACTGTATAACAGTTTACTAAAATGACATGCGGTGTTTACACCACGGACGTTAAATATAACGATAACTATCCACCTTTTTCTTCTTCACGTAAGAGTGGGCGCCGCCATTTGTACATTTTTATGGCTCTGGCTTTCCTTTCATCTGTGTCCAGCTATTTTTAGCTGTACAAGACAGCTGGTTTTGCTTGATATTGCAAATTTGTGTCTTACCATATTATATTATTGTATTACCTTAATTATTAACACAGTGCAAACAGTTTTACCGTTTACTGCACCTTGTTATTCTTCTCGTTATCCCCAATAGCGGATAATGACCGGAAGTCTCACCCATAGATTTATTTTTGCGTTGAAGAAAAAGGTGGATAAAGTTTCGATAATCATTCTAATATGAGTCTAAAACAAACAGAACATTATTACTGATATCACTTTCAGAACGATCTTTTTTTTCCAAATGATAAACGATAAAAACACTGACGGACAATCGCGCATTTCAAGCAGCAGACGTGGACGTGGACACAAATATAGTTATCATTGGCATTAACGGTCTTTTCATACATAAAAAAACGGTGTATGTGAGATTCCAGTCATATCGATATCATAAAAAGCTTATAGATGAATAATTATAATATATATATTAATATAGGCCTATCTAAATTTACTTTCACACTTTTTAGAACGCAAACACGAATATACAGTTGAGGTAAAAAGTTTACAGCCCCCTTTCAGAATCTGTTAATTATTTTACCAAAATAAGAGGAGTCATACAAAATGCATGTTATTGGATATTTAGTACTGACCTGAATAAGACATTTCACATTGAAGACGTTTACATATAGTCCACAAGAGAAAATAATAGCTAGGGTTTAATTTATAAAAATGACCCTGTTCAAAAGTTTACATACACTTGATTCTTAATACTGTGTTCTTACCTGAATGATCCACAGCTGTGTTTTTGTTTAGTGATAGTTGTTTATGAGTCCCTTGTTTGTCCTGAACAGTTAAACTGCCCACTGTTCTTCATAAAACTCCTTCAGGTCCCACAAATTCTTTGGTTTTCCAGCATTTTTGTGTATTTGAACCCTTTCCAATAAATGACTGTACGATTTTGAGATCCATCTTTTCACAGTGAGGACAACTGAGGAACTCGTATGCAACTATTACAGAAGGTTTAAACACTCACTGATGCTTTAGAAGGAAAAAACATGTATTAACCTCAGGGGGTGAAAACTTTTGAACAGAATGGAGAGTGTACGTTTTTCTTCTTTTGCCTAAATATCATATCTTCAGAGGCTACAGAAGATAATAAAAAACACAGCTGTGTATCATTCAGGTAAGAACACATTTTAAGAATCAAATGTGTGTAAACTTTTGAACAGGGTAATTTTTATCAATTCAATTATGTAAAATATATATACTGTAGATGGAAAAGCTAAGCTCTGAACATTGTTTTGAGTGACTTAAAAACAAACAAACACAATAAGTAGAAATACTATTACACAATAAGTTATAAAAACTATTTGAATTCTGTCTATGGCAGAAAAAACAGGAATTGAACTCTGACACACCAGGAAACACTTAAGCGTTTCATAGGCAGACTGACATGCAAGTACAGACCTAGTTTTTCTGAGGAAAGGAATGTTTCTCTGGAGCATTGCATAATTCCACACATGAATGTATGCCTATATTTAATCATTTAAATTTTGACTTGGTGGGTTGGTAGGTTTCAAATCTAATACACTCCAACAGAATGCTTATTATTGTTCAGTGGGAATTAGATTCTTATATAGCTGCCAAGAAAGATTTGGGTAGATAACAGATAAGAGTGAGGAAGTCAGAGACATGGGGAATCCAATATGAAATTATCAAACAGAAAGTTCCTCTGAAGATAGGCTATGCGTGCCACCAAACCACACGTATCCAGTTTATTCAAGTTGCAAACTCCAGATTATGTCTTTCAGTTGTACTGAATATAATATTTAAATAACTAATGCTCTCAGCTAAAATAAAAATTAGACTGGGACTAGTTAGATAAAATAGCTATGATTTTAAGACAAATGCTTATACTCTCCAGATGAATGATGGTTGCCTTAAATTAGACAATTTTTTGTTCATTATTTTCTCCAAACTAAAGCTTTAAAGTCACATTTTACTTGCCTTTGTTGTCACATGTTTTATATGTTGTAAATGCATCCAAGTTGGCCAAAACAAAGAAAAAGTGTTTCATAATTATTTTTACATTTGTCAAAAACCACATAATTAACTTTTTAACCCGTTTTTTTTTTTTTTTAACAAACTGCCTATAAGCACTGATTAAGTTCCAAAAATAATAATAATAGTAATACATGAGCTAGAAATATCATCTGGATTGTCTTTACATTTTTATTACTGATTTTTTTTTTTTTTTAGGTTAGCAGACATCCAAGTATTCGAGAGTCTGAAGAGGTTGTATAATCACAGGGGCGATGACACAAAGGTATTACCTAAGAGTGATATTCTCCACAAAGGGGAAGTGCCTTCATGCAAGTATAAGGGCTGGACTATTCAGTTTAAATGCAGACATATACTCAAAGGAAGGATACTCATTCAGGTTATTCTGATACAATTGGATTGCATTGAAATTCAGAGTCTGACAGAAGAGAAGATCATGTCTTTTTGTAAACCTTTCACAGCTGACAAGCCAATGAAGAACAGGGCGTTGATAGTGTCTGTGGAGAACTTCTATGAAGATGCAGGTCTGAGGAAGAGGAACGGCGTGAAGAAAGACACTCGAAGACTTCACAAAATCCTCAGCAAGCTCGGCTTCTCTGTGGACATCAGAATGGACATCGAAGCAGATGAGATCTATAAAGCATTTAAAGCAGGTAATGTGAGCCCATCACGAAGTGCTAATGTTTTCTCTAATAAATTCAAAAAGTTTTGTTTCATATCTGCAGTGATATTTTCTTCAGATCTCTAAAATGATCTCTTTTGTTAACCCAGTAACCCAGCCATTACAAATCAGTCCTCATGACAGTTATGACTGCAGATGTTCACAGTAGCCTACATTTTTTATAGAAACGGCAGAAACGTAACTTGCACAATCCTTTCAGAATACTTACTAATACTGTTCTCCATCCTCAGAGAGCAAGAAGGCGGTCAAAGACTGTTTTGTGGGCGTCATATCCAGTCATGGTGAGGAGGGTGTTGTGTTCGGCGCTGACGGATGTGCTGTGAAACTGGCTGAGATCTACAGCTACTTTGGGGGCCCGTCAATGGCAGACAAGAGCAAACTTTTCCTGATCCAGGTACATTTTGTGAAAACTTACTCACATTCCAGTTTTAAATTACTTGTATTTTTCACTGTACGTTTTGAATTTTACATTCTTTTTTATTCATTGGTCATCAGAATGGTACTAAACTACAGTTTACATACACCTTGCAGAATCTGCTAAATGTTTTTTTTTTTGTTAAATAAGAGGGATCATGCAAAATGCATGTTATTTTTAATTTAGTACTGACTTGAATAGGATATTTCACATGAAAGATGTTTACATATAGTCCACAAGAAAAAAAATTATGAATTTATAAAAATGACCCTGTTCAAAAGTTTACATACACTTGATTCTTAATACTGTGTTGTAACCTGAATGATCCACAGCTGTTTTTTTGTTGTTTTTGTTTAGTGATAGTTGTTCATGAGTCCTGAACGGTTAAACTGTACGCTGTTCTTCAGAATGATCCTTTCGGTCCCACAAATTCTTTGGTTTTTCAGTATTTTTGTGTATTTGAACCCTTTCCAAAAATGACTGTATGATTTTGAGATCCATCTTCTCACACTGAGGACAACTGAGGCACTCATATGCAACTATTACAGAAGGTTCAAACACTCACTGATGCTTTAGAAGGAAACACAATGCATTAAGAGCCAGGGTGTGAAAACTTTTTAACAGAATGAAGATGTGTGCATTTTTCTTATTTTGCTTAAATATTGTATTTTTTCATTTAGTACTGCCCTTTAGAAGCTACATAAGATTCTTACGTGTTTCCCAGAAGACGAAATAAGTTAAATTTACCCTGATCTTCAAATTAAAAAAGTTTCAAAAAGTCATCCATTAAATATTTTTTTTTTGTTTCAGTTTTAATTTTCGTTTAAGTTAACTATAACTCTGGTGAACCAAAAAAAAAAAAAAAAATGCAGAAATTATTTGAAAAGGCTAAACTGTCTAAAAAAATATTGTTTGTGACCTAAGGAAATTCTTTTTAGGTTTTCTCTCACAGTTGTTAAAAACTTGTCATTTTACTTTTATATTATCTTCAAGCTTGTGATTTGTTACTGTTTTTAATTGTATGTTAACTTTCTGCTCTTTAGGCGTGTCGAGGACATGAGTTGGATGGAGGTGCGGAGGTGGAGACAGACTCTTCATTCTCACAGGACGAGGACGGCATGTCTGAGCTGTTTTCAATTCCCATTGACACAGCGGTCATGTACGCCACATCTCCAGGTGTGATTTATTAACTCCATCACTTTGTTTGCATAGTTTGTAAGTCACAAACACTTCAGTTCCTCACTCACATTCATTCGTTTCATAGGTTACGGTGCATTCATGCATCCTCTGGGCTCGGTGTTGATTCAAACCCTTTGCGATTTGCTAGAAAATGAAGGAGGTCCAGATCTGGAGATCACAAGACTTCTGACTCGACTAAACTACCAGGTGGCCTACAACTTTGAATCGAAGGGTAAAATGTTTGGCGGCAAGAAGCAGATGCCATGTTTTGTGACTCGCTTTACCAGAGAGGTTTTCCCGTTCATGGACATAAAGATGACAGCAGCAGAAGATTCGAGCTTGAGCTTTGCAGCAGAGCAGCTTATCAATGAACCCAGAAGGTCACGGAGGAGCTCCATCAGCTGAGGATCACAGAAAAACAGATTCATGTTAGATATCATATCATGTCATTTGATGAGATAACATAGCATCACGTAAAGTTGCAACTGTAACAGGAAGTGAGGTGCGGGGAAATGTGCAGGATGTGCTACTTTTAAGTATTAGGGAATTTTCTTGTGTTTGCTACTTTTATTTATTTTCCTAAAGTAAAACAGTCATATTAATCTACTGTTTTATTTGAAAATGTATTGTAATATTATATGTAATGTTAAAAAAGTATTTATATATAGAAGTATTTATCTGTATTATATGTGATATTCAAATGAAACCTTTTTGAGGTTAAAGTCATAATATTTTGAGAATAAAGTAAAAATGTTTTGAGAATAAAGTCGAAATTACGAAAATAAATTAGGAATGTTTTGAAAATAAACTCAAAATATTTAGAGAATAAACTTGCAATGTTTCAATGCAATGTTGCAATGTTTTGAGAATAAAGTAAAAAATTATGAGAATAAATTTGAAATTTTAAGAATAAATCTGAAATGTTTTGAGAACAAAGTCAAACAAATGATAAGAGATCAAAGTTTAAATGTTTTGAGAAAAATGTTAAATGTTTTGAGAAAGTTGAAATGTTTTGAGAAAGTTGTAATGTTTTGAGAGTAAAGTGAGAGTGAAGTCGAAATGTTTTGATAATAAATTAGAAATTTTTTGAGAATAAAGTTGAAATGTTTCGGGAATAAAGTCAAAATGTTTCAAGAATAAAGTCAAAATGTTTCGAGAACAAAGTCGAAATGCTTCGAGAATAAATTTGAAATGCTTCGAGAATAAAGTCGAAATGTTTTGAGAATAAAGTTGAAATGTTTCAAGAATAAATTTGAAATGTCTCGAGAACAAAGTCAAACAAATGTTAAGAGATCAAAGTTTAAATGTTTTGAGAAAAAAATGTTAAATGTTTTGAGAAAGTTGAAATTTTTTGAGAAAGTTGTAATGTTTCGAGAGTAAAGTCGAAATGTTTCAAGAATGAAGGCAAAATATTTCGAGAACAAAGTCTAAATGCTTCGAGAATAAATTCGAAATGCTTCGAGAAAGTCTAAAAGTTTCCAGAATAAATTTGAAATGTTTTGAGAATAAAGTCGAAATGTTTTGAGAGTAAATTCGAAATGTTTAGAAAACAAAGTCGAAATGTTTTGATAATAAATTTGAAATTTTTTGAGAATAAAGTCAAAATGTTTCGAGAATAAATTTGAAATGTTTCAAGAATAAATTCAAAATGTTTTCAGAATTTGAAATGTCTCGAGAACAAAGTCAAACAAATGTTAAGAGATCAAAGTTGAAATGTTTTGAGAAAAAATGTTAAATGTTTTGAGAAAGTTGAAATGTTTTGAGAAAGTTGTAATGTTTCGAGAGTAAAGTCGAAAGGTTTCAAGAATAAAGTCAAAATGTTTCGAGAACAAAGTCGAAATGCTTCGAGAATAAATTTGAAATGCTGCGAGAAAGTCTAAAAGTTTCCAGAATAAATTTGAAATGTTTTGAGAATAAAGTCGAAATGTTTTGAGAATAAAGTTGAAATGTTTTGAGAGTAAATTCGAAATGTTTAGAAAACAAAGTCGAAATGTTTTGATAATAAATTTGAAATTTTTTGAGAATAAAGTCAAAATGTTTCGAGAATAAATTTGAAATGTTTCAAGAATAAATTCAAAATGTTTTCAGAATAAATTTAAAATGTCTCGAGAACAAAGTCAAACAAATGTTAAGAGATCAAAGTTTAAATGTTTTGAGAAAAAATGTAAAATGTTTTGAGAAAGTTGAAATGTTTTGAGAAAGTTGTAATGTTTCGAGAGTAAAGTCGAAAGGTTTCAAGAATAAAGTCAAAATGTTTTGAGAACAAAGTCGAAATGCTTCGAGAATAAATTTGAAATGCTGCGAGAAAGTCTAAAAGTTTCAAGAATAAATTTGAAATGTTTTGAGAATATAGTTGAAATGTTTTGAGAGTAAATTCGAAATGTTTAGAAAAAAAGTCGAAATATTTTGATAATAAATTTGAAATTTTTTTGAGAATAAAGTCGAAATGTGCATTTATACAATATTTTAAATTGTTCTCTGATATCTACATAGAAGGTATATGGCATAGGAAAGGGCAAAAATTCTCCAGAAACGGAGTCCATTTACAACCCTATTTGTCCCTAGAATTAAATGGTCTATTATTACCTGATTGGCTGTTTCACAGAGCGGCTCATTTCAGTACCTCACACAGCAGGAAGGAAAAACATTGAAACTGCCGTTTTAAATGCATGATCATTTTACTTTTACTTTTGAGATTTGTGATCGCACGTGCTCTGTGTAACTTTATACTACAGCGGCAGTACTTACCACATATTTTACAAGTTTAGATGCTTTTTAGTGATGCACAGGATCTGTAAATCATTCGCCATCGTCCGTGCAGTCATCTCTCCTTACTCTGTTTATGTGGTAATTGAAATCTTATGTACTGCAATGTAACAGGCTACCGCTAACAAGAAGCTAACCATGTACCTTCAGTGGCTCGCCTTATTTTATTAGAACGCCTTATTTGTTTTCCTTGCCTTTCTGAGTACAGACACCAACCCATCCTTGCAGTTAACATCCGCTGCACAACCTAACATAACATTTATTCCTGTGATCTGCCATTTTCGCTATTGTCCTCGCTTTGTTTTTCACAATATCCTAGATACAGAACTTCTGATGATTCAGCTATATGCAAATGTTGGTTGCGTGACTAGTAATGATCCCGAGACTATTACGTCATAGTCACTGTTATGTTAGGTTTAGCCTATTTTTGAGTGGTCTTTTGCAAACACCAGACTTATATAAAAAGGAGGAAACAGTGGTTCACAGTAGAGACTCATGGTATGTCATGTCCATGTACTGAACTGTTATTATTCAACTATGCCAAGATAAATACAGTTTTCCATTCTATGGCACCTTTAAATGTTTTGAGAAAGTCTTAATGTTTCAAGAGTAAAGTCAAAATGTTTTGAGAACGTCTAAAGGTTTCGAGAAAAAGGTCTAATTTGTTTCGAGAAAGTTTAAATGTTTCAAGAATACATTTCAAATGTTGTGAGAATAAAGTCGAAATGTTTCAAGAATAAATTCGAAATGTTTCAAGAATAAAGTCTAAAGGTTTCAAAAATAAATTCTAAAGGTTTCGAGAATACAGTCGAAATTTCAAGAATAAAGTCAAAATGTTTTGAGAATAAATTCAAAATATATTGAGAATAAAGTCGAAATTATGAGAATTAAATCATAGCATATAAACTCTCTGCAAGAGCATTTTAATGAAATACCATTTCTGAGAAACACTTGTGTTATGATAATCCTAATCCTGCTGAATTCAAACCGAAAGTCAAACCCACATTTGTGTGACTCAGGTTACGCCATATTCATACTTTGCCCTTGTTATAGTTACTGTACTTCAAGGTGTGAGTGTTTATTACACACTCTGTACTTTTGCAAGTGCTCATATGATGTGAGCAGACAGCTAATCCAGACATGCAGGATTTCAACATGGCCTGTTGATCACAAACACTAATGCCAGGTTTCATTTAACCCTGTGTAGAGTGATGACTATTATTTGTGCTTATTAGCTGTTCGGTATGTTAACTGCATGGCTTTAAATAGTCATATGTTTTTAGTCATACTTCACACTCAGATGCTCTTTATTAAATTGACAATAAGGAGTTTGAACATTTTGGCTTCTCATGATAAAACGCAGAAGTTGTTGAAAATTTCACAGTAATCTGAAATGATGAAAACAAGAGTTGAAAATGATATATAAAACGTACGGAAGAAAAATGAAGAAGCATTTAACCATGTCTGGCATGTGAATAACACAGACTGATATGCAGGAAAGTGTCTGGTGATTCTCTACCTA
>NC_133383.1:8940077-8959258 GCF_049309525.1 Garra rufa | reverse complement strand
TAGATGCCTCATTGGACCGCTCCAAGCACGTAGATGCGTCCGCCATATTGGAACGTCCCATAGAAACAGTCGCTAATGAGGCATCTACGTATATATATCTATGGTCTGTGTATTCCGGCTCAAAAAGGTAGGGAACGGCGAAAAACTCCATCTCATGTGCTCCTCCAGCTTCAAAATCGTCAGACATCGTTGTACTTTGTTGTACCTTGTTGCTAAAGAATGTTTGATTGCGTTGCACTTCTCTCTTCTCAAGTTTGCTTTGTAAACACTGGGTCTGTAGTTTCGCATACGTCACGCGTGACCTTTCGACGTGATTACGTAGAACGTATAGACGCGAACGTGCATTAGCCCTAGTGCTAGACGAGTTTCAGTGCTTAAAAGGTATATAAAAATATATTTTTCTAAGAAAATGACCGAACGTTTCGGTAGACAAGACTCTTCTTCGTCGGCTGGGATCGTTTACAGCCCTTTGAAGACGCATTTAAACTGCATTTTGAAGGTTCAAAATTCGGGGCACCATTTAAGTCTGTTATATGGAGAAATTTCCAGAAACGTTTATCTCAAAAAACATAATTTCTTGACGACTGAAGAAAAAAAGACATAAACGTCTTGGATCACAAGGGGGTGAGTAAATTATCTGTAAATTGCTGTTCTGAAAGTGAACTACTCCTTTAAATCTGTATGGTATATGTTTGTTTTTCATTACTTATTTACATATTCCCTTGCTTCTAGTCACTATACCAACTATCTGTTACATTGTGGTGAACTCAATTGGTTACTTACAACTAGTGTTCAAGCAATTGCTGGTACCTTTTCCAGTTTTACTAGTCTTAGTACATGAGAAGGAAATTCAATTTTAACATTAACTTAAAAAAACAAACCTGTTTGTAAAAAAAAAATGTTAACTGATAGCTTTATCAAAAGCATATACCGTCAACCAAATTTATTTCAGCTTTTTAAAATGTGACCCTGGACCACAAAACCAGTCATAAGGTACATTTTTTGAAATTGAGATTCATACATCATCTGAGAGCTAAATTAAATGTCTTTCCATTAGTGTATGGTTTGCTAGGATAGGACAGTATTTGGCTGAGATAACTATTTGAAAATCTGGAATCTGAGGGTGCAAAAAAAATCTAAATACTGAGAAAATTGCCTTTAAAGTTGTCCAAATAAAGTTCTTAGCAATGCATATTATTGATCAAAAATTAATTTTGAATATATATACACTAGGAAATTTACTAAATATTTTCATGGAACATGGAATAAAAGAAAAATCGATAATTTTGACCCATACAGTGTACAGTTTTGGTTATTACTACTGGTTTTGTGGTCCAGGGTCACAAATAATCAAGTTTAACAGTGTAATTCCTGGTGGAAAAACTACATTTATCTATGATTCTAAGACCAATCAGAGATGCCCTACTCTCTCTTTCTCTATAAGCATCTTTAAATCAATTTCTAATTTCTCCATTATTTTTAATTTGATTATCATTCACAATGCTTCATGGGATTGTAGTTCTTTACCTCATTGTAGTTTAAGTACACAGGTGTAACTTTGTCTTTTTGATAGATTTTCAAATACTTTTAGCTTCAAATCCAAGTTTGTAATGTTGTGATTCACCTTGTAGCTGGTTGATTTGGTTCACAGCTTAGAACTCTTAAGAAAAACTTTTTTTTTAAATCCCTGTGGAAAAATACTCATGGAACCAACACCACTGAAAGTGGGCAGGCACTGTTGGGCTCCGTTATCCTAAAAGCAATTAAATTATATTCTAGTTGTTACTATAGACCATTTCAAGGATGTAAACAATAACAAGCGCGTTGGAACGTTACTGCGCAGGTCCGGTCCTGAAACATTGCCGGTAGCGCTATTTCTCCGATCTGTCAATGCGAGTACATTCTTTTAAAATCTAGCGAAAAAGCTAGTTAAGGTAAAAAAGCTGCTCATTAACTAATCGATGCTGCGTGTGTGTACACGGGAGATTGCTAAAAGCATATCACATGAACGGAAATATTGTGAACATTTATTCGTACAATGGATGCCATCAGTCTGAAGCAAGCAGTGCAACTTACTTCATGTTTTGTTCCCAAGATATCCGGAGGTTGTTCGTGATTAATTTACTTGCATTGCGTGGTCAGTCTGTATTTCTGTTTAAATATTTTTCATTAGTACATTACTTTTCACAATACATATCGTTCCAAACAACGCTAAATGTGTGCTATTAAACTAAGCGCTCGATGCTATTATTACGTGTTGAATTCATTTCAACATGTGTTCAACGTTAGTTTGGTCAAGTTTGTTGCTGTGGAACAGTGCAAGTGGAGGGTATGAATGCTCCGAGTCATCATGTGATCACAAATAAACAAGATCGTCGCAATTCAATGCTGACTAACGTGTTTTACATAAACCTGTATATCTGCAGATTAATAAATGCACACACAAACACACATAAAGCATTCATATGTTTTTATGCACGTATTTACTGTTCACACCCACACAAATTTTATATATATATATTCATGTGAAAATGAATACTGGTGTAATGTAAAGGCTGATGCTAATTCAGCTTTGCACAACATATTTTTTATAATAGAAATCATTTAAATAATTAATCATGTTAATAAACATAAAATACTTATTTCAAAAACATAAAAAACTACTTTGTCCAAACTTTTGACCAGTACTGTATATAAACAAAAAGCATTCTCTCACTTTCAACTGTTTTTATTTCCAGCACATGTATTGATATGTAAATATTTGTATGAACATAAAATGCTTTAACAAATGAAACAACAACAACTGAAACAACATTTGAACTGAAATGGAGTACCAAGGGGGAACAAATATCAAAAGCAGCAGTCTGTATCTGGCCTGGTCATCAGTCGCTTTAAGTACTACACTAAATTACTGAATACTACACTCAAGTTCTCAATCACATCTGGGTGTTGATATGGTCAGATGTGGTTTGTCACTGCAGGATGATCAGCTGTCCTTGGGTGTCTACAGATGATGGCTCTCCTTACACTGCCTTCTCAGATTTGGTGACCCTTCTGTATTTCTGCAACTGTTTACATCAGTTTAGAATGCTTTCTAGAAAACAAAACAAAGGATATTAGCCATCATTATGAAAATGTATATAACATTTAACCAATTCTATGGGAATTACAGGGAGCTAACAAATTTCAGTATTACACTGTATTGTCAGATTTAGTGACCCTGCTGCATATTTACAACTGCTTACATCAAAATGCTTCCTAGACTAAGAAACAAATGATATTAGAAATCATCTGCATAAATTGTCTACATAAGGATAAAAGTAGAAAAACAATTATTTAATATAATGCACAATATAAAAAAAATAAAGCTATTATTGCTTAATACGTCAGTACATCTTGGAATTAACATTACCAAAGCTTATGTGATGGAAAATAATATTTACCATAAACATTACGTTTTGTAAACTACTGCCGTTAACTGTTACACAATACGACATTCACGTACTTTCATGTTACTCACTGCATTTATCAACTGACAAAATAACTAGACGACTAATATGAATTTAACCCACATAACACTTAGCAATAAAACAGAGATAAAAAACTTGCCTTTTTTCATTAACGTTACACACGAAAGCTAGATGCATATGTAAACAATGACAAAATGCTACTTTAAATTATGCAGCATCATACTTGAAGAGTTAACCTAAAGATATACAAATAAACCGATTAATTAAAAACGATATTTACTTGCCTGAATCGAAATGTGCGCTGTATATCCTAGAGTTGCTTGTTGTTATCCAGCCTTCTCCTTCACTGCCGCAACACGGGTACGTTTCGCGGAAATCTACCGTTAAACACGTCTCAGAATGTTAGTACCGCCCCAGTGGGAGCACACAACCACCGAACGACAAGGATCTAATTTTATTTTAGACATTTAAGCAGGACGTTTGTATATATATGACCGCAATCCCACTGTTCATAAAGCGCTTCTCGCCATTGTTTTGAATGCGCTGGATCACTAACCGGAAACGTCCTGGGACCAACGACGTCACTTCCTTAAGCCGCCGAATAGCGCTTGAAATGGTCTATAGTAACATTTTTAATTTTACTGGCAAGCACTTGCACTATAAAGCAGCCATTCTGACTAGTCAGTACAAATGAGAAGAAAAACTAGCGGAATAGGAAGTGTTACTTAGTAACATTAGATACTAGGATCTCAGAAATAAGTTCTAGTACCTACTGAGTATCTAAAAATATCTTCCAATGTACTGAAACATTTTTTAAACTAAAAACTAACAGATGACAATGTTGTCAAACAATCTCTGTTTACACAGATCCACAAAAACAGTTAAAAATGCTGTATTATGAATTTTGACAAGTCAGCAGTTGGCGATGTTACAGTGTAAAAAACGCATAATATGTCACTGTATTCACATATTTGCATTTTTGTAGTTTACATGGAGCAATAACAATATAATTTTTAAAAACTTGCACTTTGAAACCTGTTTTCAAAAGTTTGCATGTAAACACCCCCTAAATAAGCACTTAGTAAAACTAAAAGTATTAGTAATTATTACAGTAATTGTAGCTGTTGGGATAGTGACTAGTAGCAATGAAACAAGTACTAGTATGCAATAAGTGGTTGCTAGTTACTTGGGTACCAGTCAAAAATACTGACTTCGGTACCAGTTGGTACTGAAATTTTAAAAAAGTGATGATGCCAGCATTTCCTGCAAGCATTTTGAGCGCTGTTAAGTGGATTCTTAACCACTTCTGATTGGCTATTGTGTTATTCAAAATGCTCATGGGAAATGCTGGTATTGTCACAGTTTTAAAATTTCAGTACCGACTGGTACCGAAATCTGTATTTTAGTCAACACTAGCTGCTAGTGGAACTGAAAGATTCTAGTTGACAAAAATCTAAAGTTACTTGTCACCACTGGTTTTCTAGTAATGATAAATGCAAGTAAATAGATGCTTGTAGGTTTTAAGGAGTAAATGTTTAAACAACTTGCCATACATGTCAACCATTTGCAATCAATGTAGTGTTTCTGGTAGGCCACAGTTCAATACGGGAGCAGACAGTTCAAGCAAAACGCTCTAGAAAGGAGAAACATTAGAGCGCCGGCATCCTGCTGGTGTCTGTTCTGATGTTCCTCTGTCAGACAGTGGTTATTAATCCTATTGATATAAGGGTGATGCATGGAAACCCAGCGGATCAAATAAATAGGACAGTATTTGGGTTAATGGCTTGTGATGTGCTTTTCTGTGTTTCATTTCCATGGGGAAGCCCAGGTTATGTGCTCGGTCTTCACTTGTTTTTGAGGGCAGGACGGGTTGCTGTGTCTCCATGTTGAATCTCATCGAATAAACCCACAGCTGGTGTTTAATCTCAGTGTGTGCTCTTGTTAAAAGTGCATAATATTACACATGATCGCTGTGATGTTAACATTAAAGGAGACTCTTGCATATCTTTACTACTGTATAACAAATTCAAAGTGATGCATGAAAAACACGTGTAAAATACTCATAGTAAGACAGTGAACCATGTATATTCCTCTACACGTACATTTAAACCTACAATCGTGAGGTTGAAAAGTTTTTAACTATTTGTTAACTACCCAAATGGGCTATTTGCACTATTTTGGTGATCACTGGGAGGTGTTCACCTGTTCACAATGGTCTTACTGTCTGCAGCGGTGAATGTGGTAATGCATCCATAGCAGAGAGCACACTGGTCTTCTGTAGGCATCTCAGTGTCGGTGTGTTTGTTTAAGGATAACTTTAGACTCAAGGGTTGGACAGGTGATTGATTGAACGTCTCAATGTCTGGACCTCCCAAGAAGCTCTTTATAAAAATGTGATTAGTTTGTCTGTAGGATGCTTTGTCTTCTCAAGAGATTGTTTTTGTGGATTGGAGAATTATGTATGAAATGATACACACACACACACACACACACACACACACACACACACACACACACACACACAGGTGTTGGGTTATGTATTTGAATGAGGACTCTCAATAAACATAATGATTTTATACTGTAAAGACCTTATATTCTGTCCCTTAAACCTAAACCTTACAGAAATCAAACATGGTTTAGTATGATTTATAAACTCTTGCTCATGGGGGCTGAAATTTTGTCCCTACAATGTAAAATATTTCAGGTTTTACTATCCAAGATAGGGAATACCTAGACCACACACACACACCTATATATGGGCTAAAGAAATGATAATGTATATGCAATGTAATAATATTAAGGTAAATTAAAATATTAAATTTAAATAGTTATATTTGTTGTATAGTATAAATGTAATAAATTAGTCTAAGTCTATTCATAATAATAAAATTTATTAATGTTATAATTATTATTATCATTTTATATATTTAATGGAATGTATTATATCAATGTAATATGTAAAATTGATTGAAATATTAGAAAGTTATTAAATTGATTGAAATATTAGAATACTTTTATGGTTTAAAACAAATTTTATTATTATGAATATGAAATGTAATTATGTATATAATGCATTACATGATATTAAATAAAAAGATAATAATAAGTATTATTATTATTATTAATAAATTTAATTAAATATTAAAAATTTTTGTTTAATACAAATTGTATTGTGTATGAAATATAAAATATATTAATATATAAAATATAAAGACTTATTATTATTATTATTAAATATTTATTTTATATTTATTGTAATGTACTAAATGCATTATACATTTATTATTATTATTAAATAATTTATTTTATAATATAATTGTAATACATTTGTATGATTTATAATAATAATACTAATTATTATTATTTTATATAATTAATGTAATGTATCATATACATGTATTAAATATTAAATCATTATTAAATTGAATGAAATATTACTATTTTCATTGTTTAATGCAAATTGTATGTATATGAAATTTATACAAATTATGTATATATAGTTTATTACATTATATTAAATATAAAGATATGTTATTATTAATTATTTTATTCAATATACATATTTTTATATTTGTTATAATTTACTAAATGCATTATACATTTATTGTTATATAATTTATTGCATAATATAATAATGATAATTAGTAGTAGTATTATTATATATATTTAATATAAAGTATCATATAAATAAATATATAGAAATATATAAATGTATTGTTTTTAAATATAATGTAAAAGATTCTTTTTATGGTTTAACACACATTTTATTTTTATTATGTATATGAAATCTAATGTGATAAATTATTGATATATAATTTATTACCTAATATGAAATAAAAAATATGTGTTGTTATTATTATCATCTTTTAATGGTTTAATTCTAATTTTATCATAATTTTGGTATGTATATTAATTATATGTGTTATTTTATACACATGTAACAGAATATATAGTTTAATTTAACATAATATATATATTATTATACTTTTTCTCCCCCCTGAACGTGAAGTATTTGTGTTTTGTCTACATTTGTAATGCTCCTATAATCAGCTTTGCTTTCTTGAAATAAAATGTTGTTTAAAATTTTAGGACCTTTACAAGAGTTTTCTGCTCCCAGCTTTTGTTTGCAAATGTAGGTGTATCCGTGCTATCTATTGTTATTTATACCCAGATAACAGGGAGACAGACTGTCTCTTGAGCCTTTAAGAGATTAGGTCATTTTATATTACTGAAATCACTAAATCTCCCTCTTTCTCTCCCCCCTGCAGGTCCACGGCTCGCTCTGGCCAGACTGTTGTCAGGTAAGCTGCGATCCTTGGAATTTTCCAGCTGGTTTGGTTTGACACTTTGACCCTGTTGGAGTCTCATTTGGCTAAGCCCGACATTGACACCGATGTCCTTTGTCTAAATTTGGAGACTTTTCCTGTTGCATAATAAATTGTGATTGAGTGTAATCACACATAATGGAGTTTAAGCCGCAGGTTTTTTCTTTCCAGATTAGTTTCACTCAGAGTATTGTCTGTTTTTCAGAGCTGCGCTGCAGTCCTGGCCAGTTTGCCTGCCGGAGTGGAAAAATGCAGTGCATCCCTCTGTCCTGGCAGTGCGATGGATGGACGGCCTGCGAGGACAAAAGCGATGAGATAGATTGCCCTAGTAAGTTCACACACTCAAATAGACACATTCTTGTGCAGTGCCCTTTAACAAACACACTCGTGCTTATGAGGAACGGTTTCACTTCTGACTTTCTTAGTCATTTTGCCAGAACTTGGTGGCTGGATTTTGGTTTGTTTTGCCTGTGTGCTGTCATTTCAGTGTCTTAACCCTGCAGTAAGGCACGGTGCTGCTTCCTGAACAGGATAATAGGAATTACAGAGCAGATTTAGTGAGCATGTGATCTTTGTCTCGGAGCTCCTTCAAGCACTGCTGATCAGAATCACACCCTGAGCACATGAACGCTAGACAAAATAACTCATAAACGCTAAGGATAAGTGGCTTTGTGTTGGTGTTGATAATCAAATAATCAGGAAGCGGTTGTGTGTAAACCTGTGGGCTGGGATATTTTTGTTTTTTTGAGGTGGTGATTGTTTATTGATTTTAATCTTGCTGGTTTTTATCAAATGATTGGTCTTCATATCTCTTCTTCTGATTTATGATGTGCTTCGTAGTCTCATAAACCTTTCAGTGACACTTTCAGTAGCAGGAGATAAAATAAGCGTGTTTTGGCAAGGCGCCATTTCATATTTTTTCCTGCGTGTGATAGGTTAAATAAAACCATTCAGTTTAACTAAATGCCATTTAGTTCTGTTGCAAAAATGAACTTGTTTTGATTCAAAAGTCTAATCATAATTATATAAATATATTAATTAAATAATATTGAAATAATAATAACAAACAATATGATTATTAATGATAATAATTATGTTGTTGTTTTTGTTGTTGTTGTTGTAAAAACACCCTTTTTAGGTTTTATTATAGTATTTATTGAGAATGAAATAATACTGAAATAATAATAATAATATTATAATTATTAATAATTATTTTTATTTTGTTTTGTTGTATTTTTAAAATATTATAATTTTTAGTAGTGACATTGGTGGTATTATTATTATTATTATAAAATATTAAAAACACACACGCACATACATATATTTTAAGTTCATCCCATGTTTATTTAAATTGAGAAATAAGAAGTTTTTTAGGTTTTATTATAGTATTTATTGTTATTTTGAATTAAATAATTGAAATGTAAAAATACTGAAATAATAATATAATTATTAATAATAATTGTTATTATTGTGAAGTTGTTGTTTTTGTTGTAAAATATAAAGCAAATATATAATAATAATAATTAAAAATAATAATAATTATTATTATTATTATTATTATTATTTTTTTTTTTTTTTAGTAGTAACTTTGATATTATTGTTGTTGTTGTTGTTGTTATTATTATATGAAAATATTTAAAACACACATATATTCCAGATCCATCCCATAATTATTTAAAATGATTTTTTTAGGTTTTATTATTGTATTTGTTTGTTATGATTATTATATTAAAATATTAAAAACACACACACACACACACACAAACAAACAAACACATTTATTGATATTTTGAATTAAATAATTAAAATTTAGTAATACTGAAACTAAAAAAATATATAATTATTAATAGTAATAATAATAAATAAAAACATAATTATTTTTACTAGTAACATTGGTATTATAATTGTTGTTATTATTAATATTATTATTATTGTTAACATTATTATTAAAAATATTAAAACACACACACACACGCATATACATATATTCCAAGTCCATCCCATTATTTAAAATGAGAACTAAGAAGTTTTTTAGGTTTTATTATAATATTATATACTAGTATTGTATATAGTATTATAGATATTTTGAATTAAATAATTGAAATTAAGTAATACTGAAATAAAAAATATGTATATTATATATATATAATTATTGATAATAATTATGTAGTTTTTAATTGTTTTTAATATTAGTATTATTATTAAAATATGAAAACACACACATATACATATATTCCAAGTCCATCCCGTTATTATTTAAATTAAGAACTGAGAAGGTTTTTTTATTATTGTATTTATGATTATTATATTAAAATATTAAAAACACACACACGCACATACATATATTCCCACTCCCATTACTATTTTTTAAAATTAGGTTTTATTATAGTATTTATTAATATGAAATAATTACAATTAAGTAATACTGAAATAATAATATAATTATTAATAGGAATATAATAATAATTATTATGTAGTTGTTTTTGTTGTAAAAATATTTTAAAAATCTAATAATTATTTTTAGTTGTAACATTGATGGTATTTTGTTATTTATTATTATTAATAAAAACACAAGCACATACATATAGCTTTTATTTATTCATTTAACTTTCGTTTGAACTTAAGTTTACTTATTAATTACTTATTAATTTTGTTATTTGCTTTTTCATTTTTATTAGTTATTGTTTTTTAGTTCTTAATTTTGCTTTTTAACTGTTTTAATTCTCACATTAAATGTTATGGAGCAATTTTTGTGGCTGTTTGTTAAATATGATGGTTTATGATTGAAAAAAATATCACTTTTAAGCCTTTTCAGAGCATAACCCATATCATCAAAAGTCTAAAGTTATTATTTCTTGGCTAAATTACCTAGAACTATTGTCAGCTGAACTTTTTCTAACCCCTGCCATATTCACTAAAGCTGTAATCATTAGTAGACCCAAAACACTGCAGGGTTTCATACTCATTTCATGTTTGTAATTGCACTGCCCTTTTCTGACATTGCTGTAATCGAGCCGATGTTCTCAGGAGGTGTTGGCACATTTCTTGACGGATCTGCAGTCTTACTTTAATTCTTGTTTGGATGTCGGATTTAGTGCTCCCTCTCTCAGGAATTGAGGAAGTGGTTTAATAAGATTCTCAGAAACTCTGTTTTTATATTAGCAGACCTGCTGCCACTCAGTTTCCCTTCCGTTCGCTGTGGATTAGGGTTTTAGCATCAGGATTTCCTTAAAAGCATGTATAACTTGCACAGTATCACAACAGATACTCAAATTTACATATCAGTAGGAAAGAAGTCTCTTATGCTCATCAAAGTTGCATTCCAAAAGTATCAATAAAGACATTTGTAATTACAAAATATTTCTATTTTAAATGTAAAACAGATTTTTTTTTACATTTATTGTTAATTTTATTACATAGAATATAACCGTGAAGTTTATAGACCTTAAACAACATTACATGGCTCTTTTCTGTTTTTTTTTTAAATATATTTTTAACCTTAAACTTAAAAAAAAAAAAAACAAAAATGAGAGAGAACTGTTGAATTAAGAAAGTAAGAAATAAGTTCTGTGATAAAATAAAAAAGAAAGAATAAAAATGCACTGACCCCAAACTTTTGAACAGTAATGTATATTGTTAGAAAATGTTTCTATTTTGAATAAATGCTGCTCTTTTTAACCTTTTATTGATCAAAGAATCCTGGAAAAAAAGTATCACAGGTTCTATTATGCTGTTTAGAACCTGTAATACTTAGTAAATAAGTATTACAATTAAATAAGTTAAATTTGAAGTATTACTAACTATGAAGTAAGAGGTGAACTATAAAAAATGTGAAGTATTGAAACTACAAAAAACGGAAATAAAAGATTAAAACGCATAGTAATGATGAAAGAAAAAATTAAAATTACAATAAAAAAATTAAAAAATGACAATTACTAAAACATCATGACATGGCTGAATTATTTATTTTTTTGTATGTCATATGTTCCTTTAACTCATAGTTTTGTTCATAGTTTTTGAGGATGAGGCCAGTGAGTTTATGACCCTGTAGCATCTTATTGAACGTTATCTCTCCAGACAAATATAGATAAATTTCACATATGCTTCAGCTTAGTATGTTTTAGCCTTATTAAAGAGCTTGTGTGTTTTGCATTCAAGCTGTATTCTAATATTCTTCGTTTGGCTCTCTTGCAGCAATAAAGGAGGAGCGGTATCGGTACAGCAACGGTTTTGAGCCGGTGGAGGACGTCATGGGAGTCGCTCAGCCAGTGCGCTTCAACAGTAAGACCCTTCCTGATCTCTTAAAACACTCAATCTCTTACATGCTGTGAAGATGTGCTATTTTTGCATTACTATGTCAACATTTTACTTAGCAATCACATAAAAGAGTATATATATATTTTAAATCAGACTATGCTGATTTATTATTAGAATTATCAATGTTGGAAACAGTTTAAAATAGAACACTGAAGACTGGAGTAATGATGCTGAAAATTCAGCTTTGTGATCTCAGGAATAAATTACATTTTAAAACTTATTGACATAGAAAACAGTTATATAAATAAAAAATAATATTTCACATTATTACTTTTTTTTCTGTATTTTTGGTCAAATAAATCCAGCCTTGATGGGCATAAGAATCGTCTTTAAAAACCATTAAAAATAGTACTGATCCTAAACTTTTAAGCGGCATTGTTTATATAGATAGATAGATAGATAGGTAGATAGAAATATTTTTCAGAATTCTTTTTATGGTTAAATTATGATGTTTTCAAATAATATAATTTCCACTTCAAACGCAGGGAAGTGTCCGAGCGGTTGGCATCACTATGAAAAGACAGCCAGCTGTTATAAAGTCTACCTGAGAAGCGAGAACTACTGGCAGGCGGTGGAAACCTGTCAGAAGGTCAACGGCTCCCTCGCGACGTTCGGCACCAATGAAGAGCTGCAGTTCATCCTCAAGATCGAGGTGGACTTCGATGAGAAAGTGTGCGAGCGAAAGGACCAGTGCAAGTGAGTGTGTGAATCGGTTTTCTGAGGAATTGATGAGGTTTTAGTTTTGAGTTCTTAATCCTGTGAATGTACTTTGTCGTTCGTTGCAGGTTCTGGGTGGGATATCAGTATGTGATTACAAACCAGAATCATTCGCTCGAGGGCCATTGGGAAGTGGCGTATAAAGGTTGGTTTTTGTCTTAAGTCATTTTAAAAGTAACAGGGAGTTAAAAAACTCACCCTCATGTCAAAAGAAGAATATCTTTGTCTTGTTTTGGTTATTGTAATGAATGAGCACTGGAGCTGTTGAACGGCACAATTATCAAAATAAAATAGCATAAGTAATCCTATTAACATTTTTTGCTATATTCTAAGTGTAATGAAGTCTTATCATAACCTAGTGTGAAGAACAGAGTGAAGTTTATGTTGTTATAATATTCACTGAAAATGATCCATTGGGCTTTTAATTGTGACTGAATCATTGAATCACTAAGTTGAATCTGTGAATCAAGAACTAGATCATTTTGATTTGTGAACAAATCATTCAGACTTTTGTTTTTGTGAAATGGATAAATTGATTTATTGAAAAGATCAAATATCTCCTTTATAATATCACACCTTTTATTTTTTTTATTGTTATTATATTAGTTTATTTTATATATTAGTTATAATTTTAATAGTATTGTATATATTATTTAATATTTATATTTAGTAATATATTTTGTACTTTATGTACTTTCATTTTTACTTTTAATACTTATGTTTTTAACATTTTGGGGAAAAAATAAACCTTTTATTTTTAGATTTTCAGTCAAGTTTATTTTATATATTATAATTTTAATTTATATATTGTAATTTTATTTTAATTAGTTTTATATTATTTTTTATACTTATATTTTAGTAATATTGTGTACCTTTATGTACTTTCATTTTTATTTTTCATTTTTAATAATTATTACTTCAATTTCAACTTGCAGAGGCAACATTTCTGAATATTACAAAACTTTCTACCTTTTAAAGCTAATATTATATAATATTTAAATTTCATTTAAGTTCTGCTAAGTTGACGTTTATTTAGTATTTTCAGTTTTTATTTGAATTTAGTTTAAGGTTTGGTAATTTTGTCTTTTATTTTTAAATGTTAATTTTTATTTTTATCATTATTACTATGTGCTTTAAATTTTTGCTTCTGTTTTAGTTTTAATACTTAATACTTTTAATACTTTTGTTTCTATAAACATTAAAAAAAAACACATTTATTTTTATATTTTCAGTCTTTATTTTATATATTGATTATACATTTAATTATTTATATATTATAATTTTATTTTATATAATAACAAATATTATATAACTAAAATTCGAATATATAATGTATAATTTATATTATAGTAATATATTATGTACTTTTATGTACTTTCATTTTTAATTTTTAAGTTTAAATAATTGTATTACTTAAACGTATTCTATTGCTCTTAGAGGCAACATTTCTGAATTTTCTACTTTTTAAAACTGAAAAAAAAATTATATCTTATATAATACATATACATATATATACATATATACACTACAAGTTAAAAGTAAGATTTTTAATGTTTTTTAAAGAACTCTCTTCTGCTCACCAAACCTGCATTTATTTGGTTCAAAAGTATAGCAAACTTTTTTATATAAATACTTCTACTATTTAAAATGACTGTTGTCTATTTGAATATAGTTTAAAATGTAATTTATTCCTGTGATCAAATCTAGATTTTCAGCATCATTACCGCAGTCTTAATTTTATTTTATATATTATTTTATATTTATGTAATCTGTACTTTTTTACGTACGTTCATTTTAGTTTTTTAGTTTTAATAATTGTATTACTAAGATCATAATTTTAAGGTTAAAAATGAACAAAAACGATTTAAAATAGTTTTAGCTCTAGTTTCAGTTAAAAGTAACAACACTGCTTTCAAATGCCGAATGAGGGTGAGTAATTTTAGCTAAACTATTTTTTAACTGAAGAAATGAAGAAAAACCATTTACATTTTTATGTTTATTAGTCACATCTGTGGGCGTTTGAAACTGTTCCCTCATCTGTCTGTCTACTCCCCACAGGATCCATGCAGGTGTTTTTGCCTCCGGAGGGTCTGGCTAATTTCGGCGAGGCGAACCCAACCCAGGATAACGTGTTCTGCGCCCAGCTGCAACGCTTTCAGATCAAGAGCATGAACGAGCGGGGCTTGCACAGCTGGCACGCCGAAAACTGCTACAAAAAATTCCCCTTCCTCTGCAAGAGAAGTACGTCCAGTGGCATATCAACAGAAGAGCCCTGTTTGATCACATTCTGGTCTGGGGTTTAATTCATGTTAGTACTAATAAACTGATATCAATCTGGTTTCTTCAACAGGACAAACGTGTGTGGACATCAAAGACAACGTGGTGAACGAGGGCTATTATTTCACACCTAAAGGGGACGATCCGTGTCTGAGCTGCACGTGCCACGACGGCGAGCCGGAGATGTGCGTTGCCGCCCTGTGCGAGCGTCCTCAGGGCTGCCAGCATTTCCGCAAGGACCCTAAAGAGTGCTGCAAGTTCACCTGCTTAGATCCTGGTACTTTCACAGTCTCTCAAAATCTTAGTATGAACTGTTTGTGAGGTGTGTGTGCTTGAGTGTAATACCCTTATTACAGCTGAAGACTAGGCACATACATGATAAAAACTAAATATTTTGTGGAGTGAAGTGCACATGTCTCACCACTAGGTGGAGCTACTCTGCTATTATTTTAACAGCCTAAAATGAACATTTTTATACAACTTTTAGCACAAAATATATTTGTTTCTTAGATTATTTACTGTTATTTACAGTTTTTTTTTTCTATAGTATTTTTGTTTAAACTGTAAGGTTGAGAGTGAGAATCTCAGTAGTCAATATAATCAGTATAACGCAGATATGTATAAGGTATAGACTAATACAATTTCTTTAAAGCGATACAGCTCACACACACACATATTATTGCTATAATTGTATTATTTTTGTTGTTTATTGCATTCAATATTGCATAAAAGTATTGCTAAAAGTAGTCATTAATTGTAACCATTTTACAAAATATTTGTTTTATGTATTAGAGAACAACATCATTAGCTGCTAAATGCTAAAATCAAACTATTGAAATCAATTGTGACACTTCATTTGAGTATTTGAGCTCATTTGTGTGGCAAATCTTACAAAATACCTTTTTACTTTTTATATTTTTAGTCTTTATTTTATATTTTGGTGATATATTATGAACTTAAATTTTCAGTTTTGATAACTGTATTTCTGTATTTTTTAAACTTATTTTATTGCTGTTAGTTGCAGAGGCAACATTTCTTTTTACAAACCTTTCTACTTTTTGAAGCTTTTTTAAATACATGCAATATTTATATTTTATTTTAGTTCTGCTAAGTTGGCTTTTATTTAGTATTTTCAGTTTTTAATTTAATTTAAGGTTTAGTAATTGTCTTTTTTTAAGAATTTGTAATAGTAATTTTTACTTTTTTTCATTGACACTATGTGCTTTGAGTTATTATTTCTGTTTTAGTTTTAAAGCTTCATACTTTTAATACTTCACCTAATAATTTTACTTTGTAATACTTTAACTTAATGTTGCCAAGGCAACATTATTATTATTATTATTATTATTATTATTATTATTATTTATTTATTTTTTTTAAGGTTAAAACAAGTAATATTTAAAAAATAATAATATAGATAATATAGATAATATCAAACTATTGAAATTAATTGTACATTTCTTGAGCCCTTCACTTGAGTATTGCTAATTTGTATGGCAAATTCCTGGAAATTAAAAAAAATAAATAAAAGAAATAATAATAATAAAAAGGCTTGGGAATAAAGTAATTGTCATTCCTTTTCCTTTTTTTTTTATTTATTAACGTTTTAATATTTATAAATAAATAACATTTTTTTCAATATTTTGCAATTTTTTTTTTTTTTTAATTCATTAAAAAAATATGCATTATGACCAAATATCTGCTGGTTAATATGTCTGTTACTACTGCATACTACTTTTTAAAATAAATTGTAGGTAATATGTGACCCTGGACCACAAAATCGGTCATAAGGGTCAAATTATTAAAATGTAGATATATACATCATCTAAAAGCTGAATAAATAGCTTTCCATTGATGTATGGTTTGTTAGGATAGGACAGTATTTGGTTGAGATACAACTATTTGAAAATCTGGAATCTGAGGGTGCAAAAAAATTACAATTTTGAGAAAATCGCCTTTAAAGTTGTCCAAATTATATTCTTAGCAATGCATATTACCAATGAAAAATTAAGTTTTTATATATATTTATGGTAGAAAATGTACAAAATATCTTCATGGAACATGATCTTTACTTAATATGCTAATGATTTTTGGCATAAAAGAAAAATCAATAATTTTGACCCATACAGTGTGTTTTTGGCTATTGCTACAAATATACCTGTGCTACTTAAGACTGGATTTGTGGTCCAGGTCCACTTAGCAGTATACTTCCAATCGCACACATCCCTAGTCTCAGGTTGTCGTCTGGTAGAGGTAAATCTTATTGGTGTTGTTTGTTTCAGACGGCAGCAGTCTGTTTGACTCTATGGCCAGCGGTATGAGGCTCATCGTCAGCTGCATCTCGTCCTTCCTCATCCTCTCGCTGCTGCTGTTCATGGTGCACAGACTGAGACAGCGCCGACGGGAACGCATCGAAACCCTCATTGGAGGAAACCGTAAGGCCTCATGTGATCATCTGGTTATAATCGCATATTAAAATGCAGTTTTTTTAAAAAAATCATGGCTGTCTTTCACAGTGCATCATTTTAATCTGGGTCGACGGGTCCCCGGTTTTGACTATGGGCCAGATGCGTTCGGCACGGGCCTGACACCTCTGCATCTGTCTGATGATGGTGAAGGTGGAGCGTTCCACTTCCAGGAGCCTCCACCCCCCTATGCTGCTTACAAATACCCAGATATCCACCACCCCGACGACCCTCCTCCTCCATATGAGGCCTCCATTAATCCAGACAGCATCCTCTACATGGACCTTGGTATGTCATTCATTTATTATCTTAAGTACATTTTTTTTTTAAAGTCATTATGGATCACATTCCAGAGCAAAACCTAGTGAGCTGCTTATATAGACAAGTTTATTATGTTTATCCTACATTCTGAGATTCCCAATTATGGACAATTTATTTTTATTTCAGTTTTAGTAATTCAACTAATTAATTTCAGTTTTTTTGGCAAGGAAACATTTTGAAAAAACATATTTTATGTTTTCTTATGTTTTTAGTTTTAGTAATACTTCATTCAAGTTTGTTATAGTTTTTTTTTTTCTTTTTATTTGTAAATTTGTAAGTAATTTATATAAGGTTATTTCAACTGTATTTTACAATTGCCATTTATTATTTATATATCTATATATGTATGTGTGTGCGTGTGTGTGTGTATTTATTTATTTATTAAGTTTTTAATTAGAATTTTAGTTTTAGTTATTTATGTTCTTTAAAATATATAATATATATAAATATTATTATATTTAAAATTATTATTATAATTATTAATATATTATTATTTAGCTTTTATTTATTTTAATTTCAGTTTTTTGGCAAAGCAACATTTTCAAAAAAAAAACAGAAATAATTTTTTTATAAATATAATTTCTTTTAGATTTTATATATATTTTTCTTTGTATCTTTTTGTATGTGTATATGTATAGATAGATATAGATATAATATATATATAACAATAACAAATAATAATTTATTTCAATTTGTTGGCAAAGCATTATTTTAATTTTTTTTACTTATTTAATTTGTGTGTGTGTGTGTGTGTGTCTATATATCTCAGAGGTCACGTTAACCGAATATTGTCCTTAAATTGACGGAATTTTTGTTGCAATGACGAAAAAATCTGAAGGCTTTCTGTCACTTTGACAGATTACACAGAGGGTGATCTAGTGTGATTATTAGCTGTAATTCCCACCCTGTCCAGTTGGTGGTGAGTGCGCTCCAGTGTGGCAGCAGAGCACTTGCTCCAGAACTAAAAAGAAACTGTTACTAATCTTTTGCCTTTTGCTATGCGTTTGATTACGCACAGGCGCAGTAGTACTAAGAAGCTACAACAATCTATGATATATAATTTTTTTCCCCCTTTAATTTAGTGTAAGTTTTATTTATGTGCTTTTTTTTTTAATACTTTTCTATTTAGTTTTGATTTATTTTTATTTTTGATTTATTCAGTTTCAGTAATTAAACTATACATTTTTTGGCAAGGCAACATTTTAAATAAAAAAAGTAATTGTTATATACTTTATTTAAGGTTATTTCAGTGACCAAAAACAGTTTTTTTTTTTTAATTCAAATGTTAT
>NC_133383.1:8862451-8939577 GCF_049309525.1 Garra rufa | reverse complement strand
AAAAGTCTAAGTCCATTTTGTATACTTATCTAAATAATTAAATTATTATATTTAAAATCAGTAAATAAAGTTAAATATTTAATATATTTTATATATTCATATATCTATATTCATATAGACAGATAGACTTTTAAATGTAAATAATTTTTAAAATTTATTATTTCAATATTGTAATTTATATTTATATTTATAAAGCATATTATTATAGATTATACACGTACTATTATTATTACTATTTTTATTAAAATTCTATTGAAAATACTTCTATATTTATTTTAATATTGTAATTTACAAACACATAAATATATTTATACAAGTATTTAACATTATTTTTAAAAAATAAATAGATGTAAATATATATATAATAAAATAAATTAATAATATTACTAAATAAATTGTACTTATTTCATTTAATAACTTGTGTTTCAGTAATAAAAATCTAAATATTAATATAAAAAAAATATAGTTACCTTTAAATGTTATAACTAAATGTCATTTTTATTTCTTAAATATAAAGATACACTTGCTAAAAAGTCTTAATATCTGCTGTATTGTATTTTCTGAATCTGTGGATTGAATTTTACAGTGGTCCATTTCTCATGTGGTCTACTTTGAATTGGATTAAAATGTTTTAGGAACGCTAAGCCTTATTAAAACAATTAGTCATGATATCAGATTGTTTTACACTTCAGTGCTCTTTACTAAACCCATGTACCATGTGGTGCCTTTTTCACTGCAGTCGCTGTGGCTGACAGTACAGATATCCACAAAAACCTCATCTCTATACTAGTCTAGGCTGGTTTCTGCTGGTTTAGGTGGTGAATTAGCATATCAAAAACGTGCACTATTCAATCAGGTTGGCCAACGTAATATCATGCTGGTTAAACTAGTTAAGTATGCTGGTGTTGTCACGACCATACACAAAGGGAGAAGGTGAGTATCTTTCAAGGTATTTATTAACAAACGTGCACAGTACAACACACGTGCAATCGGGTGAAATAAGGTCTCTGTGGTCAAATCTTCAAACAAACACAACAGGTGAGTTCAAGTTCATAAGGATCATAGCGTTAGCAATAGTCACTTCCCTTTAACACGATTAACGTGTATCACAGGAGAACATCAGAGCAATCCACGAGGAGCACAGGAGAACATCGGAAGAATCCACGAGGAGCACAGGAGAGACAACAGGAGGGGGAGAAGATCCACAGAGAAACATCCATGCAACTTTGATACCAGCCGATGAGTGAGTGGCAGAGGTAGGTATATAAAGGGTGTGGTGATTGCCGGTGCAGGTGACGGTGATTAGTATTCTGGTGATGGTTCACGGGTGTGCTGTGGTGGTGATTGGCTGGTTGGTGGAGGATCGTGGTGATTGGGGCTGAGGGAACGTGCAGAGGGTGTGACATCACCCCCTCCTCCACGGGTGACTCCTGGCACCCAAGAACGGCGACGGGGACGACCACGACCTCTGGGAGCTGGGCGTTCGGGATGTTGGCGGTGGAATTCCTCGAGGAGAGTCGGGTCCAGGATGTCGTCACGGGGTATCCACGATCTCTCCTCGGGTCCGAACCCCTCCCAGTCCACTAGGTACTGGAGCTGGCCGTTCCGCCGCCGGGAGTCTAGGATTTCTTGGACTTGGTAGATGTTATCTCCAAGGATCTCTGGCGGGTCGGGAGGAGGAGGTGACTCCGACTCTGTGGAGGAAGGGAACAGGGGTTCAGTGTGGCGCTTGAGTAGGGAAACGTGAAACGAGGGGGCGATTCTGTAATGTGGAGGTAGGTTTAGACGGTAGGTGACAGGGTTGATCTGTGAGTGCACGGTGAAGGGCCCTATGTAGCGGGGACTCAGCTTCCTACTGGGCAGCCGGAGGCGTATGTCTCGAGTGGACAACCATACCTGGTCCCCGGGGAGGTAAACTGGGTTGGGTAACCTACGGCGGTTGGCATGTTCCGTATGCCTCCGTACTGCCCGCTGGAGATGGACGTGCGCTGAGTCCCACACCCTCTCGCTCTCTCGGAACCAGTGATCTACCGCGGGCACCTCGGAGGACTCTCCAGTCCATGGAAACAGAGCTGGTTGATAACCTAGAATGCATTGGAATGGGGTTAGACCAGTAGAGGTTTGACGGAGGGAATTTTGCGCATACTCAGCCCACGGTAGATACTGGCTCCAGGTGTTTTGATGTTGGGAACAGTACGTCCGAAGGTAGCGGGAGATTTCCTGTATTTTCCGTTCGGTCTGCCCGTTCGTTTGAGGGTGATATCCGGATGACAGGCTGACTGTGGTACCCAGAAGTTGGAAGAAGGCCCGCCAGACCCTGGAAATGAATTGGGGTCCCCGATCGGACACGATGTCTTCTGGGAGTCCGAAGTTCCGGAATACATTGTGGAATAGTGCCTCTGCGGTTTCTAGTGCTGTGGGGAGACCTTTGAGAGGTATTAATTTGCAAGCTTTCGAGAATCGATCGACTACCACTAAAATTGTGGTGTAACCCTGAGAGGGGGGCAGGTCTGTGGCGAAGTCAATGCCCAAGTGTGTCCAGGGTCGGCGGGGAATAGGTAACGGTTGTAATTTACCTTCGGGTAAGCGGCGTGGGGTTGTGTTGACGGCGCAGACCGAACATCCTTGGACGTACCGTTCCACTTCCCTGCTCATGTTGGGCCACCAATATTTCTGCTGGAGGAGCGAGAGGGTTCGCCTGCTGCCAGGATGTCCTGAGCCGGGGGACGTGTGCGTACTATCCAGCAGAAGGGGTCTGAGACGGCTTGGGACATAGACACGACCCGGGGGAAGCTCCGGTGGTGCAGGTTCCTCGAAGGTGGCGGCCCGTATATCTTCATCCAGCTGCCATAGTATGGGTGCGAGAAAGACAGATGGGGGTAGAATTGGATCAGGATCGTCAGAGGTAGGTTCAGGTGAGTGCATACGTGATAGGGCGTCTGCTTTGGTGTTTTTGTGGCCGGGTTGGTAAGTAATGTGGAAATTGAATCGGGCAAAGAATAATGACCAGCGAGCTTGGCGGGCATTTAGTCTCTTGGCGTTCTGAATGTACTGGAGGTTCTTGTGGTCGGTTATTACGGTGAAGGGGAACTGGGCTCCTTCCAACCAGTGCCGCCACTCTTCGAGGGCGAGCTTTATGGCCAGCAGTTCGCGGTCTCCAATTCCATAATTCTGCTCAGCTGGGGTAAGTTTTTTGGAATAGTACGCACACGGGTGGAGGGATCGGGGTTCATCAGACCACTGGGACAGCACGGCTCCTACGCCCACGTCCGCCGCATCTACCTCCACCACGAAGGGCCTTGAAGGGTCGGGGTGCTTGAGGATGGGAGCGGTGGTGAACATTAGTTTTAGACGGTCGAAGGCTTGCTGAGCCTCTGGAGTCCACTGTAGTACCCGGCGACCTCCCTTTAAGAGGGAAGTGAGTGGAGCCGATAGGAGGCTATAGTTCTTTATAAAGCGTCGGTAGAAGTTAGCGAAGCCTAAGAAACGCTGAAGCTCCTTCACCGTCCTGGGCTCCGCCCACTTGGCCACTGCGTCCACCTTGCCGGCTTCCATGTGAACTCCCTCCGCAGTGATCACGTATCCGAGAAAGGAGATGGTGGGCTGATGGAATTCACATTTTTCTAATTTTAGATAGAGTTGGTACTCACGGAGGCGTTGGAGAACCTGACGGACGTGGTCTTGATGTTCCTTTAGGTTACGTGAGTAAATGAGGATATCGTCAATGTAGATGATTACGAATCGATGGAGGTAGTCGCGGAAGATTTCGTTCATGAAATTCTGAAATACGGAAGGACTGTTAGCCAGGCCATAGGGCATCACCTGATATTCATAGTGACCGGTGGGGGTGATGAAGGCGGTCTTCCACTCATCTCCTTCTCGGATACGGATCAGGTTGTATGCACTGCGGAGGTCGAGTTTGGTGAAGACGCGGGCTTCCCGTAGTTCCTCCAAGGCAGCTGGCACTAGAGGAAGTGGATAGGCGAATTTCACCGTGGCGTCGTTGAGCACCCGGTAGTCAATGCAAGGTCTGAGCCCACCATCCTTCTTGGGGACGAAGAAGAAACTGGATGCTGCTGGGGACGTGGAAGGTCTGATGAACCCCTGTTGGAGAGCCTCCTGGATGTAATTCTCCATGGCTTCCTGCTCAGGACGTGAGAGGGGGTAGATCTTCCCGTGGGGTAGTTTGGCGCCTGGCAGCAGGTCGATACTACAGTCCCAGGGCCGGTGCGGTGGTAGTTGAGTGGCCCGTTCCTTGCTGAAGACATCGGTGAAAGACTGATAGACGGGGGGAATGGTGGTGGCGGATTGAGTGGCAGGGCTCTCTATGGTGGTGGCGTGCAGAGGGATAGGACGGTATGGAGACTTTGCATCTGACGAGGAAGGATGGTAGCCGTGGTCCTCACACGTTGCGCCCCACTCCAGGACCTCTCCTGTGCTCCAATCTATGCGGGGTTGGTGCTTAATGAGCCATGGTCTGCCCAGGATGACATCCACGTTGGCTCGCGGGAGTACTAGGAGGGTCAGATGTTCCCGGTGGTTGTGTTGGGAGACGAGGGTCACTTTTCTGGTCCGGCGAGATATCTTACCATCGCCCAATGGTGAGTTTTGGATTGTGGTTATGTGGTATGTGACCTCATTTTGAACGGTGGGAATTCGATGTTTAGCAATGAAGTGTGATGAAACAAAATTGCCAGCCGCTCCGGAATCCACGAGCACATAGATGGGGAGAGTACGAGAGTTTACTATTAGTTTAGCGGTAATATGGGGTAAGAGAGACATGGCCGGAGTAATAGATACGGTACTCACCATTGGACGAGGCGGGCGGACTGGACAGGCACTGATGAAGTGAGAGGCTTCTCCACAATATAGGCACAGATGATTATTAATTCGTCGTTTCCTCTCCGCAGGATCCAGGCGATAGGAGTCAGTAATCATAGGCTCCTCCGCGTCTCGTTGGGGTGACGGTGTTCGGAGTGGAGGGAAGCTGGGTACAGACTTTGTAGAAGGACACGCTGAGAGATGTTGAGAAATGCCTACTGCCTTCTTAATAAAGGTTTCCAGCGGTACGTTGTCATCGTAAATAACCATATGCTTGCGGATCTGGGGTTTAAGCCCCTTACGGTAGGCTGCTAGGAGAGCTACTTGGTTCCAACCACTGGTGGCCGCTAGGGAGCGGAAGCGCAGGGTGTATTCATGGATATTGGACGCACCTTGATTCAGAGTGATCAGCTCGTCGTGCACCGAAAGGGGAGTGAGCGCAGCTCCAAACACGTCCTTGAAGTGGGCAACGAAAGCATTATAGGAGATTAAAGCGTCGCTCCGTGAATTCCAGAGTGCGTCTGCCCATTGGAGTGCCTGTCCAGTGAGGAGGGAAATCATAAAAGATATTTTAGAAATTTCGTTAGGAAACTGGTGTGCGTTGGCTTCAATATAGAGGGAACTTTGCAGGAGGAAACCATTGCAACCACCCGGGTCTCCGGAATAACTCATGGGGCGAGAGAGGGGCGTGTTGGAAATCGTCGTTGGAGCAGCAGGTAGAGATTGACGAAGGACGTTTACCATATCCGCAAATGGATCGGGGGTGTCTTCGGTGATAGCGGCACTCGCCTCCATGAGTGAAGCGGTGAGTTAATATTTTATGGGCTGGTATCCTGTCACGACCATACACAAAGGGAGAAGGTGAGTATCTTTCAAGGTATTTATTAACAAACGTGCACAGTACAACACACGTGCAATCGGGTGAAATAAGGTCTCTGTGGTCAAATCTTCAAACAAACACAACAGGTGAGTTCAAGTTCATAAGGATCATAGCGTTAGCAATAGTCACTTCCCTTTAACACGATTAACGTGTATCACAGGAGAACATCAGAGCAATCCACGAGGAGCACAGGAGAACATCGGAAGAATCCACGAGGAGCACAGGAGAGACAACAGGAGGGGGAGAAGATCCACAGAGAAACATCCATGCAACTTTGATACCAGCCGATGAGTGAGTGGCAGAGGTAGGTATATAAAGGGTGTGGTGATTGCCGGTGCAGGTGACGGTGATTAGTATTCTGGTGATGGTTCACGGGTGTGCTGTGGTGGTGATTGGCTGGTTGGTGGAGGATCGTGGTGATTGGGGCTGAGGGAACGTGCAGAGGGTGTGACAGGTGTGAGGAATATTGGTCAGCAGTTAAAGTGCACTTCAATGGCTTCATTTTAATCTACTTGTACAGAAGGTGGGTAAAGTCCAAATTGGTTGTTTAAAGTAGATTAAAACCTTTTTAGAGGAACTAGGAACTAGCATAAATCTTTAAATCCAGAAACGCTTGTTCTGGCAGAACAATCCACAATACAAGGGCAATGTGCAAATATATATTATATTTAATTAAATATTTAAATATAGAATTTAAATAAAATTGTAAAATGTATTAATTATTAATTACACATAATTATCTTCATAAATACATGATATAATATTATATTAATATAAAAAATATATATGGTATTTAATTTAAATGTAAAATATAATTTAATAAGTTGAATAATATATTTTAATAATACACAATTTAATTTTATTTAAAAAGTATATATATATATATATATATATATGTGTGTGTGTGTGTGTGTGTGTGTGTGTCTGTGTGAAATATTTAGCTATTTACACATTATAAATATAATTTAAATGACAAAAATGATTTTGAATGAATGAATTTTGAAAATGAATATTTTTAAATTTACATTTAATGTAATTCACATGTAATTTTAATTATTTTTAATTTTATAAATAAATATATATATATAATATTTTATATATAAATGTAAATTTAAAAATATTTAAATAAATGGTAAAAATCATTTTTGTCATATAAATATAAAATATAACTTTGCAGAATTTAAATGTAAATTTTAACAATTATTATTTCAATAGTGTAATTTATATTTATAAAGTATATTTTTATAGATATATATGTGCTATTATTATTACTATTATTATTAAAATTCTATTGAAAATACTTATTTTTATAGTATTTTAAGTTTCAAAAATTCATTTCATTTAAATTAAAACTAAGTACATTATACTGTGTGTGTGTGTGTGTGTGTGTGTGTGTGTGTGTGTATATATATATATATACACACACACACACACACACACATAACTTTAAATGTAGAATTTAAATGTAAATCTTTTTTAACATTTATTATTTCAATATTGTAATTTATATTTATAAAATATATTTTTATAGATTATATATGTACTATTAACTATTAAAAACAGACTTTTTTATTGAAATGCAACTCTACTGAAAATACTTATATATTTTATATATACTTTAAATTCTATAAAGTATTTAACTTTACAGAATTTAAATGCAAATTATTTTTTAACATTATTTAAATATTATTTAAATATAAAAATTATATTTTATAGAATATATATGTACAGTATTTACAACTATTTAAAAGAAACTTTAGTTATTTTAAACAGTGTATTTAAATTCTATTAAAATATATATTAAAGAGAGAATTGTAATTAAACAGAATTGATTATTAAACACGATCAAGTCTCTCCCTTTTCTCATAATGAGCCTTAATTTCAAAATTTTCACTCTCCCCACCAACGTCACTGCATCCATTCAAAAGACATTGCAGCCATTCAAAAATATATTTGCATAATACGTTTTGGTTCAGACACTCCGCTCTCAATTACACACAGTTCTGCGCGCAGCAGAAGTATGTGCGACCAGCTGGTGGAAACTCGACCCACACTCAGTTATCTCCACTGGCATCTGCACTACTTCCTCTAGCCGCGCTCGGCCAGGGAAGAATTCACCCTTTGTCCTCACCGATGTGGGCCTCACATGAATCCAGCGTCTCCAGTGGTAGACATCCTCATTAAAGATCCTGAGATGGATGTCATGTTGTGGCTTGGAGACTTTCCTCATCTGGGCCGTAGACAGAAACATTCTCCAGCGAAGAGAGAAGCGCTGTAGGTGCCCCGATTCAACAGATGTGTTTGCCTTAAACGTCCATTACCATGACCAGATGATATGGCTGCTTTCAACCGATGGTGGTCTGTTTGGCGTAACTGTGGAAAATAAGAGATTCAAATATGATTAAATCTGTTTTACATAAGTGTTAGGACAAATAGATTAAAAAAATCCAGGTTATTTAGGCTATTCCTGTATTATTTTCATGTGCTAGCTCATAAAAAGCACACAAATAAAACTGCAATACAATCTACATTAAACATCCATGAAAAGCCCCCTCCTGTTCACACCGCAGCACACTTCTGGGCGCGGAGGAGACGTGAACATTATTTCAGCTTTTCTGTACAGGCACTAGTAAAAACTCTAATGAGACGGAGCCAGTCAGCACAATATGACTTCCATTGTTCAGTTTTATTTTAGCTGTTAAAACATTAGGGCGTTGCACACATTAAAATGCAACATAAATTTGAAATACTATTCTCTGGTTGAAACAAAATGACAGCTGTTGTTATGAAAGGAACATTATGCATTTGACAAATTAGATCTTTGTAATATATCAACTGTTTCTTCACACAGCATTTCTTTTAAAATGTTTTATTTTTTTGACGAATATTAGTTAGTTGTGTCTTTGAGTCACTAAAAGGTTCTGGTTCATAAGAGTCATTCGTTTGCGAATCAGACTACACCGGTTGCGCTGTATGCTTTTGAATCAGTAAAAAAACTAATTCATAAGAGTCATTCCTTTAGGAATCAGACTACACTGGTTGTGCTGCATGTTCTTGATTCAGTAAAAAGAACTGATTCATTAGAGTCATTCATTTTGGGGTCCGCCTGGATTGGCTGTATTTTTGATTTACAGAAAAAAATAGCTCAAGAGAGTCCATTGGAAATCAGACTCCACTGGTAGCACTGTATGTTTTTAATTCAGTAAACAATACTGATTTATTAGAGTCATTTATTAAAAAAAATTGCACAACTCTAGTTTTACTGTTTTTCATTCACTGAAAAAAATGGTTCATGAAATTCATTCTTTCAAGAATCGTACAATGTTGGTTGCACTGTATGTTTTTGATTCAGTAAAAAGAACTGATTCATAAGAGTCATTAATGCAGGAATCAGACTACACTGGTTGTGCTGTATGTTCTTGATTCAGTAAAAAGAAATGATTCATAAAAGTCATTTGTTTGGGAATCAGACTACACTGGTTGCGACGTATGTTTTTGATGCAGTAAAAATAACTGATTCATGAGAGTCATTTGTTTGGGAATCAGACTACACTGGTTGTGCTGGATGTTTTTGATTCAATAAAAAGAATTGATTCATGAGAGTCATTTGTTTGGGAATCAGGCTACACTGGTTGTGCTGGATGTTTTTGATTCAGTAAAAAGAATTGATTCATGAGAGTCATTTGTTTGGGAATCAGACTACACTGGTTGTGCTGGATGTTTTTGATTCAATAAAAAGAATTGATTCATGAGAGTCATTTGTTTGGGAATCAGACTACACTGGTTGTGCTGGATGTTTTTGATTCCATTAAAAAGAATTGATTCATGAGAGTCATTTGTTTGGGAATCAGACTACACTTGTTGCGCTGTATGTTCTTGATTCAATAAAAAGAAATGATTCATAAAAGTCATTTGTTTGGGAATCAGACTACACTGGTTGTGCTGGATGTTTTTGATTCAATAAAAAGAATTGATTCATGAGAGTCATTTGTTTGGGAATCAGACTACACTGGTTGTGCTGGATGTTTTTGATTCAATAAAAAGAATTGATTCATGAGAGTCATTTGTTTGGGAATCAGACTACACTTGTTGCGCTGTATGTTCTTGATTCAATAAAAAGAAATGATTCATAAAAGTCATTTGTTTGGGAATCAGACTACACTGGTTGCGACGTATGTTTCTGATGCAGTAAAAATAACTGATTCATTAGAGTCATTCATTTGGGATTGGGAAGTGGTCTGATTTTGCTGTATTTTCTGATTCACTAAAAAAAAAAAAAAAAAAACGTTTCATAAGAGTCATTCGTTTGAGAATTAGACTCCACTGGTTGCACTGTATGTTTTTGATTCAGTAAAAGCAACTGATTCATTAGAGTCATTCATTCAAAAATTGCACAACTCTAGTTTTACTCTGTTTTTCATTCACTGAAAATAACTGGCTCATGAAATTCATTCATTCAAGAATCGTACAATGTTGGTTGCACTGTATGTTTTTGATTCAGTAAAAAGAACTGATTCATTTGGAAGGCGGCCTAATTTTTTGATTCACTGAAAAAAGAACGTTTCATAAGAGTCATTCGTTTGGGAATCAGACTCCACTGGTTGCACTGTATGTTTCTGATTCAGATTCATTCATTCAGAAATCGGCCAATGTATTTCATTCACTGAAAAGGATCAGCTTATGAAAGTCATTCATTCAGGAATCAGATTATCTTGGTTGCACTGTATTTTTTGATTCAGTAAAAATAACCAATTCATTAGTTATTAATTCAGGATTCACACTGATTTTGCTGTAGAACCAGACTACTCTGGTAGTGCTATAAAAAAAAAAAAAAAAAAACAGATTAATTCGAGTCATTCACTCAGAAATTAGACTGCACTAGTTTTGCTGTATTTTTTCATTTAACAAAGAGAACCAGGTCATAAGAGTCATTCATTTAAGAATTGAGCTTCACATTGCGCTGTATGTTTTTGATTCAGTAAAAAGAACCCTTCATTAGATTAATTTGTTCAAGAATCAGACTATACTATATACACTGTCTTTGTAAAAGTGTTTTATTATCTTACAATGTACAATTGAGAATCATTAACCCAATGCACCCAATTCTGAAAAAGACTCATGAATTATATAAGAGCAACCACTGAGCATACAGCCATGCCTAATGTATGAAGACAACAACACTTGATTTATTATGTTAAGTACTAGGGAATTTGTAACATATTTCTTGATATAAATTATCCTAAAGCTCTCAAATGCTTGTCAGATTAGAACAGATGACAATCCCAACAGCACATTAATATATGCACCACAGTACACCAGAGCAGATCTGACTGGTTTAACATTGCACGTGCCCCACTGGGAAAATTATGTTCTCTAGCATGAGATGCATCTCTAGACAGATTGGCACCATGCAACCGACACTTGACATTCAAATAATGCTCTTCAGGCATATTCATGTTGCCACAACATCACACAAATATTGCAAAAGCGCCACATGTGGAGTCCTTATGCCTGACAAATTCAGAGCATTGATCTTAATAACAGCCGCTAACACATCGCCCTCACTCAGGCCTGGGCCGAGAATCATTAACTACACCTGATCAAATGTGTTTGCAGAAGCAGACACGCTTTTCCTGTTTAAGAGACAACATAGTGCTGATAGTATGACATATCAGATTTCTTATCGCACACTTCGTTGAGTAACATCGAATCAAAGGTATGGATCTGTGTTTTTAGGAACCATTAAAGTATGCAAGTCATGCAAACAGTCTGTTTCATATTACTGTGAATATTTCTGTATTTTTACAAACACAGAGGATCCCTGCACAGCTAATGCAGCTGCAGTTCGCCGCTTTAACACAAACCCACAGCTGCTTAGAAACATTGTGAGAAGAGAATGTTAATCCTTCAGGGTATTTTTTCCTTACAATCTTTCTGCAGCCTACGAGAAGATGGAATAACATGCGGTGATTAATTTGTACAGCTTCAATGTCCATTTTCCTGGTTTGGCCAAGAAAAATGGCCAAGTATCTGTGAGACAGGAATAGCATGCAGACTTGATTTTTACCCACATTTTGGGGGAAAATGTGCAAGATTTTGTGAAATGAAATCATTCGCTCAAGCATAATTGAATAATAAACACTTTCAAGTGTCCCCCTTTTCTCATCTCGTTCAAAAGTATACAAATAATTCTTAATTTCAACACTATATACTTAATTTTTACTCTCCCCATGAGTGAGAAAGAATGCTGGGAACTTAAGTTTCAGTTTAGTCAACAATAAAAATATTTTTCACTTGACTGGTTCACATTCACCCCAAATAACTGAATCTAGTAGCACATTTTCAAGAAATCAAGTTTAGAAGCGAAACAATGTTTTGTTCTCAGATTAGGGTAAATTTTACTTATGTTGTCTTCTAGGAAACATGTAAGTATCTTCTGTAGCTTCTAAAGGGCAGTACTAAATGAAATAAACATGCTGTTTAGGAAAATAAGAAAAATGTACACATCTTCATTCTGTTCAAAAGTTTACACCCCTGGCTCTTAATGCATTGTTTTTCCTTCTGAGGCATTAGTGAGCGTTTGAACCTTCTGTAATAGTTGCATATGAGTCTCTCAGTTGTCCTCAGTGTGAAACAATGGATCTCAAAATCACACTGTTGCAAAGGGCTCAAATGCTGAAAAAACAAAGAATTTGTGGGACCTGAAGGATTTTTCTGAAGAACAGCAGGCAGTTTAACTGTTTAGGACAAACAAACTAAACTAAAACTAACTAAAGAAAAACAGCTGTGGATTAATTAGGTTACAATTCAGTATTAGAAATCAAGTGTATGTAAACTTTTGAACTAGTTCATTTTTATAAATTCAACTATTATTTTCTTTTGTGGACTCTATTTAAATGTCTTTAGTTTGAAATATCTTATTCAAGTCAGTACTAAATAAAGAATAACATGCATTTTGCATGATCTGTCTTATTTTGCTTAAGTAATTACATTTTGCAGATTCTGCAAGGTATATGTTAACTTTTGACCTCAACTTTTGACCATCTTGTTTGCTTAAACCCCGCCCCTGCAAGTTTAAAATCACCTGCCTCCACCTGAGAGCCACGCCCACATCTTAACATCCAATCAGCAATTGGAACTTTGTGAATTATGGCCATTCAAATACTGTGGAAATCTTTCTATATAATATATTTCACCCATGAGATCCAGTAATGTTGAGTTTCAAGGGCCCCAATGAGCATTTACAGATCAGATAAAATGTGCAACCCCAAACGCAACACAGACACAGAATTCCAGAATCAACGCTAAAACTTTGCATTTTTGCAGTTGGAGGCATCATGCAGTTTGGCAGCGATGATTAATTGTTTTCTACAGCGTCTGTTGTGCTAATTTCTCGGCGGTCGTATATCTTGAGAGCCAAAGTGTCAAATCCGTGTGAGTTTTAGGCACTGGAAGTGCACAGGCATATGGAAATTTTGACAAAACTCACATCTGGAATGTTACATTGAGCAATTCGCTCGCTGTCACAAAAAGTGCATCCAAATAGGGAGGATAACCACATACCAAAACAGGCAGTGACATTAATCTAGACTCCAAGCCAACTGCTAAAGACAAAGATTGATGGAACATTTTGGAGCTATTAAAATCTTTGTGGTTTCACTCGTTGATGACTAAACACAGAAGGAAGAGCCCGCTTGGGCAAAAAAAAAAAAAAAATTAGGTTCCTTAAAGCAAATATAAGACAAAGCCTATATCATAGACTCATTTTCTCCACGAAAAGAAAGGTGCTAATTACGGCAGGCACCGACAGCGATACCAATCTCTAAATCTGAGTAAGGAAGGGTGTAGAGCAAAGAGCGACTTATTTGTTGACATGACACGGCTGCAATTAGGTTGAATAATTAGCTCGGCACAGCCCAGTTTTCAATAGCTTTAATATATGTGGCCATTAAACTAAAATTAGCCATTTTATGCTGCCTGTACGCAGCTGATCTTGACTAATGACTGTTCATTGACTAATAAATTATTTTAAGATCAGCCTACGCAGTGGCGTCATTACAATTTATTTTGCCGTTTCTATACTGCACACATTTTTATAGTTGGTTTCAGGAAACGAAAACTCAACTGAGCTATAGGAGATATGATTGTAAAGCCATAACATCTTGCTTTAGGCGTACAATTACTCAGAGTTACACATGGAAGAGTCACAGCTAGAGCATGTCAGTTAATGTTCAGCATAACTAAAATCAAATCTGGTGTAGGCATCTTTAAAGGTCTATACAAAAATTATCACAAGCAAAAAGCAGTGCATGGTCGTAACTAATTACATGTAATCTGCATTATGTAATTAGATTCCAAAAATTAAGTACTTGTTAGATTAGATTACGTTTTAAAATGTTCATAATCAGATTGCTAACTACAATTTCCACCATGTAATCTATAATCAGTATCAGACTACAATTTGTAAGTAATCTACTCAGCACTAGTTGTAAGATAATAAATGTAAACACATAAAAATGCCTATTAAAGCACAGGTTATTCCTTTCTAACTTAAAAACTATCTGAATTTAGTGAAACTTTGGACCTGTTTGTCTTCATCTCCCTATTGTGACCTCTCACCCGTGCTCTATGCATGTAACTCCAAGAGGCTATTAACCTTTAACCCCACGCGGTGGTGAAAGCTCTCAGTCCCAGCGTGCAGCGGCTGCTGAGTGCCCATTGTATATAAATACAAACCCTCTGTTTCCCCGTTTATCCCAGCGGAGGTCATAGTCATATCCCTTCCTCTCCATTTGCTGACCTTACGTTCCAATGGACTAAACTTGTGGCACTAGCAGAGAGACAACTCAAACTAACTTCACTGCTGTGTTTGGCTTGTAATGATGTGCATTTTGATACAAAAACTGGTCACAAAAATGGAAATACAAGTTTCACAATGCTACAAATGGAAAACATTACTTACTGTAATTAATCTGAAACGAGTTACAAACTTTTTTTTTTTAATTATTGGACTAAATAGTTTCTTGCTGGTTATTCCTGTAGATAAAATGATAGATCTTACCTCTTGTAACAGTAAGGTTGAGAGTTTAATTTCCAGGGAATGCACTAAACCACTCAGAATGCCTCAGCAACGGCATAGCAACGCACTAAACCACTCAGAATGCCTCAGCAACGGCATAGCAACGCACTAAACCACTCAGAATGCCTCAGCAACAGCATAGATACGCACTGAACCACTGAGAATGCCTTAGTAACAGCATAGCAACAGACTAAATCCACTCAGAATGGCTCAGCAACAGCATAGCAACACACTAAACCACTCAGAATGCCATAGCAACAGACTAAATCTACTCAGAATACCTTAGTAACAGCACAGCATCAGACTAAATCCACTCCGAATGCCTTAGTAACAGCATAACAATTCACTAAACCACTCAGAATGCCTTAGCAAGAGCATAGCAACAGACTAAACCACTCAGAATGCCTCAGCAGCAACATCGCAATGCACTAAACCACTCAGAATACTTCAGCAACAGCATCGCAATCCACTAGACCACCCAGAATGCCTTAGTAACAGCATAACAGTGTACTAAACCACTCAGAATGCCTTAGCAAGAGCATAGCAACAGACTAAACCACTCAGAATGCCTCAGCAGCAACATCGCAATGCACTAAACCACTCAGAATACTTCAGCAACAGCATCGCAATCCACTGACTAGACCACCCAGAATGCCTTAGTAACAGCATAACAATGTACTAAAACCGCCCAGAATGCCTTAGCAACAGACTAAATCCACTCAGAATGCTTTAGTAACAGCATAGCAAAAGACTAAATCCACTCAGATGCCTTAGCAACACCATAGCAACACACTAACCCACTGAGAATGCCTTAGTAACAGCATCGCAATGCAGTAAATCCACTCAGAATGCCTTAGTAACAGCATAGCAAAAGACTAAATCCACTCAAATGCCTCAGCAACACCATAGCAACACACTAACCCAATGAGAATGCCTTAGTAACAGCATAGCAACAAACTAAATCCACTCAGAATGCCTTAGTAACAGCATAGCAAAAGACTAAATCCACTCAGATGCCTTAGCAACACCATAGCAACACACTAACCCACTGAGAATGCCTTAGTAACAGCATAGCAAAAGACTAAATCCACTCAAATGCCTCAGCAACACCATAGCAACACACTAACCCAATGAGAATGCCTTAGTAACAGCATAGCAACAAACTAAATCCACTCAGAATGCCTTAGTAACAGCATAGCAAAAGACTAAATCCACTCAGATGCCTTAGCAACACTATAGCAACAAAATTTTCCAAAAATCCCAGGAAGTTTCCAAAAAATCCTGGAAAGTTTCCAAATTTTCTGGAATGTTTCCAAAATTTTATGGAAACTTTCCACATTTTTGCAACCCTATTGAGAATGCCTTAGTAACAGCATAGCAACACACTAAATCCATTTAGAATGCCATAGCAACACACTTCAATCACTCAGAATGCCTTAGCAACACATTAAATCCACTCAAAACACCATTGCAACATGATAAATCTAATCAGAAAGCCATAGCAACACAATACAACACTTAGAATGACTTAGCAACAGCATAGCCACACACTAAATTCACTCAGAATGCCATATTCAAATCTCATCCAATGTGAACAAGAAAATCTATTCTACTTAATCTGACACTAGTTGCCAACTTTCACCTATACGGACTCCAACAGACATATTTAATTCTAGTAGCATCACTGCAGTTGACATGTAGGCTTTAGTAACTGATGGTGGGAAAATACTAATAATAATAAATGGCATCCGTCTAGCAAAATATTTGCAGGCATCAGTTCCCTGCACAATATTATGAGCCTGTTAGTGTACAAGCCAGTGTCTGTGCGATGACCGACCACCCCTTGCAAACAGGAAGTGAAAACCGGATTGGAATTATGTGGACTGTAGCAGTTGGTCGGGACGCCTGAGTTTGGGGGAGGATGGGGCCGTGGGGCCCCACGAGCTCCGCGGGCTCTTTGTGTGCGTATTCAACTCTTCCATTGGGCCTTCAGACCAGCAGTGAACAAGGAAAGACTAAACCAGTCAGAAAGCTTTTCATTCATCCAGGACTTTGAGAGACGAGACTGAATCACACAAATAGATTACGAATTGGATGATCTCATCCAATCAGTGCTGGGTAGTAACTGTTTACATTCAATCTGGATTATTATTACATTTTATATGGCTCTTAATCAGATTACAGTTACTTTTTATGGATTACATAAAAAGAATGAAATGCATTTACAAAAAAGTAATCCAAAAGTAAATCTAAAAAGTAATCAGAATACATCCTTAAAATGAGTGACCTAGATTACGTTACTAATTCATTTTCAGTTGTAATCATTAACAGACTACACTTTGCAAGTAATCTACCCAGCCCTGCATCCAATCATGGCGGGAAAAGTAAAGTAAATCCCCATCGCCGTGTCTCATTTTTGTCTGTCAGCGGTCAGCGGGCTAATTTGATGAGACAAGCATATAGCGCAAAGACATTCTATCTCCCATTATAACTCTTGCCGTTTCTCTCCAGCCACGCTATATATCAGTCCAAAAGGAAATCCCTCTTTTGTTCCTCAAGGAAACCGAGAGAAGGGGTGAGGCGGAAGGATGTGTCACAGTATTTCAAACAGCTGGAGAGCGCCTGCCGAAGCTGCTGTGTGATAAACCTGTTTGGATAGCGCCGGCCACTTGTTGTGTCAGATCTCCTGAAGAGAGCCACCGATCAAGTGGGTTCCTCACGATGTCGTAAAGGAACAAATGCTCTCCAGAAAGACTGTAGAGTGGATTTAGGCCACTAAACAGACTTGTCTAATGGAAGTGTAGGATCTGACTTTGATTTCTGTTTGAACCAGAGGCTAATGATTAAGGGAATGGAGGAGTCCTGGTGTGCTGGATGCTGTTTGGACTGACTAATGGATGGGAGGGGAAGGGTTCAGACTAATTGCCACCATGTTGAGCTCCCTGGGGAATCAATGGGTCAGTCCAACAATGGACAAGAGGTCTGACCACCAGCACACTTCAGGCTTGATTTGATTTATCCCCACATTAGATTATGCCCTCTGAGACCAGAGAAAAATGTCCCTCTGGACAATAATCACTAACCAAAACCACATCATACCACAATTATGAGTCAGGCCTTTTCTTTTCTAAGCCTAAAATGTGACCCTGGACCACAAAACCAGTCTTAAGTAGCATTGGTATATTTGTAGCAAAAGCCAACAATACATTGTATGGGTCAAAATGATTGATTTTTCTTTTATGCCAAAAATCATTAGGATAAGATCATGTTCCATGAACATATTTTGTACATTTCCTACCATAAATATATCAAAACTTAATTTTGATTAGTAATAGGCATTGCTGAGAACTTCATTTGGACAACTTTAAAGGTGATTTTCTCAATATTTAGATTTTTTGCAACCTCAGATTCCAGATTTTCAAATATTGGTATCTTGGCCAAATATTATCCATACATCAATAGAAAGCTTATTTATTCAGCTTCAGAATAATAATAAAAAAGACTCTTATGATTGGTTTTGTGGTCCAGGGTCACAAATAGGACTGCATCATTACCTTTTTACAATATAAAGAGTCTGAAGTAACTATTAATACTATTTGTTGAATACTATTGAATTTCATTTCATTCATTACTCTCCATTAAAATTACATTTTAACATCAGAGCTATTTTTGCAGGATACCTCAGAATTAACGATCCTCTTGTGTAGGACATGTGGACAGCAGAGGTGTTATCTGAGGTGTTTGGCTTCACTGTGCCATCAGTTTGCTTCTGTTTTGGCCAGCCTAGTGTGGAAAGGAAATGAGGTACTATTAGGACACAAACTCTCACCGTAAAAAAGCAGTCACTCTGTCAAAAAAAAGCCTCTTCTCAGCTCACCAAATAGACCATTAAACACTGTGGGGACTGTGCTAACCACAGTCAAAGCAAACAATGTCGTTTAGACCACCGCAACCCACAGGTTGTAAAAGTCCCCTGTGAAATGTGTCAGAGCGATTCGAGGTGAAGTTTACACCTCAGGAGTGCACATCAAAACTCTGTGATACAGTCACAGCTAACGGCCTCCTCAGTGACCTCTGATTCTGTCTGATTACAGGCAAATCATAAGAAGCTGAACAATAAAACTTCCAGTGGAGCAGAAACTATTACAGTTATATTCACAATGCATTCTTTGAAAATACAGTTGAGGTCATAAGTTTACATACCTTGCAGAATCTGCAAAATGTTAATTGTTTTACCAAAATAAAAGGGATCATACAAAATGCTTATTTATTTAGTACTGACCTGAGTAAGATATTTCACATAAAAGACGTTTACATTTAGTCCACAAGAGAAAATTATAGTTGATTTCCATTCAAAAGTTTACATACACTTGATTCTTAATACTGTGTTGTTACCTGAATGATCCACAGCTTTGTTTTTTGAACAGTTAAACTGCCCGCTGCCACTGTTCTTCGAAATAATTTTCCATGTCCCACAAATTCTTTGGTTTTTCAGCATTTTTGTGTATTTGAACATCTTTTCACACTGAGGGACTCACTGATGCTCCAGAAAGAAAAACGGTGCATTAACAGTTGGGGGTGTAAACTTTTGAACAGAATGAAGATTTGGATATTTTTCTTATATTGCCTAAATATCTTTTTTTTTTTCATTTAGCTCTGCCCTTTAGAAGCTACAGAATATACTTGCATGTTTCACAGAAGACAAAATAAGTTATTTTTTACCATGATCTTCAAATTTAAAGTTTTCAACCCCTGGCTCTTAATGCTCTAAAAAAAGAAAAAGAAAGAAAATTGTAAATCATTCAGCTATATATTTTTAAAATGAAATAATTTCATAAAACATAAATTAAAGGCAGTACAACAAATTCATAATATATACAAACATTACAGCTTAAACAATGTGCCATTTTTTTTTTACATTTTATGAGGGTTTTTTTGCAGTACAAAAATGAGAAATGGGTTTAATTGTGATGAAAATTAATGTCAAAATCTAGTTCTAAAAATAGGATTCAGTCTCTTTTTGCAAAATATTTTTTTGTTTGTTTTTTATTTTTGAGTGAAAAATCATGTTTTTGTTTTCTATATATCTATATCTAATCTCTCTCTCTCTCTCTCTCTCTCTCTCTATGAAGATTTTATTCACAGTGCATTTTTATCAGGCTCCTATATTTAAGCTCAGTAATTTTACTCTAATGGCAATGTATAGGTCCTTTTCAATGCAATTAAAGTAAAATAACTATTTTAGAAGACAATTTCAAATGACACTATATATTTATATATATACAGCAAGTACAACAAACACTAATATAATCATACTATATAAATACTTTCCTATTTAAATAATGAAACATTATTATTTCACATTTAAATGACAATGGGATTTAGTTTTGCATTACAATAATGTGTAATAGGGGTAAATGTGCTTAATTATCATGAAAATGATGTCACATTATGACAAAATAATGTACATGCATTGACTTTTTCACTATGAATGAAAAATTTGTATAGCATTTGTAGCCATTTAAGGCTTGTTAAAGATAATATATATTTTTTACTGTATATAGTAAATTAACTCACTAAACTTAAAATTAAAATCAACTTAAATGGCACCAAATACTATCATAATATACAAAACTTTCTCTTTTAAATAATGTAACATTTGTTTCACCTTTTTAATAATGACAAATTATTGAAAATATAGTCAGAATCTTAATAGTCCCAAAAATCTGATCGATTCTCTTGATGCTAAATATAATATAATCAATTATTTGTCACCCTGGACCACAAAACCAGTCTTAAGTAGCACAAGTATATTTGTAGGAATAGACAAAAATGCATTGTATAGGTCAAAATGATATTTTATGCTAGAAATCATTAGGATATTAAGTAAAGATCATGTTCAATGAAGATATTTTGTACATTTCCTACAATAAATATGTCAAAACTTATTTTTTGTGCAATATGCATTGCTAAGAACTTCATCTGGACAACTTTAAAGGCGATTTTCTCAAAATTTAGATTTTTTTGCACCATCAGATTCCAGATTTTCAAATAGTTGTATCTTGGCCGAATTTGTATGAATCTCAATTTCGAAAAAATTGACCCTTATGAATGGTTTTGTGGTCCAGGGTCACATTTAGCATACTCATAAATGAAATACATTTATTTTTAAGCATGTTTAGCTTTTAAATTGCTGTCTTGTAAACATAATATATTTAATTGACTGTATATCATGAATACACAATCTCACTAATGCATTCTTACACTAATTTCCATTAAAATGACTAACAATTATATTATTATTTGTCTATTAGAAATGGCCACGTGTGCATGACCATTAATAACGATGGCCAGATTACATGCTCAATGCAAACGCACGCTATGCACTTGACTCCAAATGAATTTATGTGCAGGAAGCAGCGTGAACTCCAGATGAAGTGCTACACGCCACATTATCAATAACTCACTCTGAAGCCCGTCTCACTGTTTCCTGCTGAATGGTTTACATTTTTCTCAGATGACCAGCTCACGGTTGAGGTAATTAGAGCTGGCCAGCTGTATTGTGCTGCGAAGCGCTAGCAGCTGTCCCGGAGCAATGGACACTCATTACCACAGCCTTCGTCATCTGTCAAAAAGCAATATTGCGACAGGCTTTACTGGCATGATAAACAAAGGTTTACATGGCCGAGGCATTAATAAACATTACATGCCCACAATGTACACAATCAAGCGCCTCTCTCGCTGTGTTTGGGCTGCATGTGCGGGCGGGACAGGGGTCTGGCACCATCCGGCTCAGGGCCAGCATGCTGCACTCCGGCCTTGAATAAATGTGCGCATTGCTCATTCAAGCCTGACAGCAAGGGGTCTGGAACCCGCCGGGCCGCTCGGCTGAAAGGAAGGTGTGAGAAAGAATGTTAATGGCTCTTAATTAAGGATGGCTCTGATAAGGAGGTGTGCTGAGGTTGGGGGTTTGATTACCAGCCCTGGAGAGATGTTTGCACCTGAGGAGCATTTCATCGATTGGCCTGGCAGGGGGTACTCACTAGTTTGCCATTCATTTACTAACATGATGTGTATCAAATCAGATGCTAATGGGACTGTGTGTGCATGTCCGTGGGAGAAGTAAGCAGTTAGAGGGGGTGGACGATTATTTATTCTAAACGTTTGAGTGGGAAACAGGCACAAACAATCACACATTAAACAAAAAAAAGCCCCCAGGCCATGAGGCCATTGTACGTTTACAGCAACCCGCCGGTGAAAATTCAAACAAAAACAAAAAAAGTCCCCAAAGAGCCAGTCTGATATCAGGCAGGGCTAGATATGGGAGAAATGTGACAAAGTAATTGAAAAACATTTCAATTAGGCTTCTTTCTCAGTTGTATGCTATACGATCCACCAGTTGACTGCTAATGTTGACTCACAGTCTTAAACCAGTCTGGAGGAAATGGACCGCAAAGCTGTGTTTGCACAGCAGATAATGCAAGTCCTAATTTAGAAAATCCAAAAAAAGGTTATAAGGGCAAAACACGTCTCGACATGAGCAATATTGAAGAAAATCTAATCAAAACAAGAGGATTTAAAAAGAAAATATTGGAATCATTACTTAAAAAAAAACCATTGCTTAAGCATTACTTAAAATATATAGCATTGTTCAAATTGTCTAAAAATGTCAAAAAAAAAAAAGTTTTTTAAAATTGGAGTGATACAGGCCCCTAAATATAATGTGTTTAGAGGTACCTATATAATTATATAAATCTAATATAAATAAAATGATATATATAATTATATAAATATAATATCTAAAAGGTTATAGATTTAATTTATAAAATAATTTAAGAAATTGTAAAATTAAATTAAATAAAAAATTTAATATAATTAAATAAAAATTTAGAAAGAAAATTAAAAAAATTATATATATATATAAATATTATAAATTAAGTATCTTATATATATATATATATATTATGAAATATTATATATAACGTATTTAATTATAATATATATATATATATATATATATATATATTTTTTTTTTTTACATCAAAAATCACCACGCTATCTTTTTTTGAATAACATAATATAACAGCAAAATATTTCTTTTGGAGAGAAATATAACCTGGCTGAAAGAAATTGCTAGTAAATTACATAATTATTTACAAAAAAAAACAAGAAACAAGATTTTTTGCAAAAATATACAATAAAGCTATTTTATTATGTTATCAATTATCGCCATGCTTTTTTAAAACAATATAATATCATCTCTTTTTTTTTTATTTAACAGGAAAATACTTATTTTGGGGAGAAATATGACCTGGATAGTTTTTCATGAGATCATTTGTATTAAAAAAACCCCAGTAAAGCTATTTTATGATGTTACATATAATATAATATAATATAACATAACAAATTATTAAAAAAAAAAAAAACATTTAACAGCAAAATATTTCATTTGAGGAGAAAGAGTTTTTTTTGTAAGAAAATAGACAGTAAAACTATTTTATCATGTAATAAAATATCACCATGCTACTTTTTAAAAAAAATATATAATATAATATAATAATAATAATAATAATATATCTGTTCAGTCACGTAAAAAGTAGGATATCATCTGTCATTGCCGTTATTGTATCCTGGATCTGTCCCATTATACTGAAGTTAACATCTACTGCCCCGATTGCTGTTTAACATTGTATTATAATATCACTACTATTGTATATCGTATTGCTTCCTGTTCAATATTTAGTACAGTTATGTCTATAGTTAAATCTTTTCACTAAACAACACAGAAATCGAATGATTTAACTTATCTCTGTACCCATTCAAACTACCACATCCATACATTTACAGCTTGTTTTTTTTGTTTTTGTCCTAATTTTTGCTCCCATCTTCTTGTACTCTTTTTTTTTTTTTTTCTTTGCTTTGTTTTGTCTTGTTTTACTTAGTTTTCTCCCCCTCTGTGTCTCATTTGCGTATATATGTGTATATATCTGTGTATATATCTGTGACTGGTCTCAGTCTATGTCATCATGTTGCTGTCTATCTATGTTTTATTGCGCTCAATAAAAAAAAAAAAAAAAAAAAAAAAAAAATAATAATAATAATAATAATAATATATATTTTTTAATTTAACAGCAAAATACTTATTTTGGGGAGAAATATGACCTGGATAGTTTTTCATGAGATCATTTGTATTAAAAAAAAAAACCCAGTAAAGCTATTTTATGATGTTACATATAATATAATATAATATAATATAATATAATATAATATAATGTAACAAATTATTTAAAAAAAAAAACATTTAACAGCAAAATATTTCATTTGAGGAGAAAGAGTTTTTTTGTAAGAAAATAGACAGTAAAACTATTTTATCATGTTATAAAATATCACCATGCTACTTTTTTTTTAATATAATATAATATAATAATAATAATAATATATATTTTTTAATTTAACAGCAAAATACTTCTTTTGGGGAGAAATATGACCTGGATAGTTTTTCATGAGATCTTTTTAAAAAAAGAAAAAAGAAAAAAAGACAGTAAAGCCATTTTATCATGTTATGAAATATCACTATGCTGCCGGGGTTTTTTTTATATTTTATATTTTGGGGAGAAATATGACCTGGATTGCTTTTCTTTTGTTAAAATACAGACAGTAAAAAATATAGACAGTAAAGTTATTTCATCATGTCATCACATATGTGACCCTGGACCACAAAACCAATTTTAAGTAGCATGGGTGTATTTGTAGCAATAGCCAACAATACATTGTATGGGTCAAACTTCATTTGGACAATTTTAAAGGCGATTTTCTCAATATTTGGATTTTTTTACACACTCAGATTTCAGATTTTCAGCCATATGTTGTTCTAACAAACCATACATCAATAGAAAGCTTATTTATTCAGCTTTCAGATGATGTATAAATCTCAATTTAAAAAAAACCTGACCCTTATGATGGTTTTGTGGTCCAGGGTCACATCACCATGTTACCAAATCTTGTTCTTTACAAGTTTTGTGAGATTCACAAAACATTTGCATTCACGCAAGCATCCAGCATTTGCATTAAACTGACAATAATCACAATGTGCATGAAATATTTGAGCCTGTTGAGCTCAAAAGTGAAAAAGCGAGAAAGTGAAACCTGATTACAGTTTCAAGGACAGGCAATTAATTTTGATTACGAGGGATTGGCCTCAAGGGAGAAATCTCAGAGATCTGCGAGGCACATGGCTTAGTAATGCTGAGTGTGTGTGTGGAGAGAAAGAGAGAAAGACTGGGGGTTGATCGTAAACTCAAACCTTGACACCAGCCTAACCATGACACAGGAGCCGCGGCCCTCCCAGCCCCACGGCCGAGCCCTCGGGGCCCCGCTCCCATTACGATCTCGCACTCAATTGTCTGCTGTGTGTGAGAGGGCTCAGGGGGCAGATGCACTCTATATCATACCTGTCAACAGGCGCGCTTAGCACAGACCTGCGTGCACGTACACACACACACACACACACACACACACACACACACACACACACACACACACACACTCTCGCACGGCCGGGACTGCAACACGACACCGACCGCGAAACTGGGTCATCTTAGCCAGAGACAAAGACTCTGGAGCTGACAGCAGGAGTTGAAATCTGCCCAAAAGGCATTGGCAGTGCCATATCACGAACAGTCGGACGCTGGGAGGGGTCATAATGATACCCGTGACCGCTCTGTGGAGAGAAAAAAAAAAGTGTGTTACTCAAATCACATAAATAGGAATCTGCTATTGAAGCTTTCACTGTACGCTGACGTTACAGAGAGACGCAGGTTCCCCTTTCACATCAAACTCAGCACTGACAATCATCTGTTTTGTGCCTTCGTGTGAGAAAATCTGCGACTAATTCATTCAAATATGATCTTGGCTCAAGCTGCACATGTGGTCACAGAAAATAGCGGGATTTAATTGCACACACATGATTTTCTCTGGCAGATTAATTAATGTGGTTGAAATTGTGAGGTACACACTGATTCATATCCTTCGAGAAGACTGAAGCGCTGAGTTAATTTGTTTCAAATGTAGTGTAAACTAATAGATTTGGAGACCTAATGAGCAAAACATGTGGGTTTCCCTAAAATTTCTGTCCCTCTATAAACTATTCACAGTTTTTCTCTACTTTGTTGTAAAAGGCCAACCATTGCATAATAAGTCTTGTAGCATGACCGAAATGAGGAGCCAAAATTATGAGAATGGCGACATCCTGCGGTTAAACTAATAACTGCAGCTATTGTTTTAGAGCTGAGTGAGAGAATGGAATAAGGTTGTTAAAACAAACAAACAAACAAACAAACAAACAAACAAACAAACAAAAAAGCAACAATAATATTGTAATTGAACTCTTGAATTGTTTTTGATTTATAAAATATTTCAAACTTGGCATCAGAACACATGATACACTAAAAGTTATAATAAAAAAAAATATATATATAAATAATTTACACACACACACACACACACACACACACACATACACATACACATACACACATATTATATATATATATATATATATATATATATATATATATATATATATATATGAAGTAAAAAAAAAAAACAAGATAATTATTATAATTCCACATCGACTATATCAGTCTATATAGACTAAAAACAATCACATACAACAATAATTTCTCAAAGATCACCAACTGAACTACAGTAGTCAAGATAGTAGTTAAAATATCGTTAACTTAAGCTGATGCGAACATTATCCACAATATTTCCAGCTAACATGTATTTTATGTTGCAGCTCATCGTATTAATGGGGTGTTTTCACAAGTTGGCTCACCGGACTATGGCCGTCGATTTGTGTCGGATGTCTTTGACGTTGAAAACAGTTAACGTTTTCTTTGTAGTGGAAAAAAATGATTAATTTATTTGTGAATATCATTTTTTCGCTTATTTCAGTTAAATCTCATAAAACTAGCGAGCTAAGCCAGTAGTAGTGCTGACACTGTCGTGTAAACATGGCTGAACACACGACAAGCGGGAACCGATCTGAATGACTCAAACTCAAAACTTTGACTTCATTCAGCTCAAGCTATTCACTAGCAAAATATTTCAAAAGGCCATTTATTTTAAAATTTCGACATGTAATGATTTTTGTAATGAAAAAGAAAAAGATACATGTAATGAAAAAGACAGATCTTGATACTCCGAATCAGTTAACCATTGTGTGGCAAAATGATTAACTGTTTCGAAGCGCTCCAATCGGATCGTGAATCAGTTGATTTTGATAGGAACTTCGGAGCAGAATTGCGAATCTTAAAACTTGACTCTTCTGTAGTTATATCGTGTACTAAGACCGGTGGAAATTTTCTAGGCTGATAACATTATGAACTACACTCCCATTCTGGCATAATAGTCAAGGAAGTTTGCTGCAGTAATATGGACACAGCACACGCAGTAATCTCATGCAGTAATATCACGCAGTGCCTGAAATTAGTTCCCAGCTAGGTAACTTCCAGTGTGACCGGCGTGATATTACTGCGCCTGCTTCGGCCATATTATTACAGCAGCAAACTTCCTTGACTATTACGCCGGAATGGGAGCCTATCTACAAAAAAAGTGGAGTGTTCCTTTAACAGAACTTTTTTCCATTAATTTTATGCAGGCCTATGTGAAATTTAGCAGGAAACACAAAGGAATTAAGTTATATTTTCCCATATTCTCTTTTGAGCAGTCAAACAATCCAAAGAAAACATCTTTGTAACAAAAAGAAAAAACACTTACAAAATGAGATTGGATGAACATTAGAAAAAAAAAATCAGACCAAAATTTGGTGTGGGTACATTGCCAAAACAACAAAATGACATTCCTCAGAAGAGTAACAAAACTGCAACTCACTTCAGTGAGTATAATAAGCTTTTAGAGAAAATTGGATGAACCCATTCATTTGTTGCTTGACCTCTTCATATTTAAAGAGAGAACTAGGCCTATTTAGTTTCCAAAGTGCTAGAAACGCCATCCTGAAGACACCTGCTGGTCAAAACTGTGCAAATGCAACGAAGACTATGATCAAATGTATAATGTCATCTTTTACAAAACCAAAAATGCTTGTAGGAAATCACCAAACACCAATAAATATGCAATGCATGTATAATATTTGTTATGTCATTAATTTGAAACGTTTTGCGGTTGTTATGAAGAGCTTGGCTTTAAGTGACAATTAACTGCACTTTCATTTTTCTTACACAAATGTGCTATTAATGATCTGAAGTCATGAAATGCAAATAGGGGGAAAATCTCATTATGAAATAAATGTTTTTCTCTTATATACGTCAGTTTGCCAAAATGACAGCTATGCATTTGGCCACTTTACACGAATCTTTACCATGTCGAGTTTCTCTTGCTCTGTCAGTCTATAAAAACTCTAAAGCAAAGCTGAAGCTTAGCCTATTCTTAAAGTGATTGCAAAAAATGTGATTTAACTAGTCCAACTAGTTCCCGTGTGACCATACGGACCGCCCTTACACTGATCAATACGAATGTGCGATTCGCGAGCAAATGGTTCTTTTGAACATGTGATTCAGTCTAAACGATTGTTTACAAAATTACTTTTGGTTTAACAGTAAAACTGCGAAGTCTGAACAGCACTGCTGCTCATATTGTTAACATTAGGCTAATGGACGAACAAAATCACAATGACACAAATAATTAAACAAAATGGCGCGCTTGGAATACTTTTAACTAAAAGTATCGGTGAATCATTTGAACTGATTCGAACAAACCGATTCTCTAAAATGATTCCCAATGATATTGATCGATTGAAAGACTTATATTTTATCTGTAATATATTTCGTCTAACAACATCTAGCATTATCTATATTTGTTTCCTTAACAAATATTTAAGGATATTCGACTGCGTGGAAAATACACGTTTTCTCTTCCTCGTTTCAATTCCAAAAAAACTCGCTGAACCAGATTTTACGGGACAGGTGAGTTTTCTAAACGGCAGAAGACGGTCCACTGAAAGAGGAAGGCAGGGTTATGATTATATCTTCATTAAAAGCTCTCCGCAAATTCGTGCAAGTTTCATGACCCACTATGGCAGTAAACTTGAGTAAAAACGGACCCGCGCTTACAGAGGCATATAATGAAGTGGTGATCGGGAAAACGGGCACAGACTGGTAAGACAGCTACATGTTAACAAATCTTACTACAACATAGCCTGCTATCGAGAATAGATGAATGAATGATATTTTCTAACACTAATTATACATTTCAACGTATTAAATTCTTGTAATGTAGCTTTAAATGAGGTAGCCTATTTCTCTTTAGCATAACATGCAAATTACTTTTTAGCAAATTATATTGCATAACCCATGCTCAAGGGAATTATTGTTACTTATATGGTGTAGTTTTTCTATGATTTTACACGTTATAGATGTTTGTTGTGATTATCTTCAGTCATTTTTAACACAATGATCCTGGATACAAATACTAAACTGTGTTTGTTGATTTTAGGGTGTTGTTCACCTATGAAGGAAACAGTAATGACATTCGGGTTGCAGGGAAGGGAGGTGAGTGAATTTGTTTTAATAAGACCTTAAGAATGCAGGTACGAATGCCAACAGAGTGATGTCATTCTTTGTTTGTCCTATTTGATAAGTCAGCAGCAGTTGACAATTACAAATGCTTGTGTGTTTTCTCTGAATGTGCCATAGACGGTGGGCTTGATGAAATGGTGGAGGAACTGAACAGCGGTAAAGTCATGTACGCCTTCTGTAGAGTGTTGGACCCCAGCTCTGGAGTTCCCAAGTTTGTGCTCATCAACTGGGTATGACTAGACAAAAAATGTCTTAAACTGAATGTTTTGATGAGAAATACCCTACCTTATTATGTAAAGTGAAAAAACAACAATTCTGTCATCATCTACTCATGTTCCAAAGTAGACTTTGGTTAATCTTCAGAACATGAATTCATATTTAAAAGAAACTTGAAAAGTGTCTGTTCCTCCCTTGAAATTCCAGGGAAAACAAAGATCCAAAAAGGTCATAAAGGCACAATAAAATAAAACGTAGGTATATAAATACTATAAAGTGACAGTATACAGTTGAGTTGAAAAGTTTACATACACATTTCAGAATCTGCAAAATGTTAATTATTTTACCAAAATAAGAGAGATCATACAAAATGCATGTTATTGTTTATTTAGTACTGACCTGAATAAGATATTTCACATAAAAGATGTTTACATATAGCCCACAAGAGAAAATAATCGTTGAATTTATACAAATGACCCTGTTCAAAAGTTTTCATCCACTTGGTTCTTAATACGGTGTTGTTACCTGAATGATCCACAGCTGTGTTTTTTTGTTTTTGTTTATTAATCCCTTGTTTGTCCTGAACAGTTAAACTGCCTGCTGTTCTTCAGAAAAATCCTTCAGGTCCCACAAATTCTTTGGTTTTCCTGCATTTTTGTGTATTTGAGCCTTTTCCAGCAATGGAAACAGAAGGTTCAAACACTTACTGATGCTCCAGAAGGAAACAAGATGCATTAAGAGCCAGGGGTGAAAACATTTGAACAGAATGGAGATATGTACATTTTTCTTATTTTGCCTAAATATCCTATTTTTCATTTAGTACGGCACTTCAGAGGCTATGCATGTTTCCCAGAAGACAAAATAGGTTACATTTACCCTGATCTTCACATTCAGAATGCATTGTGTTTCCTTCTGAAGCATCAGTGAGTGTTTGAACCTTCTGTAATAGTTGCATACGAGTTCCTCAGTTGTCCTCAGTGTGAAAAGATGGATCTCAAAATCACAGTCATTGTTGGAAAGGGTTCAAAAATACACAAAAATGCTGGAAAACCAAAGAATTTGTGGGACCTGAAGGATTTTTCTGAAGGATAGCGGGCAGTTTAACATTTCGGGACAAACAAGGGACTCATGAACAACTATCACTAAATGAAAAAAAAATGGCTGTGGACTTTTGAATGGGGTCATTTTTATAAATTAAACTATTTAGTACTAAATAAACAATACCATGCATTTTGTATGCTCTCTCTTATTTTAGTAAAATAATTAACATTTTGCAGATTCTGAAAGGGGGTGTAAACTTTTGACCTCAACGTGGATTAAACCACTCAATTTATAAGGATTAGTTTTATAATGCCATTATGATCCTTTTAGATTGTCAAGTTTTGGTTACACTGACTTTCAGTGGAAAGATTAAAAATGAATGATGACTGAATGAGAATTTTCTTTTTTGTGTGAACTATCCCTTTAACCTCTGAACTTCCATTTTAGAAATCATCTTTGTGGTTTGTGCTAATATTTGGTTTCAGACTGGTGAGGGAGTCAAGGATGTTAGAAAGGGTGCTTGTGCCAATCATGTTCATTCAATGGCCAATTTTCTGAGGGTGAGTGTAAGATGCAGCTAATAAAATTTTCATTTTGTAGTACATTAAGGTCATTTAATTCCTTATTTTAAATGTGCATTTTCTTAAAGGGTGCTCATGTGACCATCAACGCCCGATCAGATGATGATGTTGAACCTGCTGCCATCATGGAGAAGGTGGCCAAGGGCTCAGGTGTCAACTACAACGCCCACAAAGAATCAAAGCAGAACAATAACTACGAGCCTCCTGGACGTGTGGTGAGTGAAGCAATGAATTATGTCCTTATCTCATATTTATAGAGGCTTCGAATGCCTGCTTGTTTGCCTACTCCAGTGTCTTTGTTCCCACAGGGTTCTGTTTATAAAAAGGTCAGCGCTTTACATGAAATCCAAAGTACGCAAAGAGACAACTTCTGGGCTCAGGCTGAGGTGAGGAAACGCCAAGGTAAAACACAATGCCTTTTATCAGCTCATCTGCTCTTTGTTGTCTCGACACGTTCTCTTCCATCTCCTTTATCAGCAAGATGAAAAGAACCGCCGGCAGGAGGAGCGCAGGAAGGCAAATGAGGAGAGGCAGCGTCTGGAGAAAGAACAGAGGGACCAGGAAGCTCGAGAGGCGGACGAACGAGAGCGAAGACGGAAGGAGAGGGAGAAGGAGATCGACCAACAGAGGCGAGTGATTTTGAGTCTGTCGTATTCATGTTATGAAAAACTATATACACTACCCTTCAAACGTTTGGGACTGGAAACATATTTATTCTCTTATTCAGCAAGGACACACTCATTTGATCAAAAGTGACAGCAAAGACCTTTACAATGTTACAAAAGATTTTTTCAAATAATTCTGTTCTTTTGAACTTTCAAAGAATCAAAAAATTATTATCCACAAAAATATTAAGCTGATTTCCACATCTGATTTCATCAATTAGACAGATTTCTGAAGGATCATGTGACACTAAAGACTGGAGTAATGATGTTGAAAAATCAGCTTTGTGTCACAGGACTAAATTACATTTTATAATGTATTAAAACAGAAAAGTGATTTTTTTAATCTGTAATAATATTTCACATTTTTTTACTATCTTTTGGATCAAATAAATGCAGCCTTACTGAGCATAAAAGACATTAATAAATCATACAAACCTCTAACTTTTGAACGGTAGTGTATATCATTTACAAAAATTGAAGTGTTACTTTGGCTTTATGTGTCTGCTAAATAACTTGCTTTTTGGTGTCTCATAGGATTTTTGAAAAGAAACAAGAGGCAGACAATAAAGAACAGGAGCAACAAAAATTGGTAAAATTACCCCTTTCCTTCAATAAATCTGAATTATAAAATCATAAATATTTAATTTTAGTAACTCTTGATTGCCTCACTTGTTGTTAAGGAGAAAGAGCAGAAGGAACACCAGTCTCCCGTCAAAGCAGGAATACTGCGATCACAGTCTGTGCAGAAGGCCAATGTGAGTTCACCTTTGATTATTCAACTGTTAGCGCCCACACTAAGAGTGTCCTTGGATCTCAAAGTATATTTCTCATTGATTTTCTCCAAATAACTCTTTAGTAAAGAGTTCTAAGCCATGTACAAAACCTCTGATGAATCACTGGTTTGACGCAAAAAGTACCAAAAGTGAATCACTGATGAAAATCAGACCATTTTTTATGATCAAATGAGCTATACTTCACACAAAGTATTGTGAATTATGTAATAAAATATAAAACAATAGTATTATATAAAAATATTGACTTACTGTATTGTGACAGATATTAAGTTAAAAACAATACATTTTAGGGTTTTATGTGACATAGATATGCTTATCAGGTACAACATATAATAAAAGTACAGTAAAAACTGTAATATTGTGATATAGTATTACAATTTTTCTGTTTCATTGATGTTTCCTCAGAAATCATTCTAAAATACAGTTTTGCTACTTAAGAAACATTTAAACAGTTAAATTATTTTTTTGGGATATTCAAACCGTGATACGTTTTTTCTTTGATGAAGAAAAAGTTCAAAAGAACATTTTAAATAGAAATCATTGGTAACATTATAAATGTCTTTACTGTCACTTTTGATCAATTTATCGCTTCCTTTCTAGACTAAAGTATTGATTTCATTCACACAAAAAAAAAATCTTACAAATAAAACAAAATTGGTGCTCAAAACCAGGTATGTCTTGGAGGATTTACACATTATCATTCACTTGTAGTTCACTTCCAGAGTGAAAATTTCCTGATAATTTACTCACCCCTATTTCATCCAATATGTTCAAATATTTCTTCAGTTACAAAGAAATTTTTTGAGGAAAACATTCCAGGATTTTTCTCCATATGGTGGACTTCAATGGTGCCCAACAGGTTGAATGTCCAAATTACAGTTTCAATGCAGCTTCAAAGAGCTCTACACGATCCCAGCTAAAGAATGAGAGTCTTATCTAGCAAAAACAATCTGTCATTTTCTTAAAACAATAAAAATGTATGTACTTTTTAACCACAGATGCTCATTTTGCACTAGCACTCACACATGACATAAGACAGAAGTACCGACCCAGTGTTTAAAGCAAACGTGCAAAGAAAGTCAAACACTCTTTACAAAAAAAAATTCATGGGGATAACATGGATAATTTCACAAGGTTTAGTGTAAGATTTTTGCCCATCTTTTGGAAAATCCAGTTTTAACAGTAAAAAAAAACAACTACAAATAACTTTTACCAGTAGGTGGCTGCAGAGCTGACCACCTGAAAGATATTTTTTCACAAGTTTTTTCAGTTAAATTCATATCTACAGTACAGACCAAAAGTTTGGACACACCTGAATGAGAAGGTGTGTCCAAACTTTTGGTCTGTACTGTATATAATTTTTTTTAAAGAAAATGACATTGTTTCGCTAGATAAGACTCTTATTCCTTGGCTGGGATTGTGTAGAACCCTTTGAAGCTGCATTCAAACTGCAATTTGAACCTTCAACCTGTTGGCCACCATTAAAGTCCACAATATGGAGAAAAATCCTGGAATGTTTTCCTCAAAAAACGTAACTTATTTGCAATTGGAGAAAGAAACATGAACATCTTGGATGACATGGGGGTGAGTAAATTATCAAAAAAAAACAAAAAAATTCTGAAAGAAAAGGACATAAAAGAAATTAAAGGAGATAAAAATAGCATATTCTACCTTTTCTCAGGAGGCAGCATCCATCATCTCTCAGCGTTCCATCAATCCCAGGGAGCTGTTCATGCAGAAGGAGAGAAGCTTTGCCAACAGTGCAACACCTTCTTCCCCCATCCGACCTGGTAAAGAAAACTCCTGTCCAACAACTCATCATAAGAACTTCTGACAAAACCCTCACATATAAAACATGCACCCATTCCCAAGCCTTTTATCCCTAACTTCAGAAACTCACATCTATTCCCTCAGGTCAGCTGAGAAGCCCATTTTTATCCCAGCAAGCAGTCAGCGAAGAGTACCCTCCCTATGAAAGCAGGTCTCAGCCCTTATCTCCAGTTCGCCCTGCAGCAGCCGTCTCTGTGTCACATGTTCCAACTCCAGTCTCTCCTGTGCACAAAACTTCGACTATCACAGTAAAAAATGAAGGTGAATAAAAGCAACAATCATTCTTGTTTCTGTGGTTTGACATTATATAACAGTTAAGTAATAAGTTGCTTTATGTCTTTCAGACCCGTTCTCCTATGATCCATTTGCATCTCAACAAGCGGAGGGTTCAGATAATGAATGGGATGGTATGTATCTCTCTGTAATGCTTATTAAAGGGGACATAACACACAGTTTCACCCAATCTCATGTTAAAGCGAGACACTGCAGGTGAATAGAGTAAAAAAAATGAACTAATAGTTATCACCTTACTTAACCAGATTATCGATTACATGAATAACTTCAAGCATTTTACACATTTTCTAGAAAGTTAGGTTTACATATGCAAAAGAGGCATTTTTAATTAAATATGCAGTAATTTGCATACATTTCTAGTACACAAATCAAAACACAAAAACACTGGATGAAGTCAGTTTCAAAATTCTTGTTTGTTTGTTTTTTGACATATTAGAGTCAAATGTTTTTACAGAGGGAATCTCATATTGTCACTCCATAATTCAGAAAAAACTTGGAATAGACTAAAAAATATTTTTTTTTTACCATTTTGGGGGGAATAAAATGTTATATAAAATCAAGCAAATTATATATGAACAAATACCTCTGTAAAAACCTTCAGAATATAGACAGGAACAAAAATGTAAAGTTTGGTGTGTGTAAGTGATACTGAAGTGGAGATTTATGGCTCAGTCTAGGAGAAAAAAAACTAACTTGGAGAAAACGGCCTTTAAAAATTTGAATTGTAATTGAAATCTATTGACACAAATAGATACATTGCTATAAAAGAAACACGCTGTCTTTTGGGTATTTTCTTTCCGCTAGTCTGAAAAAACACTCTATGAAGCCCAAAATCTCAAACTTGAAAGGTGCATGAAAAAATGTCTCCCCTTAATCTTGAGTACCTATAGAGTGGTGTTGCATCCTTCATATCTGCAAAAAGTCTTTAGTTTTATCATATTTAAAAAAAGATACAGCTTTACGATTCTCTCCGAAAACAGCCGAGCTCTTGGAGGCGCGCCGTGGGCGGAGCTACAAATTCACAAGAGCTCGTGCCGATTGCCAACAAAACACATACATTTGATGCCGTTTCACTTACCATCAGCAGTTCTGAATCATAACCGGGATCTTTTATAGCTGGGACTGCTCCATCTTTTAGTATCAAACGATGTGTAAATCCAGCGTCGAACTGGGCCTTGTTAACGCTCGTCAACAAGTGCAAAACTGCAAAACTCCATTTCTGCCCCGGAAAAACAAACTGCATCCACTGTTCAAGTAACGCTGGGTTCTTCGGGAAGGTGAGCAAGGTTATTCTTGCCTAACAACCAAAACCACACTTCTTTACAAACCAGACATTATTCCAGAGTGAGTCCAGTGTAGCCGAATGAAGCCGCAGCGCTCGCTCTGGTCTTTGTGTGCGCGGGCGCGCTCTTCCGGGAGAAATGCCCATACAAGGAGTTCCACCCTTCAGGACGTCATGAAGAGTCATGATCGAAAAAAACTTTCCGAAACTTGTAAGAAACCCGGAAGTGTGTATTTGGCACAGAAATACGTCAAAATATGTTAAAAAATGTTATACGTTCAAATGTTTTTTTTTTTAAACTTTGGCCATGTTTAGCATGGGTATCCAACTCTTTTACAGTGTAAATAACTTAACATGCATGAAACAGCGTTGTACCTCATTTTTATTGTCAGTCAGTGTTTTAATGATATCTGAAATGTGATTTACTGTGTATCCTGGTGCAGATTCAGGTGATGAGGGATCGAGTCCTAATGCTGGGAAGCAGCAAAGTTATGACGTAAACAACATCTACACCAACATCCCCTCGCATGAAAGTCTCTATGAGAACGTTAGCCAGGTTTGTTCCTTGTCTCGTCATCCAAAACCTTGCGTCCATTAAATATGAATGTCATATAAATTGCATTATTTATCCAATAATCTGAAGGATTTCCAAACCCATGCTGATGAAGAAGAAGAGACAGGCGAAAACCAGAACATCTCTGCAAGAGCTCTTTATGACTACCAAGCTTGTAAGTGGTGATATAATTTTTTTTTATCATAAATTAATTCAATATAAAAATATTTACTGCTTTATCTAAATATTATCTAATTTTAGACACTACCAGTCAAAAGTTTTTGAACAGTAAGATTTTTAATGTTTTTTAAAGAAGTCTCTTGATCCAAAGTAAAATTTTTAGATATTTTTACTAAAGTAACTGTTTTTATTTTTGAATAATATTTTAAAATGCAATTTATTCCTGTGATCAAAGTAAAATTTTCAGCATCATTACTTCAGTTTTCAGTGTCACGTGATCCTTCAAAAAAATTCTAATATGATGATTTGCTCTTTAAGAAACATTTTTATTATTATTATGAATATTTAAAACAAACTATATATTTAAGAATATTTAAGTACATATTTACTTTGATAAATAGATAAAGTTCAGCATTTATTTGAAATAAAAAGCTTTTATTTAGACTTTTGTTAAGCAATGATGCTTTAAATTGATCAAAAGTAATGATAAAGACATTTGTAATGTTACAAAAGATTTCTATTTCAGATAAATGCTGTTCTTCTGAACTTTCTATTCATCAAAGAAACCTGAAATTCTACTCAGCTGTTTTCAGCATAATAATAAATGTTTTTGAGCAGCAAATCAGAATATTAGAATGAGTCTAAAGGATCGTGTGACTGGAGTAATGATGCTGAAATTTCAACTTTGAAATCACAGGAATAAATTACTTATTTTAAAATATATTCAAATAGAAAACAGTCATTTTCAACAGTAAAACTATTTCAGAATTTGACTGTTTTTGCTGTACTTTGGACCAAATAAATGCAGGCTTGGTGAGCAGAAGAGACTTCTTTTAAAAAATAAAAATAAAAATCTTACTGTTCAAAAACTTTTGACTGGTAGTGTATCTAAAAAATATTCTGTATACTTATAAAATTCACATTGACAGTACAGCTAGGCCTGATTAACACGTTTGTAAATTAAAAAAACCAAGATTTTACTATATTCCATAAACTCTTATAATGAAGATGTGTTGTTAAAACATACCAATTTATGCATTATATTTTCTTCTTTGCTTCCCATTTAGCGGATGACACAGAGATCACCTTTGACCCGGATGATATTATCACAGAGATCGAGATGATAGATGAGGGCTGGTGGAGGGGTTACAGTCCTGACGGTCACTACGGAATGTTTCCTGCTAATTATGTTGAGCTTCTTTAAGTCTGCAGTAACCAATCAGATGCAATATCATGTGACAAAATGATTGTGGTTTGTTAGTGTGCTCGAATGATGTTAATGGGTGTTTGGAAAATCTGCTTTCTTACTTTATCCAAATAATGTTCAATAAAAGTTTGTTCTTTTAATGTTGATTCAAAAATGCCTGTCAAACAAAGCACAGAAAATAAACTCTAGCATTGTAATAAATGAAAATATTCCCTTAGAATCCTAAAAATGTATTTACTAGTTTTTAAACAAGCATTTACCAAGATTAATAGTTTCCACTAAACTTAGTTATTAAAAGGCAATCACTGAGACAGTACCATGGTGAAGTTAGTGTACACACTTACCAGTCAAAAGTTTTTGAACAGTAAGATTGTTAATATTTTTAAAGAAGTCTCTTCTGCTCACCATGCCTGTGTTTATTTGATCCAAATGACAATTCTGTAATATTTTTGCTATGTAAAATAACTGCTTTCTATTTTAATGTATATTAAAATGTGATTTATTCCTGTGATTTCAAAGCTGATTTTTTGCATCATTACTCCTGTCACATGATCCTTCAGAAATCATTCTAATATTCTGATTTGCTGCTCAAAAAACATTTTTATTATTATGTTAAAAACAACTGAGTAGAATTTTTCAGGTTTCTTTGATGAATAGAAAGTTCAGAAGAACCGCATTTATCTGAAAAAGATTTTTTTGTAACATTATAAATGCCCTTATCATCACTTTATCAATTTAAAGCATCCTTGCTAAAAAAAATATTTCTATAATTAAAAGAAAAATTATACTGACTCCAAGCTTTTGAATAGTTTAGTGTATAATGTTACAAAAGTTTTTTTTTTATTTCATAAATACTGATCTTTAGATCTTTCTATTCATCAAACAATCCTAAAGTAAGAAATCGATTGTTTTAAATATAAAAAAATAATAAAAAATAAAAATGTTTCTTGAGCAGTAAATAAGCATATAAGAATAATTTCTAAACGATCATGTGACAATGAAGACTGGAGTAATGATGCTGGAAATTTAGCTTTGATTACAGGAATAAATTACATTTTATTATATTCAAAAAGCAGTTTTAAATAGTAAAAATATTTCACAATATTACTGCTTTTGCTGTATTTTGGATCAAATAAATATATATATATTTTTTAAAACATAAAAAATCATACTGTTCAAAAACTTTTGACTGGTAGTGTACATAGCAGATTATAATAAGATACTTAAAGGAGTAGTTCACTTTCAGAACAAAAATTTACAGATAATGTACTCACCCCCTTGTCATCCAAGATGTTCATATCTTTCTTTCTTCAGTCGTAAGGAAATTGTTTTTTGAGGAAAACATTTCAAGATTTCTCTTCATATAATGGACTTCTATGGTGCCCCTGAGTCTGAACTTCCAAAATGCAGCTTCAAAGAGCTCTAAACGATCCCAGCCGAGGAAAGAAGGGTCTTATCTAGCAAAACGCAAAAAAAAAAAAAAAAAAAAATTACAATTTATATACTTTTTAACCTCAAATGCTCATCTTGTCTAGCTCTGTGTGTACTCTGCGTAGAGATTAAAAAAGTATAGAAATGATAAATGTTTTTAGAAAATAACATCATTTCGCTAGATAAGACCCTTCGTCCTCGGCTGGGATCATTTAGAGCCCTTTGAAGCTGCGTTTAAGCTGCATTTTGGAAGTTCAAACTCGGGGCACCATAGAAGTCCATTATATGGAGAGAAATCCTGAAAAGTTTTCCTCAAAAAACATAATTTCCTTACGACTGAAGAAAGAAAGACATGAATATCTTGGATGACAAGGGGGTGAGTACATTATCTGTAAATTGTTGTTCTGAAAGTAAACTACTCCTTTAAGATACTGAATGAATACATTTTAATATAGGCCTGCCATGGTATTTTAAGGTACTTTGTACAAATTACTTTAATTACCAAAACCATGAAATGTCAAAAAACAAAGGTGGTAAACATGGTAATCTTTTTGTCACAGCAAACCTTAAGTAAACAAATAACATTAATTATAGATTGTATTTTTTATGATTTTACAGCTGTAACAGCAACTGTACTTACGTGGCCAAACAGAGCGTTTTTGTAACTAAAAGGCCCATTTCTGTCCATTCACTTTACATCAGAGGACATAGGATACATAGGTTGCTGACGTCTAACTCACGCGACGCGTTGGTTACATAAACGCCTCTTCGACGTCATCAGCCCGATTCTAGTAGTTTTTGGGGAAGAGGAAGACATGGCCGCAAGGTTACTGCTGAGAAGCGCCGTCCGGGCCGCGACGACTTGCAGGGCATCTCCAGCGGTCGCCCTGAGCAGAGGGATGGCGGCAGGAGGTCAGTCTTTCATCTCAAAGTGTTTTTAGTAACCGAAACGCGCTGTAGCATCATTTGTGAGGCGGTTTGAACCCGTGCCAAGGACGCGATGCCTTCCGCGGAGGTCGATGCGCTTACCGCATCGGAAGTCAAAACAGAAAAACATGCGTTTAGTTATGATTTCTCATTTGATATTTTAAGAGATGGTGTTGTAATGTGTAGCCTATTGTTGGGCTACATTGATTTTAGTTCAAAAAGAAAATTATACAAATGCGATTTAGTGACTGTTAGCCATCTATAAGTTGAGAAAGTGACAGTGTGGTCGAAATTAGAATTCATAATAAAAAGTCTACTTAATTGTCATTTTCCACGCAGGTATTCCCACTGACGAGGAGCAGGCAACTGGAATGGAGAAGAAGATTATAAATGCTATGAAAACTGGCACAGTATGTATGACCTGTCAGAAAGCTGTCAAACTTGCACCAAATATTAGTTAGATTGCAAGGAACAAACTCACCTAAAAATGAAGTTCGGTCATTATTTACTAACCCTTACATTCAGTGTTAGGGAGTAACTAGTTACATGTATTGTAATGCTACTTAATTTAATAACAAAATAAATGCTACTGTAATCTGTTACAGTTACTGGGGAAAACAATGTGCATTTAAATTAGTTACTTAAGAAAATGTTGACAATTACAAAGGGTTACATCTGAATACTTTTAATAATACTTACTATTTTTTGTTACGATTTTAAAGCTGTACTACTGGTTTTAATGTTTGAATGTGATTAAAGGTTGAAAACAATTGTTAGAAATTTAGAAACATGGTTCTTCATGTGCTAGAAGTACTTGAATTTGACTTTTTGAAACTTGAAAATGGCAATATTCCTGTAGAGGTACTTTTAAAAAGTGCTTGAATTATTGAAAGACAGTAAGGAATGTTTTTTTTTTTTTTTTCAATAAGCACGTCTTTTCACACACAAAAAACAAAACAAAAAAAAACATACTTTTTTCACTTATTTCAGGTAAAGTCATAAAACTAGAAAGCTAATCTAGTAGTAGTACTGACTAGGGCTGGGTATTGATTCAGATGTTCCGATTCGATTCTCGAGTCGATTTCGATTCTCAATTTCAATTCTTGATTTGAAAATATGATTGAATATAGATTTAATACAAATCTTCCATTTGTAAAAAATTAACAGTAATAAGATTAAAGGGGCTATATGCAACTTTTTCCCCAAAATAAACGTAACAATAGCCTTTTTATTTTACCATTTATGACTCAAACATCTCCTGATGAGCAAGTTTCTCAAACAATATATGTATTTGACTGTTCTTACCTCTGTAAACATAATGTTGACTTCTTTGCAGCGGACGAGCGAGAGCGAGCAGAAAGGATCAGCAGTTCTGTTTTTTGGCCACAGGTGCCAGTCGCGAGTTTAAATTTCAGAAAATTGCATATAGCCCCTTTAACGTAAATCTTATGTTTAATGCTTGTGTAAATAAATATCGAAAAATTCGATATGTGGCCTTTGAGAATCGATTTTGAATCGACTACATTTTAAAAAACGATATATCGAAAAATCGATTTTTTTGCCCAGCCCTAGTACTGACAGTGTTGTGTAAACATGGCGGAAGATGCAAAAAGAGGAACGGATGAACCAAAATATTGATCATTTACGCTGGAACCATTCTGATTGATTCTAACTCATGACTTTGAACATTTAGTTTCAGCGATTCAATAGCAAAAGCCAGAGCAAACTTAAAGAGCCATTCATTTTCTAATTTCTACATCGCTTGTAATGATTTAAAAAAGCGTATGGGTGAAATAGAGCTTTCCGAAGCTCTGAATCAGTTAAATCTGATTACTGAGTTGTAATGAAAATTGCGTTTCGAAGCGCTCCAACTGTATCGCAAATCATTTGTTTTAGATCGGGACTTCAGAACGCGTATCCTGAATCTTTTGTTTTAGATCGGAACGGGTTAATGAATAATTTTTCAGATCGGAACTTCGAAGCGTGGATCGCGAATCATTTGATTCAAATCGGAACTTTAGAGCAGTTCCGCAAATCTTTTGCTTTAGATCGGAACTTCGGAGCGTGGATTGCAAATCAATTGATCATTGAATCATTCCTTTCAGATCAGCGGTTTCGTTAATCTTTTTTTCTATTTTTTTCCCTAAACAGTAGAAAACACCAAACAATTATGACAGTACAGATATAAAAACAAAAAGGAAAAAGTATACACAAATAGAAAAGTTTTTTTTTTTACTATAGTAAAAGTGTACTTTAGTAGTAATATTTTGTGCTTCACTTTATTTTTGCCATTTTGTTTTATTAGTATATTTTTATTTGTCTATTTATCTTTTTTAGAATTTGAAAGAAGACATTGATAAGTGAGATCTCTGATTGAAGTCCTTGAAAATAAAAAAAGTAGTGTTTGAAAAGTCCTTGAAAGTTCTGGAATTAGATTTTACAATGTCTGTACAAACCCTGTAGAAAAGTAATCAAATGTAATTAGTTACACTTATACTTATGTACTTATAACATTTTAAATACGGTAACTTGCGATCTCTTACCTGTTCAAAGTAACCTTCTGAACACTGCTCATGTTGATCTGAACCTGCAAAAATTGATTTTTTTTTTATCATATTTACATCGTTTTTTTTTAATGTACGTTCCACTGAAATACAGGTTTGGAATAACATGAGAAATGATTTAATGACAGAATCAAATTTTTTTGGTGAACTACTCGTTCAGATAAAACCAGAGATGTTCTACAGGGATTTTAGTCCATTAAAGGACATTTCAAACAATTTCCAAGGTATATGAATGATTGGGTCATGTTTTACCGGGGAATCGAACCCATGACCTTGGCTTTGCCAGTGACATGCTGTACAGACATTGTAGTCCTATGAAGGACATTTCAAACTAATTACAGGCCATGATCTCCCTGGGAATTAAACTCATGACCTTGCTATACATAGACATGCTATACATAGGTTCTAGTCCTTCAAAAGACATTTCAAGTGACTTCTAGTGCATACATTTTATTAGGTCATTCTTTCCTTGAGAATCGAACCCATGACCTTGGCATTGCCAACAACATGCTATAAAGGGTTTCTAAGGCTTTAAAGGACATTTCAAACAAATCCCAGGGTGTTTATTGTATTAGGTCATGCATTCCCTGGGAATTGAACCAATGACCTTGGTTTTTTTGCAGGGATTTTAGTCCCTTAAAGGACATTTTAAACAGACTTTTCAGATTGACTGACTGATTTTGTGTTCTTTCGTCTCCCAGGATCCTTTTAACATGCTGAAGCCCAAGACGTATGCTGGGTCAAAGTCAGATCCCCATCTTGTACCATCCATCACCAACAAAAGAATCGTTGGCTGTGTCTGTAAGTCGAAACTCTTCATTCTAGGTACTTAATGTCGTAGTTAATTTTGTTAAATGTATACGTGTATTTGTCCAGGTGAGGAGGACAACACCGCTATCGTGTGGTTCTGGCTCCATGAGGGTGAAGCCCAGCGTTGTCCTTCATGCGGCTCTCATTACAAGCTAGTGCCTCATGAGCTTCCTCACTGATCTCGCTGCCTCCTCCGCAGCGTCGCATCCCAGAATTCCAGAGACGTCGTGACCTCATTCATGTTTGTCTTTTTGCAAAGTACAGGAGATGTAACATGTCCTCCTGCTGTGGGACACAATGTTTTAACAATTCCAAAAACAAAAAAACAGTTTACTTAAATTATTGGAGTGTACTTTTTGCGTTTGGTCAGGTTACACCTAATAAACATGCTTACTCTGAATTTGACTCTTGTGTTTTCATTCAGGTTTATTGAATTCTGGTTAAAGTCTGAATTAGATTGATTGAATTAGTTTCTAATGATCTCAAAACTATTTTAATTTAATGCTTGAAATTAGTTTGGAAGACAAAAATATGCTGTGCGACGTGTATGAATTAGTGCTGGGCAACGATTAATCGTGGTTAATATATTTAAGAAAAATATTGTTTATATATTAAATATTTCTATATCATACAGTATAACTTATGAATATAAATATATACATGGGTTAATGACAAAGATGTCAACATCAAAATAAATTTACAAAAGTGATTTTATGTCCATAGAATGCACATTAAATGTAAGTAAATTGTCTACTTTTAAGGTTTTTGGAGAATAAAATGTCAAATTTAGGTTGAAATAATGTTACATTGTCATTCAGTATAAACAATAGTTATGTAAAAATTCTAACATGCTTATTCTGACTTGTACATATTAAAATATATAAAAGAATAAGGAGGCATATTCAATTTTAAATTATTTAAATGAGTAAAAAATTCTTACTGACAACTGAGCAAAACCTAGAATAGTGGCAATTTTTTTAATGTAAAAAAAAGTAATTTGTCTTTTAATGTCATATATTGATTTTTGATATGAATATGAATGATATTTTAGTGGGTGTCTTCTGTAAATTAGGGAAAATGTATGATATTTATTTTTTGCTCAGAAAACAAAAATGCAATTAAACAGAAAACTTTTAAAGAACATTTGGAAAAACAACCATTTAAAGCCATATTATACTTATTGTTTTTATGCTTAAACCCTTTTTTGTCTTTGACCCACATGCAAATACATAAAAATATATACTATATGTGTGTGTGTCTTTATGTAGGCTATGCATAATAAATATACAAGGTACACACATTATATAAACAAAAACTTTTATTTTGGATGTGATTAATCACAATTATTCGTTGCACAGCACTATATTTCTTAACAAAACTAATATATAAGTGTTATTTTAGTATCATTTATATATTATTATAGTAAAAATTAATTTGGAGTTGCCTTCATTCGAATGTTTTCAGTTTTCGTTCTAATTTTAGTTAGTTCATTTTGTAGTAATGTAATTTTGTTTAGTGCTTTTGTCATATTTTTTTTTTATATTCTTTAATTTAGGTTTAATTTATTTTTTTAAAGTTTTCATATTTTAGTACTTCAGCTTTAACCTTTTTATTTTGAGTTAGTTTCAAATACATAATTTATATTATTTGATTTTTTTTTTACTTTAAAATAAAAATAAAAATATTTTTTTCCATGTTTTATTTCAGTAAATGGGAGTATTTTTGTATGTTTTTTTTAAATTAATAACTTTTTAGATCAATTTTACATAAAATGTCTTTTTTTATCTTGCCGTCAAACTTGATTAATTATGCTTTTTTAAATTTGTTTTGCAGTTTTATTATTTGCAAAGGTTGTTGTTGTTTCATGACTTACAGCTTTAATTTCGTTTTTGTGTTTTTATTAAACGGCTCAAGTCTTTTCATATATGGTTTTGCCATAAAGGTGTCCAAACTCCCAATAGTAAGTTCATATGTTTGTTTCTGTATTTGCACTTTCTTCCTGTGTCCACAAGGGGTCATTTGTTTGTAAAAAATAAGAACTAAAGAACCTTTGGGAAGAATACAAACATAGGTGCCATAAAGGCAGATTATTATCACACTTTATTATTTCTGTGTTGCCTCAAATGTTAAATATCTGACATACAACTGTGTATACAATGTGTTTGATAATATTGTGAAGTGTCTAAATAATTTCCATGTTACAGTGTTAGGTTTTACAATCTGCTACTGCAGGTGATAATGCATTTTTAATTTATTGTGATTCAAGTGTTAAATATATTTTAACACTTCAGTTTAAATATTATTCATATATTAGTGTTAATTATTCAGATTTTAGATTGCACATTATTGATTTGTGATGATTTAAGTCAAGGCTAATATTCTCTCTTTTAGAATGGCTGAGCAAATTGGCTTTTATGTCTGCTCTTCACATGACAGAAAAAAGACATTTTAGGCTTGATTGCCTAATGGTTATTAGCATAATGAAATTCATCAACATGATTTTCCAAGCTGCCATTTCGGCCTCTCTCCTGTTTACTGCACCTATCTACGGTATGTTAATCGTTTCATAAGCATTGCAAGCACACGTCACTTTATCGCTTTGAAAGTCATTGTAATCAATGCATCAAGAGATTTTTTTTTCTCCCACAAATGTGAAAAATGCCCTTTGGTGGGTCTTTTATGCCTCCTGTGTTTTTTCGTTTCACTGACAAGAAAAACTGAAAGTGAGATGTTATGTGCAATTTGCACATAATTGCCAACATTTGCTGAGGCAGACTGTGAAAGCGAGGAAGTGCAACACAGAGACATTTGAGGGAGAAATTATTTCCTGTGCATTGCTCAATCGAGCTGTTTGTGAAGACAAATTTCACTGCATATATTTTGTTTTGTTGTTTTTGTTCCTCAAGAGTGTCTTCCAGAACTGACAGTTATTTATATTTGCAGTTTAAAGGAATAGTTCACCCAAAAATAAAAGTTCACTGAAAATGTACTCACCCTCAGGCCATCCAAGATGTAGATGTGTTTGTTTCTATCAGAACAGATTTGGAGAAATTTAGCATTACATCACTCAACAATGCATCCTCTGCAGTGAATGGGTGCCGTCAGAATGAGAGTCCAAACAGCTGATAAAAACATCACAATAATCAAGTATCCATCAAGTAATCCACATTATTCTCCAGTCCATCACTTAAAGCAACACTAGTAACTTTTCCCTCAACGCTCCCTCTACAGGTTGGAAGCGGAATTGTCCATTACCGCTGTCGTAAATAATTTAGCCTACCGTCGCGTCACATGCACGTTATTTGTTTGGAGGCTATCCAGGACCGGCTTTGGAAATAACGATGTCCAGTGACAAGGTAGTATGACTTTATAAAAGTATGAAAACCTTTTGTGAAGCCTGCCGTAAAGCAAGTCGCATTTGTAGTCTCATTTGAACTACAAAACCACGACCGGACGACCCAAACTTACATAGTGCTGTTATGGCCGATAGAGGGTCGCAAAGCGAAGAAGATGCCGTTTCACCGTGTTATGAGTTGATGAACCACTGACACGAGTTCGGAAACATTATTTTAAGGTAAAACAACTCTTTAGTGTTGACAATTCCGCTTCCAACCTGTAGTTGAGGGAAAAGTTTCTTAGTGTTGCTTTAACATCTTGTGAAGCAAAAAGCTGCACTTTTGTTAAAAACAAATCCACCATTAAGATGTTTTTAACTTTAAACCATTGCTCCTAGCCAAAATAGAGTCTATATTCCATAATAATCTCCTGTCATCTTCTCACATCTAAATCCACCAAGATATTTGATTAGAATTGGTGTGGACTGTTTTCACTGTGTATATTTCTCTCCTGATTCAGATAAGACCAAATTTTCACTGTTATATAATGTAATATTATGGATAGAGAACTCAGTTTAAAAATGCCTTATTGATAGATTTGATTACAAACATGCAGGTTTTCATTTCACAAGACATTAATTGATGGACTGAAGTGGTGTGGATTATTTCAGGATTATTGTGATGTTTTTATCCGCTGTTTGGCCTTTCATTCTGACGGCACCCATTCACTGCAGAGGATCCATTGGTGAGCAAGTGATGTAATGATACATTTCACCAAATCTGTACTCAACAGATTTGTGACCTTGGAGCACAAAACCAATGTTTTGGGTCAAATGTTTAAATTGAGATTTATATATCATCTGAAAGCTGAATAAAAAAGCTTCCTCTGGTGTATGAGTTGTAAAGATAGGACAATATTTGGCCGAGATACAACTATTCGTAAATCTAGAATCTGAGGGTTCAAAAAATCTAAATATTGAGAAAATCGCAATTAAAGTTGGCCAAATGAAGTTCTTAGCAATGCATATTACTAATCAAAAATTAAGTTTAGATATATTTATGGTAGGAAATGTACAAAATATCTTGATGAAACATTATCTTTACTTATTATCCTAACGATTTTTGGCATAAAAGAAAAATGTATCATTTTGACCTATACAATGTATTTTTGGCTATTGCTACAAATATACCCATGTTACTTAAGACTGCTTTTATGGTCCAGGGTTACATTTATGTTCAAACTCATCTACATCTTGGATGGCCTGAGGGTGAGTAATTTTAGCAAATTTTAGCAAATTATCATTTAAGGCTGAACTATTCCTTTAAATGGGTTTAAAAACTTCCTTACTTCTGCACATAACAGAATTCTACTTATTTTAGGGTGAAACGTAACATATTGCCACTGAACTGTACAAAAAGGGTTGTCGAGAAAAGTTAAAAGTCAAGGCGACATGATGCACTAAGATTTTTCAGTTCACTCAACAACTGTCTTAATAAATTATTATTCATGCTACAGTGCATGCTGGGTGCTCACAAACCCTTAGCAAACCAGCAGCTGTTTTGTTTGTTCAGACCTCCGCAGACAACTCACAGACAACAACCAGATTTGTTAGAACAATATTTGGGAGGACACTGCTTGTCTAACATGTGTTTTTATGTAGATTATATGCAAAGTAACACTTCGGCTGCATTGGAATGACAGTGGAACTATAGGCCACGTTCACAAAGCAACAGAAAGAATACGGTTGTCACTCCTTAATAAGATCGTGTTCACACACAGTCCGGTCATTTACGGGTGTGACAACCGCTTTCTATAACCGAACTCACACCCGTAAATTTTAGTAATAGGATTCACATTATACAGTGCTAGTAACCAGGGTTTAAAAATTAGTGAGGTCCGAAGTAAGGTGTTAAGAATTGTGCTATAATAACACCCACAAATGCACTACATATAGGGTATGATATAGCCTAAACTTCAAAATAGACAGACATGTAGATGACTGTGAAAGATTTTTTATTCAGTATAATGTTTTACATGGAAAGTTCGTTTTTTTTAGATGAGGGAATTTTTATTTTATAACAAGTTATAAAATTAGCGTTAGAATAATGACACTGACATAAAACTTGACAACATCTCCTTTGACCGTAGATACTGAATGAGGAAAAAGCGTTTTTCTCAGGTAACGTATCTGAAATAACTGAACTTACTATTTCCAAGATTATGCAATGCAACTCACACATTCAAGGCCCAGAAAGGTAGTAAGGATATTGTTAAAATAATCCATGTGACATCAGCATGCACGTCAACGATTAAACAGAAGAGAAGAAGTTGTTGGATGATGTTAGTTTTTTTGAACGCATAAATAGTTTTCTAATAGCTTCATAAAATTACGGTTGAACCACTGATGTCACATGGACTATTTTAACGATGTCCTTACTACCTTTCTGGGCCTTGACCATGGTAGTTGCATTGCTGTCTATGCAGGGTCAGAAAGCTCTATTTCGTAAAAAAAATCTTAAATTGTGTTCCAAAGGTCTTACAGGTTTGGAATGACATGAGAGTGAGTAATTAATGACAGAATTTTAATTTTTGGGTGAATTATCCCTTTAAATCATCTCCTATGGCCTCATCGGATAGTAAAGTGTCCATCAAATGCACACTTGAGAAGCTTGGCCGAACTTGGTCCAAGTATTTTTTGCCTACTATTTTTTAAATACTATGAATTCTGACAACTACGCCTTCTATTGGTGGCTTGTTAAACAACTAAATCGCAATGAAATATGTCCCAAATGTATGGAAGGCAGAATATGTAAGATTTTTTAAATAAAATATCCAAAAACCACTGGAACAGTGTTATATATTTTGCTGACTTGTGTAATTACATTATCCCAAATGTTTCTGGTTTTATTTTGTAGAAAACATGGAAATCCCAAAGACACTTTAATATGTTATGCATTGTATTATTTTAGAGTAGCATTATGACAGAACTTTTAACACACTCAAATGTATCTAGTATGATAAAACAGTGCTGCTTTTTCTACATACGCATAACCGGAAAAAGTGGCATAATAAAAGCTCCCCTGCTTTCGAGCCAAATATCGCACTCGTCCTTCATTAGCAATCGCTCCAATTCGCTTCCACGATATTCAGCCCCACCCTGCTTCATACTACAGTGACGTCAATACGTCTTTAGCACATTAGCTCATCCATGAACATGATTTCTGCCCAAGTCCCGTCAGATTGCATCGGTTGTGGGGATGAAGAAAACAACACTTTATCACAGCATCATCAAACTACACCTTTGGTTCTTTGTTTGTTTTGAATATGCACCCTCTAGTGGTGAAAACTTACATGTGCCTTTAAGTCGAGCACACTGAATTGTGGGATATAGCAGTGTTCCCAACCATGTGCCTGGAACCCCCTTCTAACAGTGCGCATTTTGCATTTCTTCTTTGTCTGACACCAATTTCAGGTCTCTACTAATGACCTGAGGATCTAAATAAGAAGTGTTTGATTAAGGAAACCTATAGAAAACATGCAGTGTTAAAGGGGCTCCAGGAATGTAAGTGCATTCACGCCATGTCGTAATTACTATAATTACGAGATTCCAACTTGTAAAAAGGGCTCATGACCTTGTAGAACCTGTAATTACACCTGATAAACTCGGAATTCTCTGAAAGCTATGACTTGGGTCACCTGACAGCAGCAGATTTAGCCTATTTTAGCGTTAATAGTGTTGGCATAGAAACGCATAATTCCGAGTCCGAGGACATGAATATTACCCAATACAATGCATTTCAAAATTACGGTAATTACAACATGGCAGCATAAATGCAGCATGTGGTTGGAAACCCCTGGGATATACAATTGAAGTCAAGTTTAGAAAAACCTGTCAGAATCTGCAAAATGTTAATTATTATACCAAAAAAAAGAGGGATCATACAAAATGCATGTTATTTTTTATTTAGCACTGACCTGAGTAAGATATTTCACATAAAAGACATTTACATATAGTACAAGAGAAAACACAGCTGTGGATCTTTCAGTATTCACATACACATGCAGTATTAAGAATCAATGTGTATGTGAACTTTTTGAACAGGGTCATTTTTATAAATTCAACTATTATTTTCTCTTGCGAACTATATGTAAACATCGTTTATTTGAAATATCTAATTCAGGTCAGAACTAAATAAAAAATAACATGCATTTTGTATAATCCCTCTTATTTTGGTCAAATACTTAACATTTTGCAAATTCTGCAAGGTGCATGTAAACGTTTGAGCTCAAAAAGAGCGATTTCGTAAAAAAAAACACAAAAATCTTAATTTGTGTTCCAAAGGTCTTACAGATTTGGAATGACATGAGAGTGAGTAATTAATGACAGAATTTCATTTTTGAGTGAACTATCCCTTTAAATCGTCTCCTGTGGCCTTATGGGATAGTAAAATTTAATTTTACTATCCATTAAATGCACACTTGAGAAGCTTGGCCGAAGTAGGTTATCCAAGTTTCTATTGTTCAAGTTCTTGTGGCTTGTTAAAACCACTAAATCCTTAATGGAATATGTCCCAAAACACACTACAGAATAATATTTTTTAATGGTTTTAATGGTTAAAAGTTGATGGTTTGTAATGGTATTTGTAGTGGAAACCATTCGAATTTCTGTAATGGTTTCTATATTGTTTTTTTTTAGCCGGGTACTCAGACAGTATGCTATTTTAGACACACTTTTTGAATCGTCATGAACAGAAGAACCTGAAACAGAATGCGATTTCTAGTGTTTTGTGTGGTAATATCCCACAGTTTGCTTACTATGCACAATGCACAGTACGCAGTATTTAGGTCTACGTAAAACAGTATATGGTCGAAATGTAATTCTTTTTTAGCTTGTTTCCCAGCTTTTCAATTTCCCATGCAACTTAAGTTAAAGTTACACTTCTGTTTTTAAGTGTATGAAAGAATCTCGAACTATCTTCCGTTCATCCTTTTAGCGGCGGCGTTATCTACATAATGTGACCGTCCTTGCAGCGTCTACTCATTGAACAGAGCTCCAACGATGGTGACCCATGACATGTAATGAAAGCGATGAGAGATGTAATGAGATAGATGAGGACGTTTCGCCCCCTCTGTAGCGGGTTGCCCATCACATCTGGCTGAAGATGATTGAATAATACCGCTCAGTTCTCCAGAGGACCGGCGTGTTCCCGCAAAATGACTAAAAAAGCCGAAGCTCCGGGCGGTCCGAGTATCTGAGTAAGAGAGACAAAAATGTAATTATGTGAATAGCCTACGTTTTATGTCCTTCTCTTTTAAATGTTTTTTTAACATCCCCTTGACTTGCTGGCCTATATTTAATTAGTCTCTGAATGACATTAGAGAAAGTGTTGAACGATATTGGTATTCTAACAGTGAAAAAGCATCTATTTCACCGACGAGGAAGCATTAGTCATGTCCAGCCTTTCACAACTGCATAAACAAGGTTGTTCTTTGTGATTCAAGCAACTGCGTTCAATGATGACGGTAATGTTATATAATAGTGCTTCCAGAGCCATACTAACAACAGGTGCACAGTCTCACAGAGAATAGCCTGAGGACTGTGTTTCATATCTTCAGATGTACACCATTTTTGAAAGGAAGGAAAGGAAAGGAGGTGAAGTGAGGCCAAGTATGGTAACCCATACTAGGAATTTGTGCTCTGCATTTAACCCATCCAAGTGGGCACACACACAGTAGTGAACACACACCCAGATCAGTGGTTGGGGGTTCGGTGCCTTGCTCAAGGGACTCACCTCAGTCGTGGTATTGAGGGTGAGGAGAGTGCTGGTTATTCACTCCCCCACCTACAATCCCTGCCGGACCTGGGACTTGAACTTGCAACCTTTGGGTTACAAGTCCGACTCTCTAACCATTAGGCCACGGCTGCCTCTGATAGGCTAGACTTCTCAGAGTTATTAATATTTGAATAGCTGTATTGTTTTCAAGCCAAAAAAGGGCTCTCAGTCAAGTCATCTCTGCTTTTCAGTGCTCCACTCCTGTTCTGCATTTCTCAGCGGGCCGAGCAAACAACTGTGGAAGGGGAGAATTTTAAGGAGGGATGGATTTAAATGCACCCGACGAGACCAGCCAAAGACATTTGGCAGGCGGGGTCCGTCACACAGGGTCACGAGAGACGCACAATGCATCTCAGGACAATAGTCTATGATTAGCACTGTGCTTATCTGCGCAACGCAACCTGCCATTAGTGTGCTGCCGGGGCGCTGTCTCCATAGCAACCAATCTGCCTGAAGTCCAGACCCCAGTTGTGCTTGTCAAAGATCCACTCTGAAACCTCTATTCACCGTTTTCTGCCTTGAAAGCCCATTTAAGGTTATTATGACCATTGCAGGGGGCTGGGGTGATCGCATAGATCTTAACCTGGCAGTAAAACCTTACATTGACTTGATCTCTTCGCAGAAGATTAATTAACCCGCGTGACCCGCGCGCAAACACTTGGACGTGAGCCTCACTCGTAGGCTGACACCTGCCACTTGATATTTCCAGACACGGCGATGAACGGAAGGTGGAATTGTGAGCGCATGTTTTCGACAAAATAAAAAAGCCAAAAGGTTTATGAGTGGGGCTAATTCAATCAGCGTGTTTGCTATTGCTAATACGTAGGGTTGGTGACTTGAACAAACCCTTAAGCACATCTAACTCAACCCACAACATTTATGCTATCCACCTTATTTTTCCCATAAGAGTGGGCCATTTGTAAATTTTATGGGTCTGGCTTCCGGTCTCATCCATGCCCAGCTATTTTTAGATGTACAGAACAGCTGGTTTTGCTGCTTGATATTGCAAATTAGTGTGTTTTTCCATGTTATTTTAATCTATTGTCCTAATTATGAACACACTGGTTTGTAGTGCAAACAGTTGTACCATTTACTGCACATTGTTATTCTTCTCGTTATTTCCCTATAGAGGCTATTGAACCGTAAGTTTTTTAAACCAGTTTTTAAATCAATCATATGTATGATTTTAACCTGGCAGATGACACAATGGGTGAAAAATCCCATAGCCTTTGGGACCTGAGGCATATCTACAGATTTTTGGCAAAGTGATGAAGTCCTCAGAACAACATAAACACACTAAAACCACCCATTCGGTTCACCTTAGAAACTGCAAAGTAGCAGTGCGTTTAGAAAAGGGACCTGTCCAAATATACCCAAAAGCCTATAAAGCCTAAACGAAAACTCAAAACTTCACAAAACCTGGTGAGCACATGCGACAGGTGATTTTAAACAAGCATGCAAAGTTTCAGGGAGACCGAACCACAGCTAGCGCTATAACAGTCATAAAGGTTAAAATTTAGATATTTTTGACTCTGCATAGACAGCAATGCACCTGACATGTTTAATGCCCAGAAATGCAGTTAGGACATTGTTAAAATAGTCCACAGAGACACGGAAGAAAAGAAATTGTTGAACGTATCACTGAAACCCTATTGTAATTGTTAGAATGGCCAAGGATCAGCAAACCCAACGTAAAACTTATTGGGCAGACCAAACCATAAGTTGTAGAGACTTGAAACTTGAAGGGATGATAGTACTCACACCATCTACAACGTCATCAAAGCTCGCCCAAATCGGCCTAACAGGGGCGCTACAGCAATCATAAGCATGCAATCGCTCATAACTCCTAAACCATTCGTCGCAGGCTCAAGTTGCTTATGTTGTTGGAATCCAAAATGCTCGGATTCGTCCATTACAAAGTTTTTTGGGTATTTTGCATTTTTTGAAAAACCTACTTTTGCGAACTAGTCCTAGGTTTTTTGCCCAATCGGAACCAAACCAGTGCAAGAAGATTCTCTGGAGAGTGAATATCAATAATTGTCAAAAAAAAAGTGGGATGCTGAAACTTTCGAAAGAGGCAAGGCTGCCTTTACTAAAATGGCTATAACTTTTGAACAGAATGAAATATCTTTGCAAACTCACAATGTATATGTAAGTGCTAAATTTAAGGTCACATGAAAAAAGTTGCAGAGCTTGGCCACTTGGTGGTGCTATAAGAGGGGAAAAAACTGACAAATGGCCATAACTACGCAACCATTTGTCTTTACAACATGAAAATTGGTCCGAAGTGCCACAAGTTGAAATAAGGACATTTGTGTATCTCAAAAAAACATGTGCCTGGAACCCCCTTCTAACAGTGCACATTTTGCATTTCTCCTTTTTCTAACACACGAATTTCAAGTCACCTTTATTTATAAAGCATTTTTTTTAACAATACAGATTGTGTCAAAGCAACTGCACAGAATTTCAGTTATTGGAGTCTCTACTAATGACCTGAGGATCTGAATCCGAAGTGTTTAATTAAGGAAACCTGGAAAACATGCAGTTTGAGGGATCCAGGAATGTAAGTGCATTCACACCATGTCGTAATTACTATAATTACGAGATTCCAACTTGTAAAAAGGGCTCATGACTTTGTAGAACCTGTAATTACACCTGATAAACTCGGAATTCTCTAAAAAAGCTATGACTTGTGTCACCTGACAGCAGCAGATTAAGCCTATTATAGCAATAATAGTGTTGGCATAGAAACGCATAAGTCCGAGGACACGAACAGTACCCAATAGAATGCACGTGTTGTAATTTCAAAATTACGGTAATTACAACATGGCATGAATGCAGCGTGTAGTTGGAAACCTATCTAAGGTCACATGAAAAGAGTTACAGCGTTAGGCCACTTAATGGCGCTATAAGAGGCGAAAAAATGGAAAAATGGCCATAACTACGCAACCGTTTGTCTTTACAACATGAAAATTGGTCCAAAGTGCCACAAGTTGCAATAAGGACATTTGTGTATCTAAAAAAAACATAGCTGCGATAAACTTTGAGTAAGCAAACCTTTAGACAAGATTAACGATCAGAACGAAACTCTAAAGGTCTGTGAGAAATTTGAAAGGAATCGGCCATTGGGGGGCAATATCACATTTTTCAAGGGCGTAAACAATTGTAAATTGTGTGGTTTATCTCACATACACATAATATTCATATCATACGATAGACCTTCTCATTCCAAACAACTTTGCCTCTAGAACCACTGCTGTCAATTATACCGTTTGTTAAATGCTTGAGAAAATGTAAAAAACCTACTAGGTTTTTTGATCAATCTGGAAAAAACACTGTGGTACAATTCTCTGGACTCTCTAAGTGAAACGGAGGCCAGCCAGTAGGAGCTGTGCGGGTAAACCTCACTCCCCGATCTCAAGAGGGCACTAGCGACTGACGCTAGAGGTTGCGGCCTTTTAGCCTCCTTGTTAGTGCGTCCGCCTGCGTGCAAAGTTTTAGGGAGATTGGACCACAGCTGGTGCTATAATATCTTAAAAGTCATAAACCTTAAAAAAAACAATATTTCTGTGGTAAATAACCTGAATTTAACAAAAATTCTTTAAATCATTGATTTAGGTCATTACAGTGCTTAAATGCCTTAAAGTGCTTGAACCCCGGTAATCGCGGCTTACCGCTATATTCATTTATTTAAAAATTTTTTGCGCACAAAAGTATTCTTCATAAAAATTATGACTGAACCACTGATCTCACATGGACAATTTTAATGATGATCTACATTTCTGGGCCTTGGATGTGTCAGTTGTGTTGCTGTCTATGCAAGGTCAGAAAGCTCCCAGATTTCATCAAAAATATCTTAATTTGTGTTTAAGATGAATGAAGGTTTTACAGGTTTGGAATGACATGTAGGTGAGTAATTAATTACAGAATTAAAATTTTTGGGTGAACCTTTTAATCCAAATATATCATAAGTAACTGTAAGTAATTTACAAAGATTTTAAAGTAATCCTTTATGTTTTTAAAAGCGCTACAAATATGGTGATTACTAGTATTGCATTGTACCCTGCACTGTTTTAGCTAATGCCGTTTTGAAAGCGTACGGTCATCACACACCATGCATTGATTGTTTGGTCTCTTTGTATTCTCACCCAGTTCTCGACAGCACGGCTGTGGCGCTGGCTGGTGCTTGACTTGCACCTTGGTTGAGTCATCTCAAATTAAAGCACATTCTGCTCGGATGCTCCAAAAATGAGGATTATCAAATGCAGACTCACAGCCTGTCTCCTGCTCTGAGGGCACCTGGGTCTTTTTGCAAGCAACTTTGCTCAGGGAGAGCCTATTCAGACACATCTGGTCTGCTGAGGAGTTCTGAAAAAGACCAGTGTGATTTCAAAGGGAGATAAAATCCCTGAGAATTGCAGTGCGCTGAAAAGGCTCGGCAGCCCTCTTTATCCCCGGGGTGACTTCAGCCCGGGCACCCGCTGTCACGCCATTATTACAGGAGATTCTTTATAATTGCCCATTTCAGAATTGGCAGATAAGGTGTGTGATAAAAATTGATCGGACAACTTGAAATTCGACTGGAAAACTTGCTAGAAAAAGAGTTTCTTCATGTTTCAGGCCAATCACATCACGTTCAGTTCACATCATGTTAGATTTTACACTTTTTTAACTGGCATTAAAAATCTGAAATCTAATGAAAATTTTCCATATTGAAATATACTTTTGAGTTTAAAAAAAAAAGATCAAATACATCTTGCTTATTTTGGTAACACTTTACAGTAAAGTTCATTAGTTAACATTAGTTAATATTAACTAAGAATGAACAATACTTTAACAGCATCTATTACTGTTAGTTTATGTTCATTTTTACATTTACTAATGCATTTTTAAAGTCAAAAGTTGATGTTAATCCACTGTGAATTAACATGAACTAACAATAAATGACTGTATTAACTAACATGAACAAATATGAATAAATACTGTAATAAATGTATTCATTTTTGATTCATGTTAGTTAACACATTAACTAACGGAACCTTATTGTAAAGTGTTACCGTTTTTTTTTATTAAAACCTGTAAGTGTTTGATTTATGTTGAATCATTTTACTTTAAATGTAAAAAAAATTTAAATATAATAACAAACAAACAAAAAATACAAACAAAATGCATTTATTTATTCATTTAATTTTACATTTATTATTGAATTATTTCGACAACTGCTTTAATACAACTGGTCTTGTTGACTAAACATAACTAGACTTTAGCTGGTAAAACTTCAACTAGAAAGGTTAATGCCATTATTATTTAATGATCAGATTTTATTTTATTTATGGAATATTAAACTACTTTAAACATGGAAATATGATGGTAACGGGGTTGACTTTTAGTCTATTTAATAATATATTGTTCTAACAAAAATCTAAATATATCCAGAGATATCTACACAGACAAGATATCGAGATATCTTAACTGGCTAAATCATAGTAAAGCATTTTTTATTATTTAATTAGTTAAAAAATTAACTAATATTGACTAATATTATCTTGTTGATCAAATACGCAAAGTCTTTTCTTTCACTTTTATTAAAAACTCATTTATATTTTGGAAGTGTGCTTCATTATGACATCTAAGAAGTAAAATACTGTACATCTGCTCAGTGAGCTGAGAAAAATATCGGCTATAATTTCAGCTTTGCTGTCAGATAGAAAGACCATTTCTGTGTGGCTAATTTGAATGCTACATTTTTATTGAGAGCACACTCCAGCACTTGCTGACCTTTTCTTTGAAGAGGTTAAATGGATTCTACATGAATGATCACATTAAGAGGGAAATAAGAAGGGAATTAACTTTTAAAGAGATTGCTCACACAAAAATTAAAATTCTGTTATCATTTGCTCACCCTCATGTCATTCCAAAAGTGCATGACTTGCTTTAGTCTGCAGAACATAAAAAAGAGATATTTTGAGAAACGACACACTAGGGTTTTCTACCCATACAATAGAAGTCAATGGGCGCCAAAACGGTTTGATTACCAGCATCTTGAACATTAGATGAATATATAGCTTGGAACTACTTGAGGATGAGTAAATGATGACAGAATATTAATTTCGGGGTATGAATATAAGTCCATAATCCATAATAATAGACTGTTTTTGCTGTGTATATTTCTCTCCTGATTCAGGCGAAACAACTTTTTCACCGGAGAAAGCAATGGATAAAATATTAGTTAATATTTTAAACTAATTAAATGATAAACTCATTGTGAAAACGTCTTTATTTGTGTATTTTTCAGAAAAAAATGATATCATAAAATAATAATGGCATTATCCTTTCTAGTTGAAGTTTTACAAGCTAAAGTCTAGTTATGTTTATTCAACAAGTCCAGTTAATATGTTTTATTAAAGCAGTTGTGGGAAAAATTTAATGATAAATGTAAAATTTAAATAATAAATAAATGCATTATTTTTTGTTTGTTATAAAAAAATAAAAATTAAAATATATATCAAATACTGTTGTTTTTACTTTAGTTTATTAGACTGTTAATGCTTATATAGTAAATAAATGTAGCCTTGGTGAGCATATTAATCTTTGTTCAAAAACATAAAAAAATCTATATATCAATATCTGTATCTTTATATAAAATATGAGACTTTAAATTGTAAAATTAAAAAGGATCATTATGACTTTTTTTAGAATATATATAGAATCTTTAGAAAATCTGTAGAATATTTCCTTACTTTAAAAGGGGAAAATTGTCACGAAGCGTGTAGGGAAGCGCAACACGGCGTAGAGTACATAAAAAGTCTTTAACAAATAGGAATCGCAGGAGAACACATGCACAACGAAAGCACACAGGTGTAATGTTTGCAGCCAGACCAAGAAACAGGGAAATCAAACTAACTTATCAAGGGGAGATATTTGCAACAACAGGTGGAGGGGATCACACAAGCGAGCAGGAAGACCAAATATGGGTATGGGAGAAACCAAACAGACCCCCCCCCCCTCCTGGTAGGCACGTCCTCACGCCGACAAAAAGAAAAAACTAAACACACAGTCTCTGGAGGAAGGATTTGGGGAAGGACGGACTCCTGGGAGGAGGATGATCAGTGGGTTCCAGGGTGGACCAAGGCAGAGCCAGATGGGATGGTGGAGCTGGTGGACCAGCGGGCGACAGTGGAGACGAGGGAGCTGAGAGTCGGGATGGAGCTGCAGGGTCGGAGGGCCGAGGCGGAGTCCAGGACTCTGAGGCTGGAGGCGAAGGGGTGTGGGAAATCCACACAGGCAGACAGTTCAGGGTACACAGAAAGTTCAATTTCTATATCCTCAGAGAAATAAATCAAGTCTTGTTTCATCGCTAGCTGTCCCAGGTCCAGTTTTAGCTCACTCTCAGCGGCGATGCAGTGGGCGGTGCTGACCTCAGCACCCTCGCGCCCCACTGAAACATCCACCGGTGTGCATCGTGGCCGGGTCTCGCATCTGGTCCGACAGCTAGTGCACAGAATACATGCACAACGAAGGAACACAGGTGTAACGTTTGTAGCCGGACCAAGAAACAGGGAAATCAAACGAACTTATAAAGGGGAAATAATTGCAACAACAGGTGGAGGGGATCACACAAATGAGCAGGAAGACCAAATATGGGCATGGCAGAAACCAAACAGACAGTCCAAAGGGGGGAAACACTGGAAAAAACCAAGACAAACAGTCCAAGGGCGTGACAAAAATATGATGGTAACAGGGCTGACTAATTTTAAGTTAAAAATTAATACTGATTACTTGTGTATTATTGTGATATTTTTATCAGCTGTTTGGATTCTGACGGCACCCATTCACTACAGAGGATTCGCTGGTAAGTGATGTAATGCTAAATTTCTGTTTTGATGAAAAAAAAAAACGAATTCATCTACATTTTAAATGGCATAAGGGGGAGTAAATTCTCATTATATTTAAATTTTTGTGTGCACTGTGCCTTTAAGGACACAGTACATGTATGAAATGTGGCTTTAAAACAGCCAGTCAAATAGTGTACAGTTGTGACCTCATGCGCTGGCACCGTGGGGCAGCGTTGGTTGCTAATGTCGTATTTGTGTCGGTGTGACACCACGGGACGAGCGTGCCAGGGCTGGATTCCCTCCCACTCCACTGGCAAGCAATCCTCCATCATCTTCTGCCATCTGGCCTTTGATTAGATCACCACAGTTATTCTTTTTTATTACAGTCTTTCCTTTCCTACTGAGCCTGAATGCAACTACCATCTTTTTTTATATCCCCTTTCGGATGATATTGTCCAGCACCGCGGGACTGTTAATCTACTGGCTGGGCTTGTGTATAAAAACCGTGAAATAAATCATGTGGCTTAATGTGACATCTGACAGGATGCAAGCGACTCTGAATGCTGTTGGTTTTCTGCAGCACACAGACTTTTGAAAAGTTGAAATTTACACAGGCTGCCCAGTATGTGAATGAAATGAACAACATTCATACAACTGTTCAGGGGTAAACACATAAACTGCTCATCTGAAGTGACATGGCGGGGCCAAAGCGTTCTGTGATTAATTATGCGGTTTGTATTGAGCATGTAGCAGAAATGACAAACGCATGAGAGGACTGCACACAGTCTGTCAGACTCAATACATCTCTGCTCATGTGCTCATTAGATTTATTCATAGTGGAAAGACATAAGGGGCATAAGGTCATTCTACATTATGCCATCCTTTCCCAACTTCTCTTTACTGTAACAACATTTTTGCTCAATTTTAACCAAAGTATATGTGGTAATTTTGTCTTTTATTTAGAATAATACAGTGGTGTGAAAAAGTGTTGGCACCCTTCCTGATTTTTTTTTTTTTTTTGCATGTTTGTCACACTTTAATGTTTCAGATCATCAAACAAATTTAAATATTAATCAAAGATTACACAAGTAAACACAACATGCAGTTTTTGAATGAAGGGTTTTTTATGAAGGGAAAATCCAAACCCACATGGCCCTGTGTGAAACATAACTGTGGTTTATCACACCTGAGTTCAGTTTCTCTAGCCACACCCAGGCCTGATTACTGCCACACCTGTTCGCAAACAAGAAATCACTTAAATAGGACCTGCCTGACAAAGTGAAGTAGACCGAAAGTAGACCTCAAAAGCTACACATCATGTTGAGATCCAAAAAAATTTACGAACAAATGAGAAAGAAAAGTAATTGAGATCTATCACTCTGGAAAAGGTTATAAAGCCATTTCTAAAGCTTTGGGACTCCAGCGAACCACAGTGAGAGCCATTATCCACAAATGGCGGTGAACCTTCCCAGAAGTGGCCGGCCGACCAAAATTACCCCTAGAGCGCAGCGACGACTCATCCAAGAGGTCACAAAAGACCCCACAACAACATCTAAAGAACTGCAGGCCTCTCTTGCCTCAGTTAAGGTCAGTCTTCATGACTCCACCATAAGAAAGAGACTGGGCAAAATTGGCCTGCATGGCAGAGTTCCAAGACGAAAACCACTGCTGAGCAAAAAGAACATAAAGGCTCGTCTCAGTTTTGCCAGAACACATCTTGATGATCCCCAAGACTTTTGGGAACATACTCTGTGGACTGACGAAACAAAAGTTGAACTTTTTGGAAGGTGAGTGTCCCATTACATCTGGCGTAAAAGTAACAGCATTTCAGAAAAAGAACATTATAATAACAGTAAAATATGGTGGTGGTAGTGTGATGGTCTGGGGCCTTTTCGCTGCTTCTGGACCTGGAAGACTTGCTGTGTTTTTTAACATGATTAGCATGTTGTTGGCATGATTAACATGTTGTTGGCATCATGTTAGCACTTTTAAACAAGATTTTAATGTTTACCATTATGCTAATACAGTTAACATGTCAATAGCATGTTTGCATGCAATCTGCATGTCTTAGCTCTAATGATCCTAGGATGTTTTAAGCATGTTTTAGCACTTAGCTAGGTGATATTAACATGATATAGCATGTTAAACATGTTGTAACCATGTTTTAACATCATTAGCAAGTTGTTAGCATGTTTTTAGCATGTTGCAAACATTTCTAACATTATTAGGATGTCATTAGCCCGTTTTTATCATGATTAACATGCTTTTCGCATGTTTTAGCATGATTAACATGTTGCTAGCATGTTTTTAACAATAGTCTAATGTTTACCATTATGCTTATACAGTTAAAATGTCATTAACATGATGTTAGCATAATTCTATATATATGTTATTAGCATTCAGTTACGAACAGTTAAAGAACCCGCTAAAAACATTTTTAGTAAAATGGTACATGCATTTTAAAGCTGAATTTTCAGCAGCATTACTTGATTGTGCTTCAGAAATCATTCTAATGTGCTGATTATCTTATCAACAATGAGTTGTGCTGCTTAATATTTAATAAAAATAAAAGCATGTGCTCACTTTTAATCAATTTAATGCATCCTTAGTGAATACAAAAATGGTCTTAATTTTATATATATATATATATATATATATATATATATATATATATATATATATATATATATATATTATTAGAAAATACTGTATGTTGTTTTTAAATAATGTTTTTAAAAAGTGTAAAAATCAACCCTGTTACCTTTTATTTATTAATTAATATATTTTTTAATGTTTATCTAGGGAGCAACCATAAATGTCATATATATATATATATATATATATATATATATATATATATATATATTAAAATTTACTTTTCTATAGAATGTTTTTATAGATGGACAGAAATACAGCTGTATATGATTAAGATCCAATAGTGCTGTCATTCTGTGTTATCGTTCTCCATTCAAGATTTCCTCACCCAAACATGGGCCTACTCTACAAACCAAATGTAGTGCAAACAGTGAAGTGCATGTTGAGGAAGAGTGAGAGAGCTGTTCAGGGATTCTTATGTAAATGTCAGAGACACTCTGCAGTTATCATCAGGTCACAATACCAGGCTACGTGACGTAAAGGGATACTCCAGAGAAATGCCATCCCACATTATGGCTCCACATACCAAACTACTGACCATTTGAAATCATTCAGTGTGGTATTGCTTCCAGCGCTCATGCAGAGTGCAGGAATGGGTGATTTTGTTTTTAGTGACCATGTGGTCAAGAAAAGCACAAGAAGCATACAGTGTGTTTTCAGTGGAAGACCCTTGAGAGAGCCACAAATGTCACATTTATGCATTTTTTAACAGGCTTTTCTTGCATGTTGTTTTCTCTGGAGTTTTATTTCTTCACATACAGCATAGAAAAACTGCACCAAAAGACTGTTGTTATATATTTCTTTCCTTTACAGCAGATGTTTATATGTGTTGTGAATGTAAATGATTTGGTTTTATCTTTCAGGGATGATTGTTAAATAGAAAAAATGAGTGCTGGATGACATCAGAGGCTTAGTGAGCTCATTTCAGCTGTGCCATGAAGAGATTTTCCCAAGAACTGTTTACGACTTTTAAGCTTTTCATCACTTAAGACTTAGAATTGGGATGCTTTCAATTTCTCAAGTGCCAAATTAAGGCACTGAGCTTCAGACTAAATACAAGTGGAATCCTTTCACTTGATCACATACGTTTCTAAATGAATAATAAATCAGTTGACAAACATATTTTGTCTTCTTTATTCTTGCTGTTAATTATACCTTGGGGCTAGTTGTCACATAGAGATCCAGCCAACAAGATATATTTTCAGAACATTTTGGCAATGTTCTCTTAAAGTTGTTATTATAAACATTCTTTCAGTAACGTTAACAGAATGTTCATTCAGAGTTTTCTTAAATATATATATTTTTAAATGTTAGCACAAAAGCACTATTTATACAGTGTTCATGGAATGCTTATTTCTGAAATGTTTTGTGTTGAGAATGTTTTTTAAATGTTGCAAATTGTTCAGAGAACTTTCAAAAGTAAGGTTCTGGTAATTGCAAAATTATAAAATAGAATGTTCCCTTAACGCTTGCATAAAGAAAAAATGCTTTTGAAATATTTTAAAAACGGAATGTTTTCATTGTTCATAGAATATTAAATAGTGGTTTCGTAACTTAATGGTTTAGCAAAACATTATCATTTACTGTAACATTTTGAGTCAAATGTTATTTTTCTTAGTCACTGGTTTTGTATATTGATTTCAAGTACTTAAACTCTAAACTTTCCGAATGAAGCTAATATGAGTCAACCAACATATTTTGTCTTAGTTATTTTTCCTGTCAGTGTTAGTTGCACAGAACCGGGGCTAGTTGTCACACAAAGAAGGACTGTATTGCATTAAGGTTTTAGTCAAACGTTTCATTTGTGTGTTGATTTCAGACACCTAAACTGAAGTCCAATACACTAAATTCCATTATAATTAAAACCGATAAATTAAAACGTGAATACAGTAAAACAACATAAGCAACCGTATGTAGTTTTGTGTATTTTTGCAACTTTGGAGCCCTCTACAGTTGAGTGAATGGAATTCACTGTCGTAAATATATCATTAAATAGCTGTACATGTGTATTTTTGTGAATTTTGGAGCGTGTTTGCAAATGTTTTGATTCAAATCAGAGCTTCAAGCCAGTATCACAAATCATTTGATTTAGATCAGAACTTCAGAGCTGGTATAATAAATAATTTGATTTAGATCGGAACTTCAGATCTGGTATTACAAATAATTTGATTTAGATCAGAACTTCAGATCTGGTATTACAAATAATTTGATTTAGATCGGAACTTCGGAGTGTGTTTGCAAATGTTTTGATTCAAATCTGAGCTTAGAGCCAGTATTGCGAATCATTTGATTTAGATTTAAACTTTGGAGCTGACATCACAAATTTGATTTAGAACAAAACACTGGAACAATTTTGCAAATCTTTTGACTCTTAATCGGAGCTTCAAGCCAGTATCATTTGATGTGGAACTTTGGAGCTGACATTGCGAATCATTTGATATAGATCAGAACTTTGAAGCGGAATTGCAAATCTTTGGATTCTGAGTGGAACTTTGGAGTCGGCAATGCAAATCATTTGATTTAGAACAAAACTTTGGAGCAAATTCACAAATCTTTTGACTCAAATCGGAGCGACGAGCCTGTATCATTTGATTTAGATTGGAAATTCGGAGCCGTCATTGCAAATAATTTGATTTAAACCAGAACTTTGGAGCTGACATCGTGAATCATTTAATTTAGATCTGAACTTTGGAGCTGACATTGCGAATCATTTGATATAGATCAGAACTTTGAAGAGGAATTGCAAATCTTTGGATTGTAAGTGGAACTTCAGAGCTGGCATCACAAATCATTTGATTTAGAACAAAACATTGGAACAAGTTCGCAAATCTTTTGACTCAAATCGGAGCTTCGAGCCAGTATCATTTGATGTGGAACTTTGGAGCTGACATTGAGAATCATTTGATATAGATCAGAACTTTGAAGTGGAATTGCAAATCTTTGGATTCTGAGTGGAACTTCGGAGTCGGCAATGCAAATAATTTGATTTAGAACAAAACATTGAAACAAGTTTGCAAATCTTTTGACTCAAATCGGAGCTTCAAGCCAGTATCATTTGATGTGGAACTTTGGAGCTGACATTGAGAATCATTTGATTTGGAACAAAACTTTGGAGCTGACATTGCGAATCATTTGATATAGATCAGAACTTTGAAGAGGAATTGCAAATCTTTGGATTCTGAGTGGAACTTCAGAGCTGACATCACAATCCAAATAATTTAAATCGGAACTTCAGAATGAAATCGAAATCTTTTGATTCAGTTTGGAATGAGCTCGTGTTTGATTTAGATCAGAACTTCGGAGCTTACATCACAAATCATTTGATTTAGATTAGAACTTTGGAGCTGACATCGCAAATCATTTAATATAGATTGGAATTTTGAAGCAGAATTGCAAATCTTTGGACTCAAATCGGAGCATCGAGCCAGTATCACGAATCATTTGATTTAGATCGGAACTTCAGCTGGCATCGAAAATCATTTGATTTAGATCCAAACTTCACAATAAAATTGCAAATCTTTTCAGTTAGGAACGAGCTCGTATTTGATTTAGATTGGAACTTTGAAGCAGGTATTACGAATAATTTTGATTTAGATCGGAACTTCGGAGCTGGCATTGCAAATCATTTGATTTAGATCGGAAATTCAGACCCGGAATTGCAAATCATTCGATTTAAAATGGAACTTCGGAGCAGGTTCGCAAATCTTTTAATTTAAATCGGAATATCTGAGCAAAACTTCGGTACCGGCTTCGCGAATCATTTGATTTAGAACGGAACTTTGCAACAAGTTTGCAAATGTTTTGATTCAAATCAGAGCTTTGAGCCAGTATCATGAATCATTTGACTTAGATCAGAACTTCAGAGCCGGTATCATAAACCACTTGATTTAGATCGGAACTTCGGAGTGAAATCACAAATCTTTTGATTCAGTTCGGAACGAGCTCGTATTTGATTTAGAGCAGAACTTCGGAGATAGTATCACAAATCATTGGATTTAAATAGGAACTTTGGAGTGGAATAGCAAATCTTTTAATTCAGTTCGGAACGAGCTTGTATTTAATTTAGATCAGAACTTCGGAGTGTCACATGTCTCCTTATGTTTCCTGTCTTTTGCCTTGTGTTTGCACTGTTGAAATTTGGTTTCTCCCTCTGTCTCCCCCCGTCAGTTTGTATGATTTGGTTTAGTCCTGTGATTAGTCCTCGTTTGTTCATTATCTGTATCACCTGTGTTTTCTTGATTAGTTTGCTTTATAAGTCAGTCTTTGAGTTCAGTCCTTTGTCGGTCATTTAATGTCAATGCTCCTTAATGTTCCTGGATGTTATTCGAATGTGTTCAGTGTGTGTGGAAATCCCCTGTCTCTTCCTTGGAAATCAAGATTAAAAGTATTCGTTATTTGACTTTGACTTTCGCCTCGTCAATCCAGCACCGGCTGTTACACGGAGCTGGTACTTCGAGCCAGTATCACAAATCATTTAAATTTGGATTGAAACTTCGGAGCTGGTATCGCAAATCATTTAATTTAGATCAGAACTTTCGATGATCACTAAACGACAAACTCCCAGAATCAACATTTACTACCAAAATGATTTTGAAACTGATATTTTAAGGCAAAAATGTAGAAAATTAACATTTTAATGAACATTTAAGGTTTGAAATTTTGTAGTACAGTTTATTCTGTTGAACAAAACAATGACGTTTTTTCTGTTACATTTACTCTGTTGCTCTCTTTAAAATTAACATTTTAATGAATATTTAAGGTTTGAAATTTTGTACAGTTTGTTCTGTTAACCAAAACAATGAAGTTTTTTCTATTTACTTTATTGCTCTTTTTATTTTGTGCTTTATCCACCTTATTCTTCGCTGAAGTAAGCCTATGGGCGAGACTTCCAGTTCATTAGCTGCTATAGCTAAACAACAAAAAGAATAACAACGTGCAGTAAACAGTAACACTGTTTGCACTACAAACCAGTGTGTTCATAATTAAGATAATACATTAAAATAATATGGTAAGACACACCAATTTGAAATATCAAGCAGCAAATCTAGCTGTTTTGTACAGGTAAAAATAACGATGTGGATGAGACCGGAAGATAGACATGCATGCAAGGTGCATAATCCATGGAAATGATGGATGAAATATAGTTTTTTTTTGTCACGACTTTTGTGTCTATACAGAAAATAAACCTATGAGACATATTCCCTAGATTAAATCCCTCCTTTCAAAGAAAAGAAGAAAACAACACCTTCCTTTGCTCGAAACAGTGGCGTCACCTGCTTTTCTTGTGCAGACTGCTCAGGTTTTGCACTTCAAAGTGCCTTTTGCTCCTTTAGTACCTCTGAAAGTGGTAGTGAGAACCGCATTTGCATTTCAACAGCATGGCTTTAGTATCTTAAAGACTAAAAACCAAGTAAAAAATTTTGTCCCCCTGCTAGGTGTCTTGTATAAGATGCTCTTTACATCCTGAATATGCCAAAAATAGCATAGACCTGTGCAGTTAATCATAGGCAAGAACCAGTGAAGTGAGTTTAATATTTTCCATGCTTGGTTCACACGTCAGGGTCTAGGCATCATCACCGACTGCAACGCACCTGCCACCGAAGTGACTCAAACTCCCACCGCACATCTAATCAAACATTCTGTTAGGCAGCAGACAGCCTGCTCGTTGTGATTTCTCTTTCTATTTTTCCTGAGATGAAAAAGCGTTATTCGTAATGACAGTTCCTTCTCCGGCCTGCCTTCGTTGTCTTGCGTGCTCTGCGCCTTTTATTATCTTCTGTCTGCAATCCTTTTCCCAGGGCCTGAAAACTCATTATACACCCAAATTGATGTGATTACCAGTCCTCAACAATACACTAGTGGAGATTTCTTGGATTTCATTTGTTTTTAAATCATACTGTCATGTTCAAATGGAGCCTGTGGAATTCATTTTGACCCTAATTACGTCAAGGAACGAAACGTCAGAAAAACCAATAATCTAGTCCACATAGTACATGTGTTTGACTAACTAATCTTTGACGAATTCACTTCTACTAAAGTTCCAGCTGCTGGAGACAAACTGAGTGAAGGTTATAGCTTGTGTGGACTGTTATGACATTCTCACTGAACATTCAGTGAACTAAAAATACTTTTCATCTCCTCAGCCTCCTTTCTAAAGAAAATTCTTTACAGTATTTTTCTTCATGGTCTCAAATAGCCTTACATAATATCTTTCAATCTACAATCCTACAAAATGTCTTTTTACCTGATCTTAAAATAACTGTTGCTTTATTGTAATGCAGTAAAGTTGTTTAAAGTTATATTAAATATTTGTAATTAAATAAACCCAATGAATTTTCATTGTAACAATTTTTTTCACAAAATGTATTTTATAGCTGACATGGTATTTCACACGTTTCCAATTTTATAATCATTTTAGACCTGTATATATTTTATGACTTTGCTTTACATTGATTGGAACCTTGTAAATTGTTAAATAATATTTTTTCTGTTATTAAATTATTACATTATCTGTTTATGCCATTAAAGAGCACAAACATGAACACATCACACAATTTATCTTATTTTATTTACTGAATTTAAAATCATGTAAGATTTTTGTGAGGGTTTACAGTAAAAAATTCTAGTTGCGTAGCCTGTTGTACGTGTTGTTAAAAAATATCTTTATTAAGTAAAATAAATGTAGGAGTAAGATTTTTTTTAAATACCAAAATAATACTGAAAACGCCAGCTAGTGGTAACCAGCAAGCAGGATGCCAATTTGTTGTCGTAAGAAAATCCAAAAACAGAGGACGCATAGGCCATTTTGGCATGTTTTGTTCAGGCCAAACGGAATAGCGTATTGATATTCATGATGTTGAACAAAAAACAAAAAACAAACAAACAAAAACAAAACATTTGAATGCATTTTGGAAAGCTGCATAATTACATATTCGGGCGTTCTCACAAGTATATTATTCGCCAGATAGAAGGTTAGCACTTATGTCATGATTTGGTCAGTTACCCAGATTCGTGGCCATATTGGCGATACTCATGCTGCGTTCCAGGCAGGTTTTTTAACTGGTAAATCACCACTTCAAACCACGACTTACGACTTTGTAGCGTTCCAGGCAAGTCACGCCAAATTGCCTGGGCACATTTATGAATTACTATTATTTTTATACTATTATTAATTTGATTGCAACGTTATATTGTCCTAAGCTCTATTTTTCCACCGTGTGCCACTTGCATAAACACAGCACGCATTAGGGCTGACTTTGTTGTTTCGCGGGCTATGTTACATCAGAACTCGTAACTGGGAGTACATCGATCTAGTACGAGTTCACGAGTGGGAAGTCACGGGTTGTACTGCCGTTTCAGTGCACTTTCACTGGTAGAAGGTCGGAAAAACACGAGTTACGGGTTGCCTGGAACGCGGCATCAGATGTAAACAACAGCATGAATTGCATGGTTAACGTACTACTGAATATGTTGTTCTACTAACTTATGCTATCTAAGCCATGGAAAAAATGTGGGGAAGCTGGTAAATCATACAGAGATGGACTTAGCCCTTTAGCATTCCAATATTCCATCCGCGGGACATTTTGCATTGAGTTAAATTTTACAGTAATGCTAAGGGGTTAATAAACAGGAAAGGGCACAATATTTTGACTAAATAAAGATACATACGAGCAGTATTAAGATATTAGTCTAATATTTCACCTACCTGAACGGAAATGGTTCAGTTTGCAAAACCACAAATGCCTTTTGTTCCTCAGACAGTTTTTGCACTCTTCTCCTTGATTTGTTATAAGTCTAAAGTAGCCTACTCCAAATGTTTTTCCCGGTCTGACCGATTAGTAGTCCAAAACATGACAATAATTTCTTATTTTCAGCAGCAATAATTAGCGAAATTTGGGAGTTTCGTTCGGTTCAGTCAGTGGCATTGTTTACACTCAGTGTCGCCAAAACGGCGGATTGATAACGCATGGTGAAAACACTCTATATATTTATAATGTTGTCATGGGAAAAAAACGTTCAAATGATTTCTGGACAGCATTACAATACATTCGATGTTAACAAAAGTATGATGTTTGCTTGATAGTTACACCACTAGCATCACTAAAATAAACTATTTGTAAAAATGATAAAAGCCCTTTTTTTTTCAAATACGTGAAAGCAACGTGTGGACGCAAAAAGGTGATTTTTAAGCGTTCTTATGTATCCTGTTTACACCTAATTCCAGACATTATTTGTTAGCCTAAACAGCAATGTAAATTTCCAAATCTAAATGAAGCACTTATTTTTTATTCAATAATTAATAAAAACACATCACGCATTACAGCAGTGACTTATCAATTAGCCTTAATTAACAGCCTTATATTAATTAACCTTTCTTACAGCATGCAGCGCTATCAAGCTCGTTTGCTGAGAGCTCCAAACAACAACCAATCGAGTGGTGAGCCAAAGGTGCCTGTGAAATCTGCAAGCGAGGGGGAGGATGACAGCAATATTCACATCCACGCAAAGTTTCCCGGCATTTCATCTCGACACTTTCTGCCCATCTGCACGCCTGAAGTCCCGTCCAGAGAATCAGCTGCTGCCGCTGCTACTGATGTTGGAACAAGGAGTTTCAGCATCCTCCTCCTCCGTCATTAGTCGAGTTCGGGCTCTCCACTGCACTGTCGGCATCAGCGCCGGAGAAAACACAGCCTTACTGGTAAGATCGCTTTGTAGATGGTGAAAATGTCGTGCTGTACAGGGTTAGAAATAATATAAACTGTGTTTTATCTATGTTGTGTGAACATCTGAACAGATTTGTGACGTGAACACAGTTTTAAAGCGTCTGAAGGAATTTCTAGGATTCCTCGCATTTTTCTGTTGAGTAGTTATGCAACTGATTTTCATAATCTGAATCTTGGCATGATATGAAATATGTTAGCTAAAGAAATAAACCTAAAATCCTGAATCCTTAAGATATTTAAAAGAAACTTCTGCTTATTAAAAAGTCATTAAGAATATGTAACAATCCAAGTATCTAAGCATTAATGTCAGCTGGTGCTTATGTGAAATGTTGATATCTGTTGATGGAAATTATAACTGAAAGGAGGTCAGAGTGTTTTCACCTTTTCCACCAAGTTGGATTTTGAGACTTGATAGAATTATCTATCTGACAGCTGAACGTGACATGGAAATAGTAATTCAGAAAATAGTAAATCAGAAAATGAATCAGAAATCGGAAAAGGATTTAAGATATGCGCTTGTCAGGGTGCATTGAAATTCTATAATCTCTAAAGATAATCTGTTTCTTGTCAAGACTAGACATGAGGATTGTTTGGTTATGCAGCTTGAGAGACACAAGATTAAGGATAAATGTGAGGATGAGAGGTATGTTATTGCACTTTATATAGACTAAGAATGATGTCCACCCATGTGGAGCGTTTATTGTGGTGTCTCCCTCCTGGCGGTTTGATCGACAGGTGTGAAAGGATCTCAAGGTAATAGAGATTACGGTTTCCTTTTCTCTTAAAATAGACCATTACTTATTTCCAGGAGACAGTATCTCGATTCGGACAGACCCTTCAGTCAAGACATAATGGGGTGCAGATGTCATCTAGTAATAAGTTATCTAAGATTAGTTTTCAGACGTCCCCACTCCTTGTATTATTCAATACTGGGTTCAAGGGTTTGTACTTGACCATAGGGACTGTTCTGTTGCAATTTTACTTATTATGTGAGGATTACATAGCATTGAGCTGCATTTCATAGAAGATTTCATGCACAAGATGGAAGAACCGTAATTATTGTAACCTTTTTAGAAATAAAGATCTGTGTAATAGCAACAGATGGTCATAGAAGTTTAAGTTTAGCTTAAAATAGAAATCTGGGATTCTAAACCAACTGGTGGATTAATGTACATACATTGGGTTAAAAACAACCATTTCTGGGTTATTTGGCAACCCAGCACTGGGTAAATATTGGACAGAACACATGCTGGGTTGTTAGGATTTTTAGAGTGCACAAAAACTTCCCAGCACCTGGGTAAAAAAAAATATTTAAAAATGACCCAATAAAATGAGCCAACAAGCTGAAACCAACATTTTTAGAGTGCACAAAAACTACCCAGCAACTGGTTTAAAAATATTAATAATATCCCAATAAAATGACCCAACAAGCTGAACCCAGCATTTAGGTTAAAAAGAATAACCCAGCATTTTTTAGAGTGTACAAAAACACCCCAGCACCTGGGTAAAAAATATAAAAATAACCCAATAAAATGACCCAACATGCTGAACCCAGCATTTTGGGAAAAAAATAACTCAGCATTTATTACAAAGCACAAAAACTACCCAGCACCTGGGTAAAAGTCTTAAAAATAACCCAATAAAATGACCCAACAAGCTGAACCCAGAATTTGGGTTAAAAAAAATAGCTCAGCATTTGTAGAGTGCACAAAAACTACCCAGCACTTGGGTAAAAAAATATATTAAAAATAACCCAATAGAATGACCAAACAAGCTGAACCCAGCATTTTTTAGAGTTCACAAAATCTATCCAGCACATGGGTTAAAAATATAAAAAATGACCCAACAAGCTGAACCCAGCATTTTTTAGAGTTCACAAAAACTACCCAGCACCTGAATAGAAAATATTAAAAATAACGCAATAAAATGACCCAACAATCTGAATCTAGCATTTTATATAGTTCACAAAAACTCTATCTTAAAATAGCAATCTGGGATTCTATAGCAACTGGTGGATTGATGTGCATACACTGGGTTAAAAACAACCAAACTAGTGATGCTCCGATTGATCGGCCACCGATCATGATCGGCCGGTATTGGCTTAAAATAGCTTGTTCGGCGAACCCCAAAAGTGCCGATCAAAAAAGCCGATCACTTGACGTAAATTACTCGCGCGACTTTTTCACACGTGCATGCACGGCGCACAGGTAAACAACAGCAGAGCGGAGCTTACCAGTGGCACCATTAGGCATGTGACTAAGTTGTGCGTGTACAGAGCGCTGACTGTAGTTTTGCCGGAGACGTTCAAGTTTACTTTCGGTTTCATTCTCTGCTATCCTCAGTGAGTGGTAAATGTGTGTGCTTGAATGTAAATGAATGTATCTTTCTATACCCGTCATATTGCAATAATGTTACCGCTGTATGTCTGATTGTTGTCATCAGTTCATGTTGTAGTTCAGGTCATATGAGGAGAAACGGTGCCCCTGTAATTCAAGCGTGTATGTTTAGCGCCATTTTATCGCACCGTAATTCTAATTAACGCATATAGATGTTACTGAGGTGAATGTTTATGTTTCCTATAAACAGACGGATTCTGATATATCATATTTAATTCAGCCTAAACCGCATTTACTACCTTTGTCCTAATGACTGTGCAATGCTGGATAATATAATCCTTACATCATCTTAAAAAGCAGCTACAAATAACAAGCAAAGAACATTTACATTATCAAAGAACTTAATCACTAACTAGTGTAGCCTAGTCTAGTGCGAGGTGCACTTTAAAAAACACTCCCGTTATAATCAGTTTATCTATCTACACTGTATGATGAATAAATCTCTTCCCCATGCGGCGCGTTAAGGTGAAGTGGCCACTCTATGCGTGTGTTTATACCACGGCAAGTTTCTGAAGCATCCTAGAACCGACTCTCTGCACTGCATCGCTAAAGTTAGGCGCCTTTTTGATGGATAATAATAATAATCGTCTTGCTATCGTCAAAGGCATCAGCAATTGCGATATCTCTAACTATGGTCGATACACGATACTATCGTCTACAACCCTAACTTGGTGGTTCTTCAAGATCTTGACTGTAGCCTATTTCTACAGTTTTTTTCACTATAGTTATTTTAGAGTTAGTTTCATTTCTACAAATGGTGCAAACTCTGCTAGATTATAGATTAAAGATTCCCATTCCCCTGCCATTCTGTGATCGGCAGTGATTGGCGAACGGCAGATCATGATCTTGGTGATCGGTAATCAGTGATCGGCCCCAAAAATGCTGATCGGAGCATCTCTATAAATATTGGACAGAACACATGCTGAGTTGTTTAGACCCAGCTTGTTGAGTTTTATATATATATATGTGACAGTAAAAAATACCCAGCAGCTGAGTTACAGAAAAACTACCCAGTACCTAGATAAAATGATATTAACAAATAACCCAATAAAATGACCCAACAAACATATCCCAGCATTTTTAGAGTGCACAAAAACTACCCAGCACCTGGGTAAAAAAAATATTTAAAATAACCCAATAAAATGACCCAACAAACTGAACCCAGCATTTGGGTTATAAAAATAACCCACCATTTTTTAGAGTGCACAAAAAAACTACCCATCACCTGGGTAAAAAATATTAATTATAAACCAATAAAATGACCCAACAAGCTGAACCCAGCATTTTTAGAGTTCACAAAAACTCACAAGCACCTGGGTTGAAAAATATAAAAAAATAACCCAATAAAATGACCCAAGAAGTGAACCCAGCATTTTTAGAGTGCACAAAAACTACCCAGCATCTGGGTAAAAAAACAAAACAATAAAATGACCCTACAAGCTGAACCCAGCATTTTTAGAGTGTACAAAAACTACCCAGCCCCTTGGAAAAAATATTAAAAATAAACCAATAAAATGACCCAACAAGCTGAACGCAGCATTTGGGTTAAAAACTAACCCAGCAATTTTTAGAGTGTAAAAATAGATCACACATCAGTGGAAAAAATAATGCTAAATGCAAAATTGAGATGTAATTGATGCTTGAATTGCGGTAGCAAAATAAATGGCCATGTCAGCTTTTAAAAGGGAGAAGAAATGCTTTGAATTTCTTTTGCACTAGATGCAAAAGACTTCAATTTATGTGTCATTTGGAAGTTAGTCTGGGTTTGCATTATAAGAAATGGAACAAAACTGCAAATGGTAAAAGAAAATATGACTTCGATTATATTACATATGTCGTACAAAGTGATTTCAGGTTGGGTTCATTCTTGGTATTCAATGTGAAATCTGCATCTTGCAACAAAACCATTTGGGAACCATTGCAAATGTGAGTTTCTACAGGCCTTTCTGTAGCTCATTGATTGTTCATGTGCCTTTTATGTTTTCCAGCAGAGGATGAGGAGGTTCAAGGTGAAAAGACAAGTCTTTACGTGTGCTGTGTTGAGGGAGTTCTCAATGGGCAGAGATCATGCATATGTCTGTCTGATGTGAAACCGCATTAGATTTTAAGGGGAAGCTTCCCATCCTAAAAAGGTCCTGATGAAAACATCAAAGGTCACTGGATGGATGTAATACATTTTGATGGATTGTCAAACTTCATCAGTCGGATGAAGATGACGTGTCTAGAAAGCACTATTTTTTTTGCCAAACTTGTGTTACGCTTAAGCCGTCCCCCAGTGCATTTTCAACCCCCGTCTCCTAAGGAGTGCGGTGACACCATGAGATTCTTTAAAGGACACCCCGCAGCAATTAAACAGAGGACAGACTGAAGTTTGAGATGGTGGGTGGCGTGAGTTTTTACTACAGCCTCGTGCCTCAAAATCTGACATTTTAACAATGCTCCGAAAAGCTTGTCACAGATTTTTAGTCTTCATGATTCTTTCTGGTGAAAGATACACAGCTAAAATGCATCTTAAAATTAAAAGATTCAGTCATTTACTCACTCTCATGTAATTTCAAACCATTATTTGCTTGTAATTGTGGACAGAATGTTGAT